>NW_019154152.1:9317475-9466685 GCF_002288905.1 Enhydra lutris kenyoni
TTCCTTCCTTCCTTCCTTCCTTCCTTCCTTCCTTCCTTCCTTCCTTCCTTCTTTTTCTTTAGTGAATATCAATTTGTTTCGGTCACATTCATTTAGTGCTAAAGTTGAAAATGATTCACTTCTTAATCTAATGTTAATTTTATTATGCAGGGAACACAGAATAAATTACATCGGGCATATCTGTAAAATGCTCTGTTCAAAATATTGTTTTACTTTAGATCACCATGGAATGAAAGGTTCATTGAATTGGAAACTGTTAGTTTTTGATCAGGACTGGTATTTATTTTGTGGACATTACATGAACATTCTGTGCTCTCGAATTAATTCCTCAAAAACTTTACATTTTTAGGTGTTTCATCTACAGCCACATTCTTATTTGTTAATGACTGTGCATGTATCATATCAACATCTTTGTTTTATGTTGAAAATAATTGTGTTTCCTTATAATTATCATGTAGTTCTTCCATTTCTTCAATGAGTCTATATTGAGTGGGTTAATCAGATATTTTAGACTGGGTTTTGGGGGGAAAGGTCATTTAAATACTGCTTCCCACCCATCACTAATAGCTGGATGGGTGTCATTTTTAACATTATAAATCCTAACTTCATCATTGAGAAACATGGAAAATAATTTTTATACTTTATAGTGCTAAAGTCAGAATTCAATGAAACAATGGATGAAACATAATTATCACAATAGTCAACACAACCTTCCATACACACCAATGCTCATTGCCATGATAGCCATTGAAAATATTAAGATCAACTAATAAAGGTATTTTTCAAAATGTTTAAATAGAGTTCCCAACTGGGTTTATCTCCTAGAAGGTCCTACTTATTTAATTCAACATATCTCAAAGTGGGCATTTTGCACTTATTCCCCCACACAAACTATCTTTAAAAAATGTATTTTTTTTCTAAAAGCATTTCTTATCTCAGTGAAAAACATGTCAAGTGACACAAAACAGTTAATGTCAGCAAGTGTTTAAGTGTCAAATATAGGCCAAAGATACATGAGAAATTAAATGGTAAAAAATTAATTAAGAAAGAGAAAATAAAATCCACCAGCCATCCCAGATAATATAAACAAACAAAAAAAAAGTATAATATATTTTAAAATGTGTAGATGATGGGGAGCTGGGTGGCTCCATTGGTTAAGCAAAAAGTTCAAAAGTTCCAAAAGTTCAGTATGAAAATGAAATTAAATGGAATTAAAATGGAGAAATCTGACAATTAAGGTTAATATACACAATGGATAAATTATGTTGATAATATGTACCTTTGGTATGTCATCAACATGGGACTTTAACAGCTATGATTTTCCTCCCCAAAGCACATAATTCCAATCTAATCAATACAATGACATCAGATAAATTCCAATGGAAAAGATTCCTATGAAATACCTGAACAGTACTCTTCAATGTTTTGGAAGTCATTAGAAACAAGGGAAGTCTCAGAAAGGTATAGCCAAGAGCATTGTATAGAGACCTGACAATTAAATGCAATGTGGCATCCAGGATGGGATCTTGGAAGGAAAAAAAAGGAAGTTAGGTAAAAATTAAGAAATATGAATAAAATATGGAATTTAGTAAATCAGTTTATCAATATTGATACACTAACTGTAACATATATTAATGAAAGATGACAATAAGGAATACTAGGTAGGGGGTCTATAGGAACTCTTAGTAACTACATATTCAAGTTTCTACAAATCCAAATCTTTTAGATTTTAAAAATGTATTAATTTTCATTCCAATACAAAATTAAACATCCAAAAATTAAACATCTGAACGTAAGTCAGAAAATAATTAAAACTTGAATGATGATGATAATTAAAATGATGAGGATGATAAAGTTGAGAAGAAAGGCTACTGAAATCAAAATTAGAAAACAAATTGTACATGGTCATCAGAATTATCAACTTTAGAATGAATTTATTGTTTTTGAAGAACCCCATGAACTTAATATTTTTAATCGAGGTTAACCACTTAAATTTTATTTGTGTCTTTAAGAAACATCCTCACTGAAAGATTAAAGAAAAATTTTCATTGACTAAGTTAGAAACAAGTCTTCATGTTTTCTGCCTTTTATACCATCTACTCATGAGTTGATTGTATATTCATAAAAGTTAAAATTGTTTACATAGAAGACAGATCTTGTCTCCAAAGTAAAATCTAAAACTGTATATTTCAGCAGCACAAATGAACTTGAGAAAGCACAAAATCTGACCCCAAACTATAATAAATATATATAAATATATAACATGTTATATAAATATAAATTTTATATATATATATAAATATAACATGTTATATAACATGTTATATAAATATATAACAATAAAAGTGAAATTTTATTATTTAAAAAGAGTTAAATGAGAAATCAAGATGGATCTTTAGAGTAGAAAATCTTGGACACTCGATCTCGAATCTGTTTGGTCTTTACCCCATACACAATAGGATTGAGCAAAGGAGGGACAAGCAGATAAAGGTTGGACAGAAGAATATGAATGTAGGGTGGAATATGGAATCCAAACCTGTGTGTAAAGAAGGAGAAGAAAGCCAGTAGATAAAACTCGAGGAAGACACAAATATGGGCAATGCAGGTATTGAAGGCTTTGAGCCTAGCTTCCCTCTGAGGAAGACTGAAGACAGTTAGAAATATTTGGATGTAAGAGAGTGTGATGAAGACTATGTCAAATCCAAGTATAGTGAAAGCCACAAAGAGACCATAGATCTTGTTGATTCGGATGTCTTCTGCTGCCAACTTCACGATGGCCATGTGCTCACAGTATGAATGGGAGACCACAGTGGTCCGGTAGTGTTTCAACTGACACTTGATGAGGATGAGACATGGAGCTACAAGGAGGGCTGCTCTGAGCGTCACTCCAACCCCAATCTGAGTGAGAAGTTGGTGGGTAAAGATGGTTGCATGTCTCAGGGGATCACAGATGGCCACATAGCGATCTAGGGCCATGGCCAACAGAATTCCTGATTCAATGCACTGGAAGGTGTGGATGAGCCACATCTGAAAGAGACAAGCATCGAAGTATATTTTTGGCAGATGAAACCAGAATATTCCTAGCATTTTGGGTAGGATGCAGGTACTGAGAGCAATGTCTGTTGCTCCAAGCATTGCCAGGAAGAGATACATGGGCTCATGGAGGCTGCGTTCAGATTTGATGATGATCAGGAGCAGGGAATTTCCAAATAGAGCAGTGATGTACATGGCACAGAAAGGAATTCCAAACCAGAACTGCACAGACTCCAATCCAGGGATCCCGATCAGTGTCAACACTGAGGGCATGAAGACCGTGTCATTGAGATTGAACATTTTGGCTTAGAGCTGCCTGATTAATGCTTCAAGTTTTATATTGGTTTCTCTCTTCTTTATTTGTTCTCATCTAGGTTTATTGAAATTTCTAGAAACAGAAATTGAATGTGTTTTTAAAAGGCATTTTGTCAATCATATGTGTTCATTGATGATGTAAGTCTAGAAATGCATATACAGGCTCCCAAAATTCTTTGTCTCTGTCTCTGGCTCTCTCTCTCTATGAAGGCAAACAAATACACAGGACAATTCAGTATGCCTAGCAGACCCAGTCACACCTGATATTGTATGTGCATTTGTGCACATTTATGAGTTACAAAATATTAGTTTGGATTAATAATAGGTTCAGAAATATAAGATATTACATTTATCAATTTTGTTTTTACCCAAGAGGAATTCATAGGCATTTAGTCTGCAGTCAATACAAAGAGAAAGAAAAAAAAAAAAAAAGGAACATTCACCATTCCAAGCAGTATTCTATACCATGGGAAAATAGGAAGTTACAAAGTTGTGACCTTGACTTTAAAGACAATAATCTGTTTGTGAAGATTCATTGCTATAATAAAAAGTTAAATGTCTCTGTGCCTAAAAGGAAAACTTAGTACTATTAAGATGTAATTTATTGTCGACTTGATGCATATATACAATGTAATCCCAATCAAATCAACGCTCCATACAAAACTTGTGTATATGTACAAACTGTTCTTCAGTTAATATGCAAAGGCAAAATACCCAGAATAGCAACACACACTGAAGATGAACAAAGTTGGAAAAATGACACTACTGTACTCTAGAATTTAGCACGGCAGTGATCAAAACAGTGTTGTAATGCAGAATAACCAAATCATTCAGTGGAACAGAATTGAAAGTCCACAACTAGATACACATATGTAAGTAGTTAACACAGGAACAAAGGCAATTTAATGGAGAAAGAAGGGTCTTTTCAACTAATGGTGCCAGAACAACTGCACATCCACATGAAAAAATAAATGGAAGTAGAAAACAGACCTTACACCTTTCACAGAAATTAACTCAGAATGGATCACAGTACTTCTAGATTGAAAATTTGAAACTCTACAAATTTTAAAAGGGAGAATGGAGTAAAATCTGGGAGACCTTGTCTCTGACAGTAATCTTTTTATTAACATTAAAAGTTTGATCCATGAAAAAAGAAACTGATAAATTGACCTAATTAAAATTGGAAAGCATCAGTTCTGTGAAAGACATTGTTAAGAGAATGAAAAGACAAAGCACAGACAGGTAGAAAATATTTGCAAAGCATATATTGGATAAAATTACTTTTTACTCCAAAATATACAAAGGACTCTTAAAACACAACAATAAAAAAATTACCAAATTAAAAAACAAACTCAGGGTTGCTGGAGTGGAGCAGGGTGGGAGGGATGGAGTGGTTGGGTGGTGGACAATGGAGAGGGTATGTGCTATGGTGAACTCTGTGAATTGTGTAAAACTGATGAATCACAGTCCTGTACCCCCTGAAACAAATAATACATTGTATGTTAATACAAAAAAAATTTTTTTTAATTATACACCCCCCCCAAAAAAGGACTCAAACACCTAGCATTTCTTATATGATTCATTATTAGAACCTTTGGTTTTGGCCTCTCTGCTACCTTTTGTGCTATTAATTCATCAGCAGGAAAACATCTATGAAGTCAGTTTAAATTTTTACAAAATAATTTAAAGACTTAGATCTATAAAATGAATGCTTTAGAAACAGACATTAGAATGCTAATTCCACCCAATGTGGACTTCTACTTCTCATTTGTGTTGGATGACAATGTTCTTCTCACTTGTGTTGGATGACGATTCTTCTTTGGTAGGTTTTATAAGTATGTTGCATAAGTTTAATTTCAGAGACATCATGAAGTTCTGACTATAGATAAGATTTAAAAAAAAAAAAAAAGTGCAGTCTAATTCCCCTAGTTCTTGAAGGGATTTTAAGAGCTATAAATCCAAAGGTTTTGTTTGTTGGGTTTCTTGTTTTTTGTTTTTTTTGGGGGGGGGGTTTTTGGTTTGTTTGTTGTTTGTTTGTTTGTTGCTTAATTCACCACTAATCCTGGCTGACTAAGGAACATGCCAACTTCCATAAGTATCTCTCTATCCTTAATTCCCATGAATTCCCCATACCCTCATGAAAGTCCTTAGTGTGAAGCCAGTATTCTTAGTTTACTATGATTATATCTTCGATCATGCAAAGCCTTCTTTGTATAATACCATCCATGTGGGGCACCTGGGTGGCTCAGTGGACTAAAGCCTCTGCCTTCGGCTCAGGTCATGATCCCAGAGTCCAGGGATCGAGCCCCACATTGGGCTCTCTGCTCAGCGGGGAGCCTGCTTCCCTCCCTTTCTCTCTCTGCCTGCTTCTTTGCCTGCTTGTGATCTGTCTGTCAAATAAACAAATAAAATTAAAAAAAAAAATCCATGTAAGTCTTCCACTCTTCAATGCGTCAATCCATTCTGTATTCTCCCAGGAAAATTCGTTGATCAATACAGTCCTTAAGTTGTTTTCTCTCTATCCACCTCATTCTTTACACATTTTCTTTCCTTTATATCTGCACTGATGTATCAGCCAACAAATTCTTTCCAAATTTTTTTGTCTTGGCAATGTATTGAATGCAACTTGTTGCATGAGATTATTGGCTTCAAAATAACATTCATCTAAATGTTCCAAATTTTAAAAAAAGTAAATCACTAAAAGGCACAGAATTCTTATATTTATTTATTTATTTATTTATTTATTTTTTAATATTTTATTTATTTATTTCACAGAGAGAGAGATCACCAGTAGGCAGAGAGGCAGGCAGAGAGAGAGGAGGAAGCAGGCTCCCTGCTGAGCAGAGAGCCCGATGTGGGGCTCGATCCCAGGACCCTGGGATCATGACCTGAGCCGAAGGCAGAGGCTTAACCCACTGAGCCACCCAGGTGCCCCCGAATTCTTATATTTAGAGTATAGAAATAACAGGTTAAAGGAGACAAGTGTTCCTGTATCTGGATTTTTTTTTTTCCTGTCCTGGCAAAAACACTAAATACTTATTATGTTTTAATAATTGTGAATGAGGAAAATAAGGTGTTTTATTTTGTTTTGCTGTTTTATTTTTAAATCTCCATGAGTAAAAGCTTTCAGTCATGTTTCATATTATAGAACTTCACAGAACCATAACATAAACTTGGAATTACCCTGAAAATGTGTACAACAGACACTATTCATGTACAAGTTACTCATCAAAACTTTGTATTCTAATAAATACCTCTTTTTTATTTTCAGCATATTGTGATCCATGTTGTTTATTTTTCTCTCTCATTCAGGGCCACTATCCCCTCTTCCTAACTCAAATTCTTCCCTTGCTTTTTATTTATCGTATGACATATTAGCTACTCCTTGGTCATGTAATAAAACATCTTTGCTCCTTTAATTACCCACCAGTCTGTGTCTGAAAATCTCAAATTTTGATCAGTCTCTTCTGTTATTTTAACAGAGAAACTCAATAATACTAGAGAAAATCTTAAAGAGTTGTCACAACATTTGTGCATCTCTGAATTCCCTGACTGATTTCTATATCCTTCTACATCTAAATTCTACCTTTCTATTCAATTTCCACCTCTCTCTCTTTTTCTCTCTGCCATTAAGTGTATTTATAATATACATATACACTTCTCACCTTCTTTTTTCTCCCATTTCTTATCCCAGCAGGAAGAGAACCTCTCCTTTTCTTCTGGTCAAATTTCCCTAGATATGTTGTTGTTGCTTATTACCTTTCTCCTAAAATCTTGTATTGTAAGCATTTGCAATATTCTTTTTCTTTGCCTACTGACAAACTATTCACGTTTTAATACATTTCGTTATACCAGAAGCGGGGACCTCCTCCTGCTAATATTCCCTCTCTCATTTTGTTTATATTCCTAACCGTCACATTAGTCACTATGACTTCTGGTTTTCTAATCAATTAAAGTGCATTTCAAACCACTGTAATAATGCTTACATGTACAACTCTAACCTCACTTTTCTGGAAAAAAAAAATAAAAATGATCCTCTATTAACCAAACATGATAAACTTGGTAAAGACTCTACTGAATTGATACCTGTGCAATGCTTAACATTATTTTCTCCTTAAAATACATATTTTGTTTCTATATTGTTTATCTTAATTTTTTTTCTGCCATTTCAAAAATACCCTTCTTATGTTCCTTTGTCTGACTATACTGTTGATACCATAGATTCCACTGACAACTACATTCATCTTCATGGTTCTCCTTCTTATACTACATATCCTCTCCTGGCAATATTACCCAGTCCCACAGCTATATGGATCACTGAAAAAAGAAGAATTACATATTGCTTTTCCATAAATCTAATTTTGAACACAGAAGGCAAATATCAAACTGCCTTTTAAATAGTTCCACCATAGTGGAAAATAAATAAAACAAATTGAAAGTTTCTTTGAATTAAATTCACTTTTCTCATTGTTGTTGACAGGACCTTCCCCCCAATACCCCTGATTCCTGTTGACCCATAAACTAGGAAATACCTACCTTAAAATGTTTGGAAAGGTGATTCCTACATTTAATTCCAATTTGTCACTCACTTTGCCAACAGGTGAAGATGAAAGTGACTCATAAGATTGTTGAGATTAGAAAACATGTTAGGTGTCATTTTCTTTCTTTCTTTCTTTCACCTTTGGTGATCTTTCTCTAAGTCTCTTTTTTTCTCTAAGACTTTGTCTGACTTTGTCTTTCTCTTCCTCTCATTTTTATTTTGATCTCTCCAGTACAGTTAAGAGCAGCATATTACTCTTCGTACTTCTAATGCCACATAGTGGTTAACCTCGTTGGTGACTGGCTGTGGCTGGATCGGAAATTCCCTCTGCTTCACTTATAAATAAGGGGAAAAACACTTACTTTTTGCCTGATATTCTAGTTTCTGATTTAATCTAGCTTCACCAACCATGAAAACCCATATATCTCATTTGCCCAAGACACGAGAGATTTTTATTATACAATCTCAGAGGGGCATCTAGGTGGCTCAGATAGTTAAGTGTCTGCCTTTGGCTCAGGTCATGATCTCCGGGTTCTGGAGTTGAGTCCTATATGGGGTTCCCAGCTCAGGGGGAGTCTGCTTCTCCCTCTCCCTTTGCCTCTCCCCCTGCTTGTGCTCTCTCTTCTCTCTCTCTCTCTCAAATAAATAAATAAAATCTTAAAAGAAAAAGACACCTACAAAGAGATATTATTGTCTGTAATTGTATATGCAATAAAAATATTTCATTTTCTCCCCCCCCCCCAGAAATAGCTAACTTACCATTCTTACCATTCTTTCAAACTCAGTCATGCATTTAGTGACTAAATGCTTAACATATAGGAGATGAACTTTAGTACATACTATTAAAGTGTTGTTTTCGCTACCTTTAACTTAATCCAACTGCAAATTTATTGTCATAAGAAAATGTATATTAGAACTTTAAAAAACCACTTTAGGTTCTACAATTTTATTATACTTTTCTTTCATTATAATCCATTTTCCCTTAGATTTTCTCCTGTACCCAATATGTTTGTTACCTAACAAATAATTGTTTATTATTCAAGTCTGAGCTCAAGAATCAGCTCCCCTAGTTGCATCTCCTGTTTATTTTTTATTTATTTAATTTTTAAAAAACTTTATTTTATTTTTTCAGCCTTCCAAGATTCATTGTTCATGCACCACACCCAGTGCTCCATGCAATACGTGCCCCCTTCATACCCACTACCAGGCTCACCCATCCCCCCACTCCCCTCCCCTCCCAAACCCTCTGTTTGTTTCTCAGAGTCCACAGTCTCTCATGGTTCATTTTGCCCTCCGATTTCCCCAACTCCCTTCTCCTCTCCTTCTCCCAATGTCCTCCATGTATCTCCTATTTTTAAGCAGAATTCCAAATTCTTCCTTTACATCCTGGATGCAAGACAATTACTAGTTACCGAGTGCACCCTTGGAAGAATAAATTAATTTAGCAGTTTACTTTCCCTGGACCTATTTAATATCAAAACATCACATTTAATGTGGGTGCAAATCTATGTGTTCTATTTCCAGGAGTATATCTGCATGGAGAAAGATTAGAAAACACAAAGAAACAGTTTAGGAAAAATATTAGGAATTTTAGTTTCTTGATATGTAAGCTTTCTTTGTACTTCTGCATTATCTTTACCTATATACCTGAGGCAGGATGCATACCTCCTTAATGAAAGATCTAGAGATATTCACTTTGGATAAGTGAAGAAAAGAAAGGTGAAAAATGTTCTGACACTCTATATCCTGGGTCAAATCTGACAACTGAATTACTTATTTTCCTTTAACAATTTCCATTCGGAGTGTCTTCTTATGCACAATAACAAGGTGCAATTCCCCCATGCTCCCTTTGGGTCCTTTCTAAATATTTGTCTATTTAGATCTCAGAGGCACCTATGAGAACATTTACTCACGAGTTTAATTCTTCAGCCTTCTTATGTGCACTCACCTACTTATGAGGCATAGTTATAAACAGAGCAGTTATTTAAAAGATCACTTCCAGTGAAATATAATATTAGACTATGATGCAATTCTCCTGAGGAATGTGAGGAAGTGATTAGCTATATTCCCTGTGGTCAACTATGGAGATTTTATACACACATACACACACATGCACGTGTGTGTGCACGCACACACACACACACACACACACAGACACAGACAGACAGACACATATTAGTATAAAGATGGGATATTAAAAAAATATCCCAGGGGCGCCTGGGTGGCTCAGTGGGTTGGGGCTTCTGCCTCCGGCTTGGGTCATGGTCCTGGGGTCCTGGGATTGGGCCCCACGTTGGGCTTTCTGCTCAGTGGGGAGCCTGCTTCCCCCTTCTGCCCACCTCTCTACCTGCTTGTGATCTCTGTCTGTCAAATAAATAAAATAAAATCTTAAAAAAAAAAATTCCAAACTCCTTTGCCTCTAGTCCACGAATCTTAGTGATTTCTGTTCCTATCCCACAATATTTTTACAGAAGAAATCTCAGTCTTTGGTAGTCCTTGAAGTTAGTAACAAACAGGGCAAGAAATCCATCATATGACATAAAGGCTTTAAATGGATTCTAAAATTGAATATACCAATGATGGGAAGAAGTCAGAGACAATTCCAGGACAATTCCAGTATAGTCATTCATTCATATCCATTCATAAAGTTGAAAAAGACAAGTAGAAATAGTTTTTCCAATAATAGCTGATCATGTTGAGCTATCCATTTGAACACTTCTATTTTTTTTTCACATGTAATTGTCCTTTTATTCGAGAAACCACCATTGTTGTGACCAGTAGGCAACTCTGAATATCTAGAATCAGCTACTCAGACTTTCACTTGAGTTGGCTTATAGAAGCTTCTTACTGTTAAAAAAAAAAAAAAAAAAAAGCATCTTACTGTTATTTTATCAGAAAACTGTTATTTTAGAGAAAAAATGAATTAAACTGGTTCCTGATTCTTGCACTCTCTCCAATACATGTACTTACTATTTTATTTTTTAAAGCCATTTATTTATTTATTTATTTATTTGTTTGTTTGCAAGAGAGAGAGAGACCATGCACAAGTGGGTATAGGGTTAGAGGAAAAGAGAGAGAGAATTTCAAGTAGACTCTGTGCTGAGCGTGGAGCCTAACATGGGGCTCAAATCACAACTAAGATCATGACCTGAACCTAAATCTAGATTAGGCCACTTAAGTGACAGAGCCACCCAGACACCCCATGTGTTTATTATTTTACCTAGAATATCCTCCATGTGGTTGATATATATTTTGCTGTTTTAAACAAGAAAAGAGTTGTTGACTTAGAGAGAGTACTTTGTGGTTTCTGAAGGAAGGTTTCTTCATAAATGTACAATTATTATTGTTGTTGTCATTCTTGTTGTCGTTGTTATCATTATAAAATCAACCAAGCCATAAAGTTAGGTACTCTGCTGTTATAACTTTTTCTTACTAGAATTAATCTTACTGAACAGATAATGGATTTGCAATTCTTTTTCAGCCTTCCCAGTGTGAGAGAGGACATGGTATTTAGAATTTTCACAGCCATTTCCAGTACAGACTTAAGATACCTATACTTCCTATTACTCGTGACCATTTTTTTTAATGATTTCTTTGAGTGTTACTTCTCATATTTATAAAGTGATAGCATAGGCCTCCATAATCTTGAAGCCCTTAGTCTTCCTTGACTTAACTTTCCACAACTATATGTACTCATCAGAGAATTTCACATACAGAGAACCAAAAGAAGACCTTTGGTTCAGAAGTGTGGTGGAAATCTTCATAAGAGGGTCTGGAACTTTTCTGCGTAAGTTTGATTAAATAGATTTTATATGTATGACATATATGTATATGCTTTATGAATTATGTCATGTATGCTTATATACAAAATATGGCATATATATATATACATATATATATATTTCATTTAGTTTATAAATATCTTATTACTTTTTCCTAGTGTCTATAATTATTAATGTAAACTGAGGACAGTGCTCCAAATGTGTGGACCACACACTTGCATTTAATTATATGAATGGAGTGAGGTGATTGGAGGATGAGTACAAGAATAGTCTAAGACTGGAATTGCTCCTTTAATGATGTAAATATACCCATTTTATTTATTAAAGAGAATATATGATAAAACAAAAATTACAAACTTTTAATCAGTCAAACTTGTTTAAGTCTTTCCTCATTTTGAATGACATTTAACACATTATTTAAATCTCTGGTGACATTTCTCTCCTTTATGGAAACGATAATTTTGGGAATTATTAAAACAATGCCAAGTGTATATGAAAGGACATATGGCATTATATGTGGAACATAAAGCACTAAATAAATGATAGCTTATATGTGTATGGAACTTAACACTTTTAATCAGTGGACACTTCTCATCTTTGGATATGTATTTAATACTCTGATTTAACATTTCCACAAAGGTTCCAGCAATTTCTAGATTATGATAAGCTTTTATAAATCTGTGGATTTATAAAATCCATGGATCATCAAAAAGTCATATATGAACTCTTAAAATTTATTTTAATTTCAGACAAAATTATAATACTTTGCCATTTTTAAATATAAGACCAGTCAAAACCTATTCCTAAAATTCTTTTATATTTCTAGATATGTTTTTCTCTCATTAACCATACCAAGAAAAGCACTTTCCAAAAATCTTTGTCTTACCTTCCTTATGGTGCAATAAGAAATTAAAGATGTAGTTAAGGAGAATTCTTTTGGAGGGTATTAAATTCTCCCCAATCACTTACATTAATATATTGTAAGTAAATCAATTAAAAATATTAAAACTAACATTATGCTGTACTTAAGGCTTTTAAAATATTGAATATCATGTTTTTCATGGATCTAAAATCGATACTTATAATGCAGTCCCTTTTATTTTTACATATTTCAACACTCTATATTCTATTTGCCTAAATGATGTTACAAAAACAAAAATTAACTCATAAATTGCCAAGAGTATGTATTCTATAACTCTTGATGAGCATAGAATTCAGCTGAAGGAAATAAAATGTTTTGGTATTGTAAAAAACAGACTATAAGATATATGTCATTAGTATAACATGGACATCTAGGAATCTACTTTTTCTGTTAAATGTATGTTGGTTAAAAGGGTATCCTTTATACTAGTTTTCCCCCCAAAGTAAATATGCTGTTAAATGCTGCCATATTTTTATTTGGGATGGCTTATTTAACTAGAATGACATTTCTATATTACATAACAACTATACTTCACCCTAGACTTAACACTGTAGCAGAATACCCCCTAACATCTTATTTCTTTCCTTTGCCATCATACTAAACTACTAATTAGTAAAATATGAAAAATTCAGTTTATTAAATTTCCCTATTAAAATTATGCATCCTGCAGTTAATCAATATCATTGTAAATCCACCAATGTACTACTTAGTAAAGACCCATTGGACTTATAATCAATAACCTTCTCAGAATATAATGCCAGACATTTGAGAAAATAAAACTTTAGGCAATGTGTTTGGTTAATCATTGCATTCAGATATAATTTTCTGTAAGTGAAAAATAATATAAAAATAAGACTTTGTGGAAGGAGCTGAGATGTCCTTCACCAGATAAATGGATAAAGAATATGTGGTTCCTATATGTAATGGGATATTACTCAGCCTTCAGAAGGGATGAATCCCTATCATTTGCTTTGACATGGATGGAATTGAAGGGGATTATGCTAAGTGAAATAAGAGAGAAAGAAAGACAATTATCATATGGTTTCATTCATATGTAGAACATAAGGAATAGCGTGGAGGACCTTAGTGGAAGAGATGGAAACCTGGATGGGAAGAAATCAGAGATGGAGACAAACCATGAGAGACTCTGGACTTGGAAACAAACTGAGGATCACAGAAGGGAGGGGGCTAGGGGGATGGGGTAACTGAGTGATGGGTATTAAAGAGGGCATGTGTTGTGATGAATACTTACTGGGTGTTATATGCAACTAATGAATTATTGAACACTACATCAAAAATTAATGATGTACTCCATGTTGGCTAACTGAACATAAATAATAAAAAAAAATAAAAACTTTGTAAATATACTAAAATGACATAAATAACAGTGCATTAATAAAAAGATTTTAAATGTAATCTAGAATTTGCAGGTGGGTGTCTTCCTAAAGTTCTCAGAGAAAGATATCAAATTTAGCTGAAGAATCGGTGCAGTTGTCAGGAATAAAAAGAATAGTCCTAGAGGATTTGTTATATTGTTTGAATACACTGTGAGGTTTGGGAGATGAGAGTTAAGATTTTGGAGCAAACTCTAGTGATGTGCAACATCAACAGAACTCATGATCAGAGAGGTAGGGTGTTTGTATGAAACCTACAACATCAGGTTCTACAGCATTGATGAACCATAGACAAATCAAATCTTTTCCTACCTTTAAAGCATTTACATTTAGTTGGAGCAGAAACATAATAGACACAATAGACAAAAAAAAATTTATTTTTTTTAGATTTAAAGCCTTAATGTAGGTTTATTACATTAAGGCTTTAAATCTAAAAAAAAATAAAATTAGTTCATATTCTGGACTCAAGATCACTAGAATGGAATTTGACAAACACATAGATTGAGTGTTCTGCCTTGTGATGAAGGTATCTTTTAGGCTCACTGATTTTGATTAATCACTGCTCAAAGGCCATCTCAAAAGACGAAGAGCTAGAGGATACAACCACATGCACCAGAACACTCATGCACATATAAACAGCCACATCTATATTACATAAATTGTATCTACATTTATTTTTCTATATATATCAACCCATACTGACTCCCTTGAGGTTCACTCATGTTTTCTTTACTTTTTATTTTTATTATTCATTTGAGAAAGAGCAAGAGAGAGCATGAGCTGGGGATGAAGGGCAGAGGGAGAGGGAGAAGCAGACTCCCCACTGAGCAAGGAGCACAATGTGGGGCTCGATCCCAAGACCCTGAGATCATGACATGAGCAGAAGGCAGATGCTTAAGTAACTGAGCCACCCAGGCACCCCGAGGTTCACTGAGGTTTTCAATAGAAATCCCAAACTACAGATTTAATTCTACTTTTTTTTTATAGTTTTTTTTTTTTTTTTTCTTTAAGTAGGCTCCATGTCCAGTGTGGACCCCATGCAGGGCTTGAACTCATGACCCTGAGGTCAAGACCTGAGCTGAGATCAAGAGTGAGACACATAACTGACTGAGCCACCCAAGTGCCCCTTTAATTTTGTCCTTTTTGACATTGTAATTTCCACCCAAGGTGAGGGACAGGCCTCCTATGAATCTCAGTTTTCATGCCCATCATCTCTAACATGGATTAAACAGTTTATGGGATTCATATAAGAATGCAACTAGATTTTGAATGGAATTTTATTATTACATTTATTCAGTAAAATTTCATTTTGTATGCATCATGTCAGCACCATACTAGGCGTTGGAGATATGAAGATAAATTACACCAGTTTTCCCTAGATTGTGTTAACAGCTGCCAAGTAGATATCTGAACTAGGGAGATTCATTTTGTAAATTAAACATTAACATAAGGAGATTTTATGACTGTGTTTCTCCCCCTAAACCGTGCTTCAAAAGTCCTTATGTCAGCGAATACCACGCTAAGTCAATGAAATCAGTAAAAGTCAGTCCAAGTCATTGAGTATTAATTAAGTGTCACATATATGACAAAAGGTTAATTGATGCTACATGATAAATATTAAGTTATTAGGCATCCAGTGTAATACCCAAAACGATACATACATTTTTATATAGTATGGTTTGAACTGCACAGACTGCTATGGATTACAAAGAATAACACTGAGCCCAAAAGGAAACCTCAATTAAGTCATCCTGAGAAAGATATCAAAAATGTTGGACTTAATCCTACAGAAGGAAGATTCTGCCAATATAGGAATCAGAGACAGAGGCTCCAGGGAGAGGATATACCATAATGAGTGTGAAGGGTAAAAGTAACAGAAATGGATGTATCTCTTGAAGAGAATAGTGTCTTAAAAGGAAGAAAATAAATGTCCAATTGGAAAAATTCTGACTTTGGCACTATACAGATTACTGATCATCTCTGCAATTAAAGAGAAGTGTAATGTAAATGGTAAAAATCCCACACAATTTGGTGTGCAGCAGATGATTAGTTCTCCATGTGAAAAATTTACTCCAAAGTCCAAACACATAAATATAATGAAACTGTTACTTTTTGCCCTCATAGAATCTGACACTATACTTCATCAACCACACAGAATGTGAATGTCAGGTTTACGTGAAAGAACATGATACAAAAATACACTAACCAGGAGGTAGTAGATAGAATGAGAGAGAAGGTCCAAATCCATGTTCCATATTGTTGTATCATTAAGCCATAGTCATGAATCTCCCTACATAGTTGTTGTTATCAGCCTGCACCTGACTTTTACATTTAGATTTTTTATTTGATGTATCTATAAAGTTATAAAACTTGCTATTTAAAATATTATTTTACTTCTTTGTAGGGTCTTACAACAAAATTAGTGAGTATGCTCACTGCTAATCATTCCATATTTATTTCATTTGTCTTCCATTCAAATTTCTCTATTAGAATTTAATTTACATTAAGAAATCTATTATATATGCCCCTATAGTAGTCTGTGTGAAATATTTTGTGGGGAAAGAAGAAACTATGATTACATTTTGGTGCACAAATTAAAAATCTCAATCTCCACTTAATGCTTAATTCATGGTCACTTAGTAAAGAATTTTGGGATGATGAAGTGTGATCATAAATGATAGTAGATAAACGACAGAATTAGTTTCATATACACTAGAATTATAATATATTGAATTTCTTGTGTAGTAGGAAAAAAATCACTTGATGTTTTTAAACAGAGGCCAAAATATTAACATTTAATTTGATTTAAGAAATATTTGTCTTAGTGACAAAGAGCTGATTGAGCTTCAAAAATTTATTCATGATTTTTGTCATCTATGTCATGTGTGGACTAGATATGATGAGCTCTGCCTGTTTCAACTAACTTTGTTCCAAAACAAGTGAAAATTTAAAAATAAGAGTCAGAGCTTTACTGTCTTGAATGCAAAACTATGACTACATATTTTTTTACACAATGAACTTGAGAAGGCCTAAACTTTCACCAACATTTTTTCACTATTTTGTGGTTGTTGCTGTTGTTATTTGATATGAGATAGTGAAAAATCAAGATGGATCCTTAGAGTAGAAAATCTTGGACATCCGATCTTGAATCTGTTTGCTCTTTTCCCCATATACAATAGGATTGAGCAAAGGAGGGACAAGCAGATAAAGGTTGGACAGAAGAATATGAATGTAGGGTGGAATATGGAATCCAAACCTGTGTGTAAAGAAGGAGAAGAAAGCCAGTAGATAAAACTCGAGGAAGACACAAATATGGGCAATGCAGGTATTGAAGGCTTTGAGCCTAGCTTCCCTCTGAGGAAGACTGAAGACAGTTAGAAATATTTGGATGTAAGAGAGTGTGATGAAGACTATGTCAAATCCAAGTATAGTGAAAGCCACAAAGAGACCATAGATTTTGTTGATTCGAATGTCTTCTGCTGCCAACTTCACGATGGCCATGTGCTCACAGTATGAATGGGAGACCACAGTGGTCCGGTAGTGTTTCAGCCGACATTTGATGAGGATGAGACACGGAGCTGCAAAGAGGGCTGCTCTGAGCGTCACTCCAACCCCAATCTGAGTGAGAAGTTGGTGGGTAAAGATGGTTGCATGTCTCAGGGGATCACAGATGGCCACATAGCGGTCCAGGGCCATGGCCAGCAGAATTCCTGATTCAATGCACTGGAAGGTGTGGATGAGCCACATCTGAAAGAGACAAGCATCGAAGTATATTCTTGGCAGATGAAACCAGAATATTCCTAGCATTTTGGGTAGGATGCAGGTACTGAGAGCAATGTCTGTTGCTCCAAGCATTGCCAGGAAGAGATACATGGGCTCATGGAGGCTGCGTTCAGATCTGATGATGACCAGGAGCAGGGAATTTCCAAATAGAGCAGTGATGTACATGGCACAGAAAGGAATTCCAATCCAGAACTGCACAGACTCCAATCCAGGGATCCCGATCAGTGTCAGCAGCGAGGGCATGAAGACTGTGCCACTGAGATTAATCATGTTGGCTTAGAGAACCCTGGTTCAGAGCTTCTGGTTCAAAGTGGCAGTATGTGTTTAGCGTCTGTCCTCTGTTTTCTCTTCTCACCTAGATACTTACAAACAGAGGCTGAATATGGTTTCACTGGCATTTTGTCCGACCTACTCCTTTTTGGATAGGGCAACTGAGTGGGTCCAGAAATGCAGATAGTCTCCTTGGTTGATTTATTTCACATTCCTATTGTCTTTTCTGTCTTTTCAGCACCCTCTCCCATGTTTGTTCTCTCCTTTTCTGTCTCTGACTTTGTCTCTGTGCTTCTGTCTGTCTGTTTCTCTCTTTCACACACACACAGGCACATATATATACTTATATACTAACAGACATCTGCGTTCTCACTATTGAGAGAAAACACATTTCTGTTAATATTAAAGTATTTCTATTAGGGTTTTATGTTGTCAGTTTAAAACTGTCCCACTGAATATAATTTTGGTTTTTATTGTTAATAGGATATGGGTATTTAACTGATATGTTACCTATATATTCTCTATTTGTGTCCAACCTAAGAAGCATTTAGTGAAGTGGTCAAGCAGACAGCCATGAAAGGAATACACACTGTTCCAGGTGCTATAGTAATCACTGGGTTAAATACTAACTTATAAGTGAGGAGTCTTAATGTCAAGGAGACAATACTAGAAAATGCCATATTACAAATGTTAAAAACACAGGTAACAAGCATACAGAAGTGGTGTCACACAGTATTTAGACTCCATCTATATTTCCGAAGTGGGAATTTTCCTCCAGAAACGTGAATTAAATTAGGTATTTTAGAGGGAGAAAATAAATATGACACATGAATGGAAATTTCTTATGAATTCTTTAAACCACAAGTTTTGACATGGGAGAAGTCTTTCTTGATAAAATAATGTTCAAAAAGTAAAAGTTTCTTTCTATTTATTTCTCATAAAATTTTCTATTATTAAAATCTGTTTAGTTAATAATAACTTTATTTGAAAATATTTACATGAAAAATTAATCTTAATCATTATTATTTTAGTAAAATACACCAGAAATTATGAAAATGAGGAATAGAAATATTTCAAGTGCACTGCAATATTGAATAGATAATTCTATTTCTTCAGTGGGATTCAATTTAGGAATATATAAACCTTTAATAAAAATGACCAGTTTTCATATATTTACTCTTAATATAAGTGCTATTCAAAACATACAGTCTAACTATTCTTTGCTCCAAGACAATGGGGTAGAATGGCTCCCAGTTCTTACTAAATGTAATATTGGAGAAATTTTAAAAAATGAGGCTTTCTTGAACAAGGTGATACACAAATGTATTAAAATAATAGAATACATTGAAATTATTTGGAATTACACCTTCAGTGAAAGTGTGGTGATTTGCCATATCCCTAATGCATTTATCTCCTATTGTATTTCTTCTTCTATTACTTTTTCCTGTACATGGTACCCTTGGATAATATCATATAACTCAGTTTCTTTTCCTCAAGTCCATTCTTTCTGCTATGGAAATGCTAGCACATGTTCCAATACATGCATTTGCTTGTAATTGCCATTTAAAAAACATCATTATAATCCCTGGAAGGTTATTTTTCCTCTTACATATTGAAGCTGGTTCAATGAAGAATAAAATTCCCATAGAATTAATGCAGAGTAGAGTTGCCGTACCCTCGGATACCTCTTAGCATCTTGTCCATGTCAGGGTCTGCATTGATGCCCCATCCCGCACATCCTTGCAGAATCTTTCTTTCGTGGCAATGGGGTGAATTGAGCTTGATGAAGCAGATTTCTGATTTCAAAATTATCTTTCCTCTAAATTTTCAGAACTAAAAGAGATAAAAATATAAAAAGGCACAGCATTTTATAACAGGATACAGAAATAACAAGGTCTGTGTGGTAATGATCAGTCCTAAGACTGGATTCTACTTTTGATAGAAAGTACCCACCGTGGGTGGCCTCGCTGTAGAATGGTAAGAAAGCCTGTTTAATTCAGATGAAGGTAATTAAAAGGTAATTTGGCTTTATATTCAATTAGTCTTTTTCAATTTAATGTTACCATCAGCAAAACCTCCATATAACAGTGGATATAGGATTTCTATAAGGGAAAACTTCGACGTCTATTTTTATAAATGACAGCAAAATATCAAATTTCCCTAGGAGAAAAAAGATCAGAATGTGGTCCCATTTTTCAAAGTCTGTCACCTATTCAATAGCTGACTCATGTAGATTCAGCCTCTGAACACTTCCACCATTCTCTCTCTCATCTCTGATTTTTTTCAGTCTCTTGCTCACTTGTTGCTGGAATTTATCCTCGCTGCTTTCTCTAACTTATATCTTTCTATTTCCTAATTCACATCTCACTGTATAGCTCAAAGATTTTGTCTTTTTCTTTTTAATGTAATTAAAATAAAACTTACGTAGCTGTAGTGTATTATACTTCCCAGCATTAAGGTCTCAGGAAACTACCCGGATTCTGTACTCTGTTCACACAGAACACTTTTTGTTTAGAGGTTCAGATCATGGATTCTGGAAATAGATTTTCAACTCCTTTGGAATAAAATACTTTAAATGCTTTAACATGAGTCTTATTTTCCTGTGCTTATACCGTTTCTTTCAGATTTTCTCCTGTCCCCATGACTTTACCACCTAACGAATATCTGTTTGTTAGTCATGCCTCAGCTCAAGCCTCACTTCCTCTATGAAACAACTCTTGATTTCCTTAGGTCAAAGTCCGTATTCCTCCTTTTGTCCTCAGTGAAAGGGATAGACTGTTTAATGACTAGGACACATTGAAAATTAATGAATTAATTCAAGTTTAATTTTCCCTGAATTAATTAAATATCAGAAATATACAAATTTTAGTGCAGATGCAAATCCACTTGCTGTCTTGCCAGGTGTCTATCTATAAGGGATAATAAAAGACTACAGTTAGGAAAAATGAGAATGAATCTAGGAAAAACACTAAGAATCTTTGTATCTTGATGTATAAATTTCATGTTTTTATTATAGCTTTACCTTCCTATGTTGACCTGAGCAAGAATCCATACTTTTCTCAGTTGAAGATTTGAAGAATTTCACTATTGCTGAGCCAAGGAAAGAAAGGGGAAATATCCAGTAGACCAAGAAGAAGTCAGTACTATATTTTTATACCCCTCAAGTCCTAGCACAAATCTTAAATGATGCATCAATGCCCTTTTCAGAATGTCTACTCAGAACTGACATTGGTTGGAACTAACAATTCCTTCCATACATTTACAGTTTCAGTTCCCTGAACTGCCTTTGCATCTTCTCCATACTTCTCTCTAGATCTCTCAGGAACCTATGAGAACACATACTCACAACCTGCCTACGTGTTCGCACTTCTCATACTTTATCATGGATGAAGAAATCATTCTCATAGGCTCATATAGAACAAAAATAGCATCTTGTAGCAAGGGCTATGATGCGATTCTCCTGAGGAATGGGAAGTGATAAAATTGTCTTCTCCACAGACCACAACTTTATTCAATTCTCCTTTTATTATTGTCATTATTACTGTTTTTATATGGAGAAAGCATATATAAGAAATGTGATGGTGAATGCTTTGCCCACAGAGAACCCAAACAAGACCTGTCCAGTCAGGATGTGTGATAGAAGTCTACAGGCAATGATCTTCATCTTCATTGTTGAAGGAAAGAATGTATAAAGGAAATATGTTCTAGGCTTTTTTATTCATGTGAACTATAAATACATTAGTTATTGTTTTTTTCTGTTGCGGCCGGCACGACAAATTGACCAGGAATGTGAGGGTAAGAGGATGAAGAAAAGAACTCAAGAAGTAGAGAGATGGGGGCAGGAGGAGCACTGAGGAGGATGTCCAACAGTGCTAAGTTTATTCAAAGCATTAAGGCCATATATATAGTGATATTACAATAGGAGAAGCAATACACCTGTGTCTAGTTAAACAACCACGAGTTCCCATAATAAGTTTCACACTTAACTATAAGCAGACCTCGTGACACCAAATGGCAAATGCCAGTACAATTGTTCTGTATTGATACAGCACATCTGAAAGTAATTTATAGGCTGTACTAGGGCAGCAAGGACCAGCCACGAACTTATGACCCCAACCAAATCGTTTCTACCTGACTAGCAAACGTGTGGGAAGTCACGTAGGCGAGCGCACAACACATTGCACAGACCCTTTCTCAGTGCTACTCAACTTTATCAACCTAAGCCTTTTGTTCAGCTATTCAGCCTTTAAAGGAGGCACAAGTCAGGGCCTGGTTTGGCCCTCGTCTCAAGCCTTATCGTGGCCTCCCACATTTTCCTAATTCCCATTGTGACTAATAGAGACTGAGAACAGATGTGTTACATAGACTTGCCTTAGATTCTGTGTGGGAGAGGAAAGGCAGTCTTATCATAAAATAATGAATGTGAGGATAGAATTCCAACACTGGGATTCCTCCTATAAAATGACCTATGGTATTTCTGAAGGATGTAAAGGAGCAAAATAAAAATCATTAATTTTTTCTTATCAAAACAGTGATTTATACCATGGTCTTCCTCCAGTTGTGTGACAATGGCCAAATGACTTAAATTTTATTACAGTATTCCTCATCTATGAAAACAATAATACTTAGAGTTGTGAAAACAATTTTGTGTATTTATGAAAACTCATGACATACAACATGATATGTAAAAACACATAATAAATGATGGCTAATGTACATGTGTTTGTTAGATGCCATGAATTTAAAACTCTTTGCTATCTGGGCAGTTTTCACCTTTCAGCTTCATTTTTTGATACCCTGTCTGAGTTTATAAGTCAATAAAGAAGAAACAAAACATATAACTCTTGATGAGCATAATATTGTAAAAGAAAAATAGAAAACCATTGTTTGTACTAGTATTTTTTCCCAAAGTCATGCTGCTATGTCTTTGGACAGGACATTTTACTAATCTGAACTGATTTCCCTCTTCTTTAATGGGTGAAATATTTCTTCTCCTTACCTTTACACAAAACCATATTTTCCTAAACTTTGCTTACGTACCCACTTCAATCAAGTAAACTACCATAAGCTCACATACTGAACAATTTATCAAATATTATCCAATTTACATTTTCTAGCATCATCTAAGTTATAGTTAATTGATGTGATCAAAAATACTTGAAGCTATTAAGTAGTAGATAACCAATTATCTTATAATTAATCTCTGTCTCAAAGAGTGCCACAAAGGTAACAGACTGGCCATAGGGGTAAGTAGGACCTTGGCCTATGTTTGGAGTTTACCATTATATTTGGGCAGAATTCTACATCTCTGAAAAATAAAATGACATAAAGAAAACTTTTTGTCATCAGGTTTATATGAGACAGCATTTAGGGGTGAGTGAGTAAATCTAGGGATCCTTCCCCCCCTTTTTCTTCATTTATTTGAGATAAAGAGAAAAAGAGAAAGAGAGAGAGAGAGAGACTGCACGTACAAGCAGGGGAAGTGGTGAGGGAGAGGGGAGGGGGATTCCTTAAGCACACTCCCCACTGAGCTTGGTGCACAATGTCTGGGCTCAAGGTAGGTTCATTCCAGAACACAGAGCCCATGACCTGAGCCTAAACCAAGAGCTGACTGCTTTAACTGACTGAGCCATAAATCCTACAACTTAAAAACAATAAAAAAGCAAATTTTTAAAAAATGAGCAAAGGACTTGAATAAACACTTCTCCAAAAAATATATATAATTGAATAGTTACCACATGTAAAGATGCCCAGTATCACTAATCATTAGTGAATGAAAATAAAAACCACGATGTGATGCCAGTTTAAAATCATTAGGATGATTATTGTAAAAAAACAAAAACAAGCAATAACAACAACAAACAAACAAGCAAACAAATAAAAGCCAAGAAAATAACAAGTGTTGGGAAGCATGCAGAAAAATTGGAACCTTTGTGTATTGTTAGTTGGTACAGAAAATGCTGTGGGAAACAGTATACAGTTCTGAAAGAAGTCAATATAGGATTACCATATGATCTAGCAATCCCAGTTCTAATTGTATACCCAGATGAATGGAAAGCAAGGGCTTGAACAGTGTTAGTCCTCTAATGTTCATAGCAGCATTGTTCACAATAACTAAAAAATGCAAATAGTACAAATGTGTATGGATAAACAAAATGTGATGTATTCATACATACAATTGAATATTGTTTAGCCTTAAAAAGGAAAGTAATTCTAATGCTGGTTATAGTATGAATGAGCCTTAAAGACATTATACTAAGTGAAATAAACTAGATAAAAAAGGGAAATTACTGTATGACTCCATTTAAATGAGGTACGTGGAATACGCAAACTTACAGAGACAGAATATAGAATGGTGGTTGCCAGGGACTGAGGTAGGGCAAAATGAGCCTTTATTGTTTAACTGGTACAGAGTTTCAGTCTAAGGTAATGAAAAAGCTCTGGAGATGCATGGTGGTGATGATTATACATCAATGTAAATATTTAGTACCACTGAACTGTGCACTGAAAAATAATGACAATTGTAAATTTTTTGTTATGTATATTTTGTCACAACAAATATAAAGTCCTTATTACATTCCCTTCAACTAAAAGGAAACAAACAAAAGTATCCCTATAGATTACAAATCAAAGGGGTTAAATACAGAAATTTAAAAATGGAGATTGTGATAGACTGAAAGTGTTTATGTTTTACTCCATGACTTATGAATATATTAGCTAGCTCACATGGCAAAAGGGTGCAGATGTGATTAAGTTAAGGAACTTGAGACAGGGAGATTTTTCTGCATTATCTAGGTAGAATTATGTAATCATAGGGTCCTTGTAAGAGGGAGGTCTAAGGGTCAGACTTAGAACAGATAAGGGACAACAGAAGTAAATGTCATATTAAGGCTACAGCTGAAGAATGAAGACCACCTCTAGAAATTAGATTTTCCTTTATATCCTCTAAAAGAACAGAACTCTGCTGACCCATTTTGGACTTCTAACTTCCAGCATTGTAAGATAATAAATTTGTGTTTCTTAAACAACTAGATTTGGGGTAATTTGTTATAGCAGCATTAGAAAACTAATACAGAGATATCTTACAATCAGTTGAAGAAGTAGGTGCAGCTTCCAGGATGAGGCAAGATTAATCCTATAGGGATTGTTACACTGATAGAAGATCGTCTAAGTCTTAGAGATTTATCTTTGCAGCAATTCTAATACAGATGCAGTATCAATAGGGTTCTATCAGAAAAGTGAGATTTTTTTTTTTAATGAGATTTGATAATTGGATTCTAAAACACAAAGAGCATAATGATGAATCAGAAATTGTCTTTGTCCTCAAGATGGTTCACATCTACCTGGAGAAAAATGAAAACAGACATATAGAGCATTTCTGGATTACATTAAAAATCCTGTGTGAAACAAGTAACTTAGACAATACGTTCAAGATCATTTTGTGATGGGATTAGAAGTCCTTATGGACCCAAGGAATTATGAATTTATTGACTTAAACTCTCTGTTGCAATATGGTAGTATTTAGATTTGCTTGGCAGAGGCATGGTGAGAGTAACACTTACTATTGCTTCTACCTAGAAGACAGTATACTACAACTGGGGGGAGCAGTGAGCTAGTAATTTTCCCACATAATTAAAAGAATATATACAGTTCAAGTATCCCACTGTTTATATAAATTTAAAGATAATTCCAAATGTGTCAGAATGCAGACAATTCTGGACAAACTAATTCCAAATTAATGCTTTTAAGCCCCATAAACATCATGGGACATGTATTCTTCACAAGGATGAAATTCACCATCTTCCTAAAAACACAAAAATACAAAAAGGTATGGAAAAAATATGTAGCAGTGCAAATATATTCATTCAGAATTCATTTACTAACTCATTTTTAAAGAAAAATTATATTGAGAATGCACTTTGAATCCTGGTTAATGCTATTGAAATAGGATACAGTGGTTAAAAAAAAATGAAAGTGAAACCAACAGAATAGACCCCATCCTTCAAATATTTATAGTCTAAAAGGTAAAATAATCAGTAAAAAATAAATTCATCAGATTACCACAATGTACACTTTAAATATCTTATCATTTTCTTTTTTTATTCTCTGCTTTCTTTTTTTTAAATTTTTTTATTAAAATCTAATATATTATTTGCTTCAGGTGTACAGGTCTGTGAATCATCAGTCTTACACATTTAACAGCACTAACCATAACACATACCCTTCCCAATGTCCATCACCCAGCCATCTTATCTCTTCCCCCCAACCCCTCAGCAACTCTGTTTATTTCCTGAGATTAAGAGTCTTATAGTTCGTCTCCCTCCCCAGTCACATCTCCTTTATCCATGCATCTGTTGGTGGACATCTAAGTTCTTTCCATCGTTAAGATATTGTGGACATTGCTGCTATAAACATTCAGGTGCATGTGCCCCTTCGGATTACTACATTTGTATCTTTAGGGTAAATACCCAGTAGTGTGACTGCTGGGTCATAGGGTAGCTCTCTATATATGAAAACCTCTATTTTAAATGATTAAAGAGTTAATACTTATTCATCAAGAGTGGTACCATTTTCTACTTGGTACTACTCTTGATGAATAAGTATTAACTCTTTAACTCTTTAATTAACTCTTTAAATAGAGGTTTTCATATATATATGATCCTGTACTTTTCAGCAAAGATTTGGAACACTGAAATGTATTACAACATGGATGGACATCAAAAGCATTATGCACAGGGTGCCTGGGTGGTTCAGTGGGTTAAGGCCTCTGCCTTCAGCTCAGGTCATGATCCCAGCGTCCTGGGATTCAGTCCCGCATCGGGCTCTCTGCTCAGCGGCGAGCCTGGTTCCCTGTCTCTCTCTGCCTGCCTCTCTGCCTACTTGTGATCTCTGTAAAATAAATAAATAAAATCTTAAAAAAAAAAAGCATTATGCACAAGTAAAGTCAAACAAAAACAAAACAAAAAACAAAAAAAAAGTGCCTTGTATGTTTCCATTTGTAAGACATATTCAGACTGAAAATCTATACAGACAGTAAGGAGATTAAGTGGTGGTCAAAGACTGGGGCTGAAAATATAAAATGATTCTAAATAGGTACAAGTTTTCTGTTTTGAGTGACTTTATTCTAAAATTAGATTGTGGAGAAAATTGAAATATTGAAAAATATACTAAAAATGCTGAATTCCATGGTGATGTTAACTATATTTTGATAAATTTTGGTCATTCTCACATGATTTTGGCATGCTCATACCTATCTTTAAAACACCTTTCCATTTGGATTCATTGATATAATGCTCCCCTAGTTATTATCAGATCCTTTTCAAACTATCTTTGGTGGTTCAGCTATATTGTATTTTAATGTTCAAGTATTATAGCATACTCATACTTGATCAAGTTATCCACCTTCATGATCTCAAATACCATGTTCATGCTCATGACTTTCAAATTCATAATCCAGCTTTACTCTTCTCATCAGCTACCTGATACCTATATCAAACCTCTGCTGGACATCTGTTCTTCAGTGTACCTTGGGAAGAACAATAAGTTAAAAAGCCTACATCAAAATCAATTCCCATGCCCCTGCACCTTGCTTATCTCAGTAAGTGGCTGTAGGATCTCTGGAGTTTCTCATCTCAAAAATCTAAACATGGCTGGCACCTCCGTGCCTCTTGTCCCTGACAGTCAATCAATTACCAGAACTTTTGACCCCACCTATCAAATATATCTGGTATATGCCCACTTCTTGCAACTCCCTGAGTGAACCCTTATTCAATAGCTACTGTATCCTTTTATTAAGACACTCCTCTCTGGTCTTCTGCTGTCACCTCTTGTCCTTCTCATCTATTTGGCACAAGACTGACTTTCTTAACATACATGATTGATTATTTCACCATTCTGATTGCAATTCATAAGTACTTACATATCACCCTAAGGATTAAGACTTACCTTTCCTAACATTGCTTCTGTCTGCTTTTCAACTTTTATGTCTGAATATCATAGTCAGGTATTTGCTTGCTTTTCATACAGTCTGATGTATTCTCAATGTTTTTGTTTCTTCTTCTGATTGCCTGAAAACTCCTTCTTTTTTATATTCCTCTGGTTGTTTTCAAGCCTCAACTACACATTACTTTCTCAGGGCAGTCACCAATTCCTCTGTACTCTTAATTCGTCCCCAGTTAGGCTTGTCACTGCTCTCCTGATAATGATATTTATCAGAATTTTTAATTTGGATGTATGATTAAAAATTTGTGTCTGTGTCACCTCTTATACTGAAGGCAAAATGATCTTTTGCTCTCCACAGTTTCCCTTTACCTGAGCAATGTCTAGTACTGTGTCTGAAACACTGAGGGTACTTACTCAATATTTGTAATGGATTTTATTAATTCTCCACAGATTCTTCAAACTCAATATGTTCAATGCAGTTTCCACTATCTCCACTTGCATAAATAATGCTCCTTCTTTGTCACTATCTCATTGAAAGACACATCATCAATTTGATATCACAAACCAGAAACATGAGCATTAACTATGAAACTACTCTGTTCAGCAAGGCACATGCAGTTATTAAGGTGTGTCCCTAGGTCCTAAATATTATTCTATCCCTTATCTGATTTTCTCTTTTCACAGCCATTGCTCTAAGAGAGGCATCATCAGTTCTCAATCCTGCTTTTGCAGAACTTTCAAACTAAAATCTTTTCTGTATACTATGGAGAATTTAAAATACCATTAAGAAATCCCAATGGAAAAAAAATCCCAATGATATTCAGGGAAAAAGTGAAGAAAGAAATTTTGACTTGGAAAAGGTAATATTTATAGCATGGGAAAAAGTAAGAATAAAGTATTTGGGGTAGCTGGATTCCATATCTTTTTATTTCAAAATTCCTTTGATAGATTTGCATTAGTCACTAATTGGGAAAAAATAATGGAGGTGGGGGAAAGCTCAACATTATAGTTTCAGATGTCCTGCACCTCACCTGTAGGAATGAAGAAAGTCCAATTTCACCATATTATGTATTTTGATATAAGGAACAATTAATGGAAGAATCTAAGCAATAAGCATGTTTCCAAAATTGAGGAGGAAGAGGGTCTAAATGGAATGAAAATATCGATGAACGGAGAGTCATGATTTTCATATAACAACCATGTTTCAAGACATGTCAACAAAATGCAGAGACACTTGTTCCTTATATCATGGCCATGATTATTCTACAGCAGACATTGAGAAATATTTTCTGGAATGTGTATTTTAAAAATTAGTTCTATTTTGCCGCTTGTATTATAAAACCTCTTAAGTTCTTTAACACTCAAGTCCTCATTAAACAATAAAATGTTATAGTAATTATTATTCAGATTGCAAGTTGTTGCACATATGGGAAGTAGCTTCACTCTTCTGACCTTAAACATTCTTACTGATTGCATCCAAGGCTCCTACTTCATTTTTGGGGAAAACCACTTCTTCATCCGGCTTCGGATCTGCTGGGTCTTTACACTGTAGCTGATTGGATTCATCAGGGGTGGAAAGAGAATATAGATATTGCCCATAAGCACATGAACAGAAGGTGAGAGATGCTTGCCAAAACGGTGCACCATGGTGAGGCCAATGATGGGGATGTAAAAGACCAGGACAGCACAGATGTGGGACACACAGGTCTGCAAGGACTTGAGCCTCTCCTCCCGGGATGCAATTGCCAGTACTGTATGCAAGATGAAAACATAGGAGATGAGAATGAGCACAGCATCCAACAATAAGGTACAAATGACCAGAGCCAGGGCATAGAAGCTATTGAAGCAGATGTCAGAGCAGGTGAGTCGAGTAGGTCCTGGTGCAGGCAGAAAGAGTGGGAGAGGATGTGGGGGCGGCAGTAATGGAAGAACTTCAGGCGAATGATGACAGGAAGAATGGACAATGCACTTCTCATCAAAATGGTCACCATGACATGAATGACTCTGTTGTTGGTCAGGATGGATGTGTAGCGTAGAGGATTGCAGATTGCAATGAAGCGATCAAAGGCCATGGCCAGAAGGACTCCAGACTCTGTGCCAGAGAGACCATGGACAAAATAAGTCTGTGAAATGCAGGCATCCAGACCAATCTCCTGGCTGAGCCCCCACAGGACCCCCAGCACCGTGTGCACTGTGGACAGCCCCATGCACAGGTCAGTGAGGGCCAGCATGGCCAGGAAGTAGAACATGGGCTCATGCAAGCTCCGCTCTGTCCGGATCACATGCAGCACCAGGCAGTTTCCCAGGAAAACCATAGCATAGATGGAGGAGGAAGGAAAATCGAAAACCAGGGATAGTACTGGTCTAGGCCAGGGAACCCTGTGAGAATGAATACTGAGGTGTTGATAATGGAAGCAGAAGAAGCAGACATGATTATGTGAAGGTAATTTTCCAGAGAAGATTGATATTTACTGACCAGTTTTGTCCAACGATCTGCTGTGTTGAGAGTAGTGGAGTATAACACAGCTACTCACACTGTAGCGCAGGTAAGGCACATTGTAGAATCCCATGGAAGCTCCACTCTACAGGAGAAGCCACAGCCCAGGATGATTTCCCAAGAAAGCTCCTTTACAGTAGGTCTCAGGTTGTAGAAGCAAGTCAATGCCCTGACCATTTTGGGCAAATTAGATCATTAACTTCATTCTCTTTTAATCCTTCTGAGTCACTTGTAGGACACACAGCAGGTGACAGTGGCTAAAGTTCTTGAGGGCATAGGGCTGTTCCTGCTCTGCTGCTCCTGAGGAAGCCCCCTGAACACTGTCTTCTTGCCAGTGATTGTGGCACTGGGAGTCAGAACGCTCAGATTTATGAGAAAGGAATGAACAGGATTGTGTGGGTCAGGTGGACCCAGGCTCCTGGGAGGCCACCATTCCTAGTTGGAGGCTGACGTAAGTGAGAGATCCCATCCAGTCACTCACTGCAGGGTTTGAGTCCCTGGGACTGAGAGGAATGGGTAAAAGGCCACATTTTCTAGGGTCCACAGATCTTTTTAATCCTAGAGGGAGAGAGAATCACTGTGTTGACTGAAAATTTAATACCTACTCAGAAGAACACAAGAAGTAAATACCCAAGGGAAAAGATAGTACCAGAAGAATTTTTAGTCTTTATTTCAGTCTGAAATCAACCAAAATATTTACATAAGGTTTATATGAGGCTTATTCATTTTTTCTTCCTAAATTTCACTTTTATTGTTCACTGAATTCCTCAGTAAACATTTCTCCCTTTTCTGAGCCCCTGAAAAATTTGTCTTCTTTTTGGCAGGCATAATATAAAGAACCATATATAAAACATTTGGAAAAAATACTGTAAAAATGACACAAAACATATTGCCATTCACTTGAGTGTCAATAGTACAATGTTAATAATGCACTCATGAGTGAAATAGTTAAAATATTTTCTTCTCTTTATTATCTGTATAATAAATAACTAGTGCTGTATAAAAAATTATAGATAACTGGGGTTCCTCAGTGGCTCAGTTGGTTAAGAAAATGACTCCCGTTTCTGCTCAGGTCATGATCTCAGGGTCAAGAGATCACGCCCTGTGTGGGGACTCCATGCTAAGCAAGTAGTCTGCTTGAGATTCTCTCCCTCTCTCAGTGCCCCTCCCCTGCTTGCTCTCTATCAAATAAAAAAAATATATATATTAAAAAAAGAAAAGAAAATGGAAAAAAAAAGAAAGAAATGGGGCACCTGGGTGGCTCAGTCAGTTAAACGTCTGACTTGGTTTTGGCTTAGGACATGATCTCATGGGCTGTGGGATCGAGCCCTGTGATGGGCTCTACGCTTGGCAGGGAATCCACTTGAAGTTTCTTTCCCTCTGTCCCTGCCCCAACTCATGCATGCCCATGTCTCTCTAAAATAAACAAATATATCTTTAGGAAAATAAAATTATAGATAACTATTTTAGTCACATTTTATTTTTTCCTTTGAGATATTTTCAATAATTTTATGGGAAAGTTTTAAGTACAAAGAACATTTTCGTGAATGATTTAATGATGTTTTCTACCCAATGCCCTATCCTTCCTGAATTTTTTAGTGTGTGTTTTCTACAATCAAGGACATTCTCTCACATAACTATAAAATAATCATCATCATGAAATTAACTCAGACACATTACTATCATCAAATTTTCAGACCCCAGATAAACTTTCTCCCATTATGGGGTGCCTGAGTGGCTCAGTGGGTTAAGCCTCTGCCTTCAGCTCAGGTCATGATCTCAGGGTCCTGGGATCGAGCCCCAAATCAGGCTCTCTGCTCAGAGGGGAGCCTGCTTCCCCCTCCCTCTTCCTGCCTCTCTGTCTACTTGTGATCTCTGTCTGTCAAATAAATAAATAAAATCTTAAAAAAAAAAAGAAATGCTTAGTAATGTACTATATCCCCATTTATTAAAAAAAAACTTTCTCCAATTATACCATCAATGTAATTTATAGTAAACAAAAATGCAGTTCAGAATCATGTATGTATTAGTATTCCTACTTTTTAAAATTTCTTCCCTGTGAAATGTCTTCAAATTTCCTTGATTTGTATAACTTAAAAGTTTTTGAAAATTACAAGTCAACTATTTTTTTTTTTAATTTTACTTATTTATTTGACAGACAGAGATCACAAGTAGGCAGAGAGGCGGGCAGAGAGAGAGGGAGAAACAGGCTCCCTGCTGAGCAGAGAGCCCGATGCAGGGCTTGATCCCAGGACCCTGAGATCATGACCTGAGCCGAAGGCAGAGGCTTTAACCCACTGAGCCACCCAGTTGCCCCACAAGTCAACTATTTTATAGAATGCTTCTCATCTGAGTTTGTTTGATTTGGCCTCATGGTTAGATTCAGATTGTGCAGAAATGTAATGACAATGAGGTTCTATTCTTCTCATGTATATATTCAGGCTGTATGTAGTTTGAATCTGTCCAAATGATCATGGTGATCAACATGAGGATTTGTTAAGGTTGAGTCTTCCAGGAATCATTACAGTAAAGTTGTATATTTTCCTTTGACTTTAAAAAGTATTTTGCAAGAGAGTATTTGACACTATGGAACTATTTTATTTGATAGGTAATTATCAGTCACTATCATTTTTTTAGTGTTCAATTTGTTCCAGATTTGGTCATTAAGAGGACCATAATTTGGCTTTTGCATCTTTTTGACATTTGTTTTACCACTTCTTTAATTTTTGGCATAATGGTATGTTCAGCATACTTTCCCTAGCCTGACCCTATAAGCATCTATTTTCCCAAAAAGCTAGGGGCCTTTTCATACAGATTACTATTTAGAAGCTTAAGATGTGGATGCTAGATGGGTCATTTCTATAGGGGAACTGATCTATGATATTACATTCATATATATTTCTCCATATACATATATTGAAAATCTCAATGCACATTTACAAGTCAATTATCTTTATTCATGATTATAAAGTTGCCACAAACACAGAATCATTGAATACTGAACTATTGCTGCTAGGAAAAATAAAAGGTAAGATTTCTACAAACCTTAGTCACAACATTAGTGAGTATAAAGAATTTTGCATTTAATAGCATTTAGCAGAAACCCCATCATGTTGTATAGGTTCACTTGCCAGTGTCACTATGAAACAAGCCAATCTCATCAGCATTGAAAACCTGCTTATGCACAAAACCCTTTTCCTATAACATTTAGCAGATAATGAAAGTTTCTTCTGCTTCATGATCTGTTGACTCTGCCCTGCCTGAAGTTTCACATTTTTCATGCCATATTGCCTTTTGAAACATGCAAACCAGCTAGTACTAGCTCAGTGAGGTTCACATTTTCCCAACTAATGGGTATGGTGACCCTAAATTTCTAAATCTCAGAAGGATGCCCACTATGCAGATTTTGCCATCTGTCATCTCATGAATCCACAAATGTAGCTGGTTTTCCATCTTTTCCATTGCTTTACCATGCACTACAGACATTGTTTTAGCCCTTTCTGGGGAATTCTCCCCTACAGATCAGAGAATTCTCTTTTTCTTTCCTTAGGAGTACCATATCATTGGTTTGTTAACATTGAACTCACATAAACTCACATACACCATCATTATAAATCATGCCTGAAGGAAGCTTATCTCATGCACACACATATTTTCTCTATATGGTACATCAACAGCCTTCTTGCACTTAAGAATGCTGGAAAAACTTCAGCACTGTGCTTAGAGGCCATTTCAAATAGTGAAATAACCACCCAAAATACAAAAATTCTTAAAACATGGCACTAAATACACCAGGAACAGGGTGATGCATATAATCATTGAATCAACGTGTTGTATACCTGAAATTAATATTACATTGATTTTTGAAAGTTCTATTGACGTATATGATTCACTGATTCATTACTCAGCATTGCCAGTCTGCTGATGTTATCATCGAAGTCATTCTTTTTTTCCGTTAAGGTGTTTTTTATTTCTAGCATTTCATTTTGATTTTTTCATAGAATTTCCATCTCCTTGCTTACATTATCCATCTGTTCTTGTACATTGTATATGTTTTCTATCCATACACTTACCGTATTAATCATAGTAATTTTCAGTTCCTTGTTTATGAATGTGACTCGTATCTGAGTCTGGTTCTGATGTCTGCTTTGTATCTTCAGATTGTATTTTGGTTTCTTTTTAGCAGGAAGTTAGCAATAAGCTTTTGTTGAAGGATGGACAAAATACATCAATGATATGTACTAAGATGCATAACCATTCAGTGTGTGGTTTTATATTAAACTAGCTACAGGTTGGAACATTAAACATTTACTGGAGTCATACGTGTTGAAGCTTTCAAATTCCTCTATTTTTTTTGTCTCTACTGTTGTCTTCAGTTTTCCTAAGAATGCCTTAAATAGAGTGTGCACCTTGCAGTTTTTTAGCTGTAACCCACTGTTAATATACTAAGCCCTGTTGATATTGTGGAAAGAAGTGAGAGAGGAAAAACATTCTTTTACCTAATGGCAAGTCTGTCTTTTGGTGGGCCTGAGTCTTTAGGCTGTGATATTTACTTGTGTTAATTTGCTTTTCCCTCCCTTTTGGGTGAGACAGGAAGGCTACAGAGAGCCGGAGCTGGATAATTCCCTTTTCCCCTTCTGCCTGAGATAGACACTGGCAAAGTCTCTTCTACTGGAAAGTAAGCCTTTCTCAGGGACACCGCACTGGATGTGTTTCAAAATGGCTAATTGCACCCTCCCCCTGCTACAGACACAAGATGATTTTTTTTCTTGGCTTTTCACTGGAAGAACTTTGTGGGTTCTTCGAAGTAAAGTTCATAAAAGTATACTGCCATGTTATTAGAGTCTGCAGAACCCTCTCCCTTTCATGTTAACCCATACTGAGCACCCTGAACTTCATCAACAGTGCTGATTAAGTATTTTATTTTATATAAGCATTTATAGTTCCCTCAGCTTCTTTTGTCATTCTTTTTATTCACCTTTCTCTTTGCACTTCTAGATTGTGGTTTGCCCTGTAACTTCAGTTCTCTGATGGGTTTGAGAGAAGAATGATTTTCAGTTTGTTTAGTTTTATTATTGTTGCTATAAAAACGGGAATGGTAACTTCTGAGGCCTTTACATGTCAGAACAGAAACCAGAAACATAACAATTTAATTCTGAAACTTAAAAAAAATTCCATTATAATTGCATCCCCAAAATAAAATATTTGACATTAAATCTAAAAATAATGTTCAAAATGCTAGAATGAAAACTACGTAATAGTAATGGAAAGATCAAAGAATAGAGCGATTTAAATATATTCCATATTCATGGATTGGAAGACATGCTAATTTTCCCCAGTTTTATTTTCTAGTTCAACACAATCCCAATCAACTTCTCCACAAGTTTTACGCACATATTTACAAATGTATCCCAATATTTATATGTATGCGCAAAGGAACGGTGGTAGCCAGAACAAATTTAGAGAACCTTGCTGGATTTTAAGACTTTTCTTATAAAGCCACAATAATCAAGGTAGTGTGGGGTGGTAGAAGAAGGAAGACATAGATTAATACCAGAATAGAGAGGTCAGATACACCACATAAATGCATTCAAATGATTTTTGGCCAAAGTTCAAAGACAAACCAATTGAGAAAGTGTAGCCTTTTTCAGAATGAAAGTGCTGGAAGACAGAAACAAACTTGATACCATTTACAGAAACCAATTCAAAATGGATTATAGAACTAAAGGTAAAGTGTAACACTTCTAGGAGAAAAGGAAGACTTGTGACCCTGGATTTGACACTGAGTTTGTAGATATAACATAGCATATACCTTCAAAGAAAAAATATATAAATTAGAGTTTGTCAACATGAAAGCAATTGCTTTGCAAAAGTCACTGGTAAGAGAAATAAAGGATCTGAAAAGAACTATTTGCAAATCAAGTGTCTGCTAAGGGTTTTGTAATTCAAATGTGTAAAAAACTCTACAAACTCAATAAGAAAAGAACTTCATCACAAAAGGAAAAATTATTTGAATAAGCACTTCACCAAGACGTGTATATATAACAAATAAGCATGTGAAAAGATGCAAAAGAATCATAAGGGAAAGACAAATTAATACCACAGTGATATATCACTATACATCTATTAATATAGCAAAACAAAAGAAAACAAAAAACTCTGACCATACAAGGTATTGGCCTAGATGTGGAGGAACTGTAATTCTCATACACTGCTGGCCTGAATGTCAAATGGTAACTTGCCTTGGAAACACATTGGCAAGTATTTTAGAAAGTTAAATAAATACGTACCATATGAGTTAGCCATTCTCTTTCCAGCTATCACCTGAGCTGAAGTCTTGGTTTGGTACTTTATAGTTTAAAATGTCATTTATGTTATATAGAAAGATAAAGGGGATAAAAACACAGAGGATCAGAAAAAGGAGGAATCTCATGAAGAATAATGAGGTACATAAAAATAAAGAAAAATATAGTGAATTACAACTAAAAAGGGTAAATGATTTAGAGAGGGGCTAAACAATGTGGAATATGTAAAAAAAAAAAAGTTCTGATTCCTCTTAGTTTGTTAGGATTCTCTCAACTAAATTGTAATGTTCTGCAAAGTTAGTTTACTTTACGTGTCATCCTTGCGCAGGGGCCATGCTAATCTTCTCTGTATCGTTCCAATTTTAGTATATGTGCTGCCGAAGCGAGCACAAAGTTAGTTTACTTTAATCAGTTTGTTTCCTCGGGGGTCTTATAGCCCCTTGGGAATAGTGACAGAAACATTTGTGGTACCCAAGAGAAATATTAGCAATGCATTCCACATTTTACTGAGGATAATAACAGCCGTGGCTGTTATCTTCTTTGCGGAATGAACAGAGACTCCCAGAAGTCCAGACCCAAATCCAAATCCCATTAGGATCATTGTTTTTGCATAAAACCCCCCTAGTTTCTTGGCATACGTAGTCACTGGTCCTGGAAAATCTCTGTCTAGACAATGGATTTTTACCTTAAAGAGTACAGAAGCAGGTCTCTGTTTTTCTAAGTTTATGACACTTAAGGAAACTGTTTTATATTTTATTTTCTTCTCAAAAGCTGATAAATGTTACTAGAAATTAGATGAGCGTAAACTGATCTAACTTGTAACATCTCTCTAGGAATATTTTCAATCATCTACTAATGTCTCCCATCTCTATCTTGAATGTCAGTAGTTCCAGATTTATTCTTACTGGTTTTCCTGGCCTTGAAGTTCACTATCTCTGGATCTCCATTCCTTTCTCCTCCATTTATGCTATGGTCTTCCTGGGAAACTGCATGGTGCTGCATGTGATCCGGACTGAGCCAAGCCTACACCAGCCCATGTTTTACCTCCTTGCCATGCTGGGCCTCACGGACCTGTGCATGGGACTGTCCACTATGTACACAGTGCTGGGGGTCCTGTGGGGGATCATTCGTGAGATCAGCCTGGATTCCTGCATTGCCCAGTCCTACTTTATCCATGGTCTGTCCTTCGTGGAGTCCTCTGTCCTCCTTGCTATGGCTTTTGACCGATACATTGCCATTTGCAACCCACTACGCTACTCTTCCATCCTAACTAATGACAAAATCATGAAAATTGCGGTGGCAATCTTATGCAGGAGTTCTTTACTCATACCTCCAGTCATCATTCGCCTAAAGTTCTTAAATTATTGCCGCCCCCACATCCTTTCTCACTCTTTCTGCTTGCACCAAGACTTAATTAGAATGGCCTGTTCAGACATCCGCTTCAACAGCATTTATGGTCTAGCCCTGGTAATCAGCAACCTATTGTTGGATGCAGTGCTCATACTTATCTCCTATATCATGATCTTGTATGCAGTCTTAGCTATTGCATCACGGGAGGAGAGAATCAAGTCCTTGCAGACCTGTGTATCTCACATCTGCGCTGTTTCAGTTTTCTATATCCCCATCATTGGTCTGACTATGGTGCACCGCTTTGGAAAACACCTCTCACCATTGGTTCATGTCCTCATGGGCAACATCTATATCCTTTTCCCACCCTTGATGAACCCCATTATTTATAGTATCAAGACCCAACAAATACGAAGGAGAGTCCAGAGATTGTTTTATCTGAAAAGAATGTAAGTCTTGAGATCAAATGTGAATGTTTTTAAAAGTCAACAAGTGGAGTTTAAAAGGGTAAGAGTCAGTAAATAGTTATAAATATATTTAATGACTTTTATTTGTATGTTTGTCATGTTACTCCCTCTCCATTTTTCCCCACAACCATAAGTCAGTGAAACTGATATAGGTTATACTGTGATCAATTTTATAAATCAGAAAATACATATATAATGGGCTGAGAATCCTATTAATGTATAAGGCACATTCACTATTAAAATATATATCTTACCATGTTCAGCTGAGTGAAGGTACTTTGGGATCTACTTGTAAAGGAAAAGATAAATTTTACTGATTAAAATCCTTTAATTAATTATTTAAGTGTCAGCAATGATCTTAGTCCATTTCTACTACCTTAGGTAGGTAGCATTCTTGTTTATTCAGCCATTCTCCCTGCTAACCACTTTATCCACATGGTCATGTAATGAAGTAAATATCATGAAGAAATTGACTCTTTGGGCCATTTAAAAAGTAGTGAGACAAACAACGAAAAACTAATCTTGATACCAAGTTACTCACCAGCCACTCAATCTTTCCCTACTCCCTTCCTATGAGGAGTAATTGAACTAAAGATATTGACAAGCAGTAATTGCCAGGGTAGAATGAAATAGACTTTTGTGATTAGTTTGTTTATCCAAATAATGCAAATAGCAAAATATTTCCTAATCTCATTTAAATTTCCTGCTCCAGTTTAAAAAACAAAAAAAGAAGAAGAGAGAGAAAGCATAAAATGTTACTATGGCCAAGTAATATAAATGTTTATTTTTTGAAAAAATAATCAATTAATTATTTTAGAGAGAGAGAGCAGGGAGGGGCAGAAGGAGAGAAAGAATCTCAGGCAGGCTCCATACACAGTGAAGGGCCCAACACAGGGCTTAATCTCATGACCCTGTGATCATGAACTGAGCTGAAATCAAGAGTCAGATGCTTAAACAACTGAGCCATCCAGGTACTTCTCAGTATGTTTCTAATTTATCTCCCCAGCAAGACTCCATGTAGGTATTATTTTTGTTACATATATAGATAGTTTAAAACACATCAAGGTTAAATAATAAGTCAAATTTTGAGGAGGTATAAAGTGATGGGATTTGGATATATTCCTTGCTTTAGTTTCCAACCATGTGACACTTCTTCCTTTCTTATTTTCTTTCTGTACTTTTTAACATGAAGTTTATTAAATGGTTATGCAATCATCATAAAAATATCTCTTGACTAAAAACAGATCACTAAAGTAAATCTTGGATGGTAACACAGTGTACATATTTAGACCCTGTTGGTATGTGTGTTTCCTCAAAATATTATTGCTACAATAATATTGTACAGTATTATTGCTACAATAATCTCTGTAATATAATTATGGTAACTGTTTTTGAGGTATACTTACAAATAGTAATTTTCTCAGCTTAGATGTGCATGTGCAGTTTGATGAGCTCTGAAAAACATGTATAGTCATGTAGTCACCACCATAATCAAGAATGGAATATTTCCGTCACTCCCAAAAGTGCCCTTTTACCTCTTTGGGGTTAGTCTTCTCCCACAACCCCAGGTTCTAGAAATCACTAAATTGCTTTCTCATTCAGTTTTCCGTTTAAGAGCAGGTCCTATATATCAAATTATAAACAATTTAATCTCTATGTCTGGGTTCTTTCTCTTGCAATAATGATCTTGAGATACATTCTTGTTTTTGCCTATATGTGATTTATTTTTAATGGTTGAATCTTATTCCATGGTATCACATAGAGTAAACTGTGTGTTCATTTGATGGACATTTTAGTGTTTTACAGTTTTGATTTTGAATAAAGCTGCTATAAGCACACACGCTATATGATTGTAGAAGTGTTTTCCCCAAACCGACAAAAGTTTGCCTTTGATATTTATATCTTTACTTCTAATAATACAAAAACCACCTCAGTGTTAGTAATCATCATCATCATCATCATCATCACCATAAATATAATACTTAGTTTATACTTACCAGATGCCTATTTTATGCCTGGAATAAATTTATGTAATGGAAACATTGCCATGACAGTGATTCTTGTTATTAATCTTCAGAGCAAATCCATAAGATAAATCATAATCATTGAGTTTTGCAGATGAGCAAATTGAATAAAGGCATTTTAAATTACTGGCAAATAACAGTGGGGCAGTACAGCTTCATACCACTTTTACCTCTGCTGTTATGGCTTCATTTTCCATTGTATTATATACCATTGTTCAGCTTGTTTTGTTGGTGTCCCATTCATGATGTGAGTTCAGAATTTTTAAGTTGTGTATTGATGTAAATATAGGTTTTCAAATGCATTACCAGTGGAACCAATTATTTAATAGGCCATTATTCTCTCAGCCAGTGTTATGATATACCAAATTCTATGTTATAGGCTTTGTATTTTATACTCAAAAAGTCAAATGTGGTGACTTTTGCCTTTGTTTTGATTTTTAGTGTTCCATTGTTCCAAGAGACTCTATCTATGCCAATGATTGTCTAAATCCCCAACTTCCCACTTACAGGTCAATTAAAGTTTTTGAGTTTAAAAAGATATATTTTCTGTGGCAAAACTTCATTTATTTCAGTAACTTTTCTGTCAATTGGAAGTTGATGCTCTCTGCTAGACTAATTCTTTCCTCCATAGCTCTCTGCCACTCACTCCCACTCCCATACAACTCCCTTATTGCTTGTGTTCAAGGGGAAGCCAACATGTCCAGCCAACACTGAGGAACTGGGATGAGAGAACTGGATGGGCGCCTGGTCTACATCTATAGTACTTGGGTGAGACTTGTTGAATGAACCTCATCTTACCTACTCACTCTGCAAAGGCCTCTATCCTTTCTGCAGCCTTTGCTGAAATTTGATAATTTTCTTCTGGATTCCACTTAGTGAGGCATCCAAAATGTTGGATCTTAATCTACAAGCCCTGAACCTGACCTATTTTCTCTTACTTCCCCAACTCTAACATTTGTGTCTATGGCCCTTGGCTACAGAACTATTTTTCCCTAACCAAAGCAACTCCATTTTCAGCTTCCCTAGGCAGCATTTGCCATAGTCTTTGTGTTCCCACAATGCTGTGAAAAACTCCTATATTCATTTGTTGCCCTTGTGAAACAGAAGGAAACCAGTTCTCTGACTGACCGTGTCACATGGTCATTTTTACTCTAATGCTATTCTCCCATAATGGCATGAGACAACTTGCTAAGAAATCTCTTTCAGATATTTAAGCAGGAAATAAGATATTCATCCCCCCCGCCTTTATCTTCCTCTTCAAAACTCATTGGGTTTCTGTGTTTTTATTCCCTGACATTTTGAACAAGGGTCAGAGAGTATAAAGCTGAAACTAGAACCGTGAAGACTGTATCTTCCGTCTCCTTTCCCATTTGTCTCTTCCCATCTCATGCTGAAAGGGGTTCTCTTTTGTGTCCAAAAGGAACTTCCTCTGCATCTAAACCTCCTTCCTTTCTACCCTTATTCTAGATGGTACCCTTTAACAGAAGCACTTAATGATAATAGACTTAGTGGAGGAAATGAAAACTCAATAGTTTTCAAAAAGCAGAATATCTTGGTATTTCATACGTGTGTGTGTGAGTATGTGTATTTATACATGCATACATACATATATGGAATATATATGAATTTAAATATCTTTATGAAATATAGATATATAGATATATTCTGATAGGTTTCAACTAACTATTCATGGTACTATTTCTCAATTGGCTGTTCTATTTATTATAAGGTAATGTTTATGTATTTTTGGCATAAGTTAAACTTTCTTTACTATACTACATGTATATCAATTCCCAACCCCAACATGTCCCTTTAAATGTGAAAGTATATGGTTCTTCTAAAAATTTACATATTAGTAGAATTCTATATATTTTTCCAGAATTTTTGTGCATATGAATATGTACGTGTGTGTACATCCATTTATTTGAGATTACCTGATATGTCCCATCTTATGAACCTGTAATTTCTCTTTAAAACGTTTTTAGCTTAGAGACACCTGGGTGGCTCAGTCAATTAAAGATCTGACTTGGGCTCAGGTCATGATCTCAGGGTCCTGTGATGGAACCCCACTTTGGGCTCCTTGATCAGCGGGAAGTTTGCTTGGGCCTCTCCCTCTACCCCTCCCCCCACGGGGGCTCTCTCTGTCTCTCTTTCAAATAAATAAAAAATCTTTAAAAAAAAATTTAAGCTCTGGGTGTGGAACTGGCTTTGATTCTTTCTCTCCCTTTCCTGTCTACCCTCCCCCTCCTTCTCTTTTAGTAAAAAGCCCCCCAAAACAAATAAAAAAAATTTAACTTATTTCCATATTACTGTTTTGTTGTAATTTTTTCTGTAATAATAATTACACTGTATTTTAAGTATATTGTAATGTATTCATCCCGTGCATTTTTGTTTTTAGCTTTCACCTTCATCAGCAATGGTATGAGCAAATGAAACACATTTGTAAATTTGCATGAGTACTTGTACAAGTGAATACATATTCATATTCATATTCAATATATAAAAATTTCCTTTATTATTTATTTTGTTACATATTTATTTCATCTGACATCTCATTGTTGCTTTAATTCCCTGATAAATATCTTTTACTGTTACCAGTAGCAGTAATAATTATTGTTCTTATTGTGAAAAAAATACAGTTCATAGCATTCATATAATGATCAGGATTGTCATAACTACTTTAGTATTCATTTGAGGAGCAGATACAGATTTTTCATCCATCTTAATGCTTTAACTAACATATATGCTAATAATTCTTCAATTTCTATCTCTGACAAAATCTTTCTCCTGCCTTCACACCAAGAAATTAAAATGGTTTGATGCCCCAAGATTACCTAAGTCATTATGTCCCAGAATGTCTGACGTTATGTGAAGGAAGGAGCCTCCTTTCTCTATCCTGCAGGTCCAGTATTTGTGGGATGCGGATCAAATATACTACTGGTAATAATAGCAATAGGCAACATTCTTTGAATTTCACTGTGTTATACACTGCTTTTACAAGTTTTGTGTAAATCATCTTATTTAATACTTTCAATAACCTTATAAAATATGCAATATTTCCTGCTCACTATAAAGATAAATATGTGGAAACCCAGAAAGGGTAAATACTCTTTACCAAAGCAAGACATCTGGAATTCAGAACTTGAACTCAGAGCTCAAATGCTCAACTACTAGATCACAATGCTAAACACATATTATTTTCTCTGAATTACAAAGGTAATATAGGAAAATGGAAAGAGAACCTGTTAAGTTGATTTGGAATTCTGTTTTATCCATTCTTTTTTAGGGTGTGGTTTGTGTTTTCCTATTTTTTACTTTTCTTATTTTTCTGTGTCAATATGAAATTGAAGATAGTGATTGAGTTAGTGTGCTTTAAGTCTGTTGTAACTAAACTCAAAATTTACAGAGTCTAAGGTGTCCCTGGTCTGATATTGTCCTGAAGAAAATCAGCAATAGAATAAATGAATAAGTAAATAAGTTTTTAATATGATCTCAAAAAACTATTATTGTCTTCTTGTAATGCTGGCATAATATAAGATGTCTGATATAATTTGAGGTACTCTACAATTGGTGGAGTTACATAGAAAAATGAAAAATTAAATTGTATAGTTGAAATCAGCATAATTTCTTGCTCACAGAAAAGATATGGATAAACTTCTCCTGAATTTGCTTAGTCTTAACTCCGTAAATAATTGGGTTGAGAGTGGGTGGTACCACCACATAAAGATTGGCAAGGAGGATATGTACATGAAGTGGTATATTGTGGCCCCCAAATCGGTAGAGCAAAGAATGAAAAAAAGGCCGGAGTATAGAACAGTAAGATAACACAGACATGGGAGCCACAAGTACCCAGAGCCTTGAGTCGGGCATCTTGGGAAGGAATTCTAAACACAGTACGGAGTATAAGAGCATAGGAAATGATGATAAACACCACATCCAGGCATGTAGAAAATAGCGCTACAATCACACCATAGTATATGTTGACTTTGATGCTATCACAGGCGAGCCTGGCAATGCCCATATGTTCACAGTATGAGTGATGAATAATATTCCTCCCACAATAAGTAAGCCGATAAACCAGAAAAACCAAGGGGAAGCAGATGAAGAAACTCCTAATCACAGATGCAATACCCATTTTTCCAATGACTGAGGGGGTTAGAATAGTAGTATATCTTAGTGGATAACAGATGGCTACATAGCGGTCGAATGCCATGGCCAGCAATATGGCAGACTCTGCCACAAAGATGAAGTGTAGAAAAAACATCTGGGATACACAACAACCAAAAGAAATACCCCCATCTTGGAGCCAGAAGATTGCTAACATCTTTGGCGTGGTGACTGTGGAGAGAAAGATATCTGCCAGGGCCAACATGGACAAGAAAAGGTACATGGGTTCATGAAGACTGCATTCAGTAAATATCAGGAATAATAAGAGGGTGTTGCCTATGACAGCAACTATGTACATGGAACAGATGGGAATGGAAATCCATATGTGTGCATCTTCTAGTCCTGGGAAACCAATCATAGTGTACCAAATATCTCTAAGGTTGCTGTGGTTTGAAGAGATTGCCATATTTTACTCAGTCTGCTGATACTGGACACTAGAAGAAGAGAAAGAAAGAGAGTGAAAATCCAGAGTTATTTTTATCAGGTTTGGGTACGAATCTTGGCATTGGAATAAAGTATTGCTTTAAAAAAGAATCAGTAATCAGTAATGATTCAAGGATGATCATTCAAGGATGATTCAGATCGGCTTCACTGATGTGAAAGTTACCATGACCGTATAGAGCTGATGCTATGGTAATGCTAATGGTTATAACTATAATAATAACAAAAATTATGGGTTTATAATTTGGTCTAGACACTATGGTTGATGCATTATACTTATTGACTTAGCATCATACATGAAGTCTCTTAAATACTCTTGCACATCATGGTTTTCCTTCTCATTTGACTGGTCTTTTCCAATGATAATTCTCAGTTTCTTTCTGGTTATTAATCACACACTCCAGAAATAAAGAGTTCAGAATACTAGTGTGGCATTTGGAGAGTTCAACCACTAAGTCAGTAACAACCATTATTTCTGTAATTCAATATAAAGTCTTTCATCACCAAGTGAAAAAAACTTGGAGAGAAAGAGAAAGATATATCGCAATAGCCCTTGCTTTGCATCCTGCTGTATTAACTTATCATGGTTCATATTGGAATCATATTCTCTCTTTCCGTAGTCCTAGTATGCACATGTTTCAGTTAAAACAATACTGTGCAAAGCAAGAGCTCCTATGACATCATTCTAACTCAGCAGATAGTATCCTTTTACACACATTACATCCTCCCTTCATTCTCTCTTGTCTACACTGCCTTTTTTCCTCCTATTTATTCCTTCCAGCTTGTGTTCAAATATGTGTCATTTCCTTCCCCCCCTTTTTTTCTTTTCTGGTCAAACTTGAATTTTTACCAGAGAAAAGAAAAGGGCAACTCATAGGTAAGGAAATAACAACAACGAAAAATGAGTTGCAAACTCATGCAAGAGTTGTAAGTTAAGGAATATTTCTTTAAGTTCATTCTGTGACTAATACTATGCTAAGGAAGGAATTGAATATAAACTACACATATCCTTTAAAATTTATATGGAATCAGAAGAGGCCCCGAATTGCTAAGGAAATGTTGAAAAAGAAAAACAAAACTGGCGGCATCACATTACCTGATTTCAAGCATTACTACAAAGCTGTGATCACCAAGACAGCATAGTACTGGCATAAAAACAGACACATAGACCAGTGGAACAGAGTAGAGAGCCCAGATATGGACCCTCAAGTCTATGGTCAAATAATCTTTGACAAATCAGGAAAAAATATATAGTGGAAAAAAGACAGTCTCCTCAATAAATCGTGCCGGGAAAATTACACATATCCTTTATTTCAAGGATCTCTTACCCTTGTGAGGATCATGGGACATAGACAAAAGTAACCTCCAAAGCAGATCAGGATAAGAATGATGGGAGACATGAAGTCACATGTATATAACACAGAAGAGACATTACCTTTTACTAGAGGGTGAGGCAAAGATTCACTGAAGTGTTGTCACTAGATCCATTTATCTGAAAACCTTTAGGCTTCCAAGAGACTACCATTAGAAAAAAGAACCAAGACAAATAAAAACCTAAAATGAGGAATGTCTTAAGTCATTGTAAAAATCAAGTCATGTAGTGTATCAAAGGCTTAAACACTTGAGAAATATGACTGGACAAGTAGATTGTGCCTTAAGGATTCATAGTTTTAAAAGTCAAGCTAACAGCTTTGGGTTTGTTTCTCTATACTAAGAATTGATTTCTTATTCAACAATATTTCCTGAATATCTAATATTTTACCATAGTCTTAAGGAGAACATAATGGGATCAAAATTTAAGATTTACCCTTTCAGAGAAGTTTTTGCTGATGGGTAATATGCTTATTTCTTATTCTCTACTTCCCAGTAGCACACCAGTATAATTCCTAGTGGCAAGTTTTGTAGTATTTTTCACCACTCTGTCTCAAGTTCCATGATAGCTATGAGTATATCTCCAAAATCTAATATATTTTTGTTGAGTAAACATGGTTTAAAAAACAAAAAGATGGATTGAAGAGATGAAGGATAACTACCTCAGTTAATGTACGAAGCTTTTGCAACAAATCAAGCAGAACTAAGAATTTGGTTTTAAGAGTAAAAAAGGGGGGATAGAGAAGAAATGTGTTTAAAAAAAATAAAATGGAGAATTCCAAGTGATAGGTTATATGAGGCAAAAATGAAAGGCAGAATAACATTTGAGACCTACTGTCTGGGAAAATGTGATGCTACTAACCAACATAGAGAATAAAGTAGGAGATGCAAGACTCAGAGAAAGTTAAAGCAATTGTTTTGAAGCTATTAACATATGATGTGCCTATGGAACCACTAAGGAAATAAATCTGGCACACTATCAAACCTGCATAGTGCAGTGGAAGAGAACTGGACTAGGCATGAGGCTCTATCTGAGCTGATGCCTCAGTTATCCCATGAACCAACTGGGACCTTGGGGGAGGCATTTCACCCTTCCAAATTCTTTGCCCATATAATTTGGAACAACTAGCTCATAGCTACTTCTAGGTACAAAAGACTAAAATCCAATCATGGAACTGGAGCTTAAAAATACATACATACATATCAGGCCATATGTTTCAGTTTAGTATAACTGTAAATCATTCTATTAGATTCAAAAAAGAAAGACTTAAGAAGAGAAGAGTTATGGTATTAAATCTCTACCCTAGCTGCATGTCCAGTATGTAGTCCATTTGATCACAATGACAGCCTTCAATCACCTGGGCTTTTAACCGAAAAAACATGTTGTACTCCCCATATTATATATACTGTTTAACTAATGTTTGAGTATTTACCATGAGTTATATCCTGTGTTAACTACTTTCTATAATTAAGTGTTCACAAAATGCCATTTAATTATAATAAGAACCCAACAGAATGGTTACTGGAATGGTTTCCACTTCACACTTTAGGAAACTATGACATAACTAGTTTGAATAATTTGTCCAACCTAGTATCTATCCAAGCAAAGTTTCAAACTCAAGTTCTCTTGCTTAAAAAAACCCATGCTTATTTTTTTTTAAAGATTTATTTATTTATCTATTTGACAGAGAGATAGAGATTGCAAGTAGGCAGAGAGGCAGGCAGAGAGAGAGGAAAGCAGGTTCCCTGCCGAACAAAGAGCCCGATGCGGGGCTTGAACCCAGGACCCTGAGATCATGACCTGAGCCAAAGGCAGAGGCTTAACCCACTGAGCCACCCAGGCGCCCCCCTCCATGCTTATTTTAATACACCGTTTCATTTGCCACTAGTGAGCACTCCCTTCTTCAAACTTTCCTCTTCTTCACTTGTCTTGACCCCATCGTATTCTTGTCTGCCTAACAATTTTCACAATTCTGATTTTTTTCCCAATATTATTTTTCTTATTCTTTCCAGTGGTGGTAGTGGTGATGATGATGATGATGATGGTTCATTGTCACTCCCCAATTGTTGTGTTGAGAGTAGGATGTGAAATAAAAATATTAGATATTCACTAGTTTCTAGTGAAAAATATTAGACTTTCATTAGTGGCTAGTACAATTTCAAAGAATTGGTGAAGGTAAAATCTTACAACTGATTGCAAGCTATTGGGTGTGTGAGAGATGAAAACAGCAGTGGTGAACAGCTCTTGAGAAGATTGGCACTGAAGGAAATGAAAACAGTAACTGGAAGGATCAAAAGGTACTGGAAAGTGTTCTTTTGAACAAGAGATGAACATGTCCATTGATGTCAGAGGAGTTTGTGAAGAAGAATTTGAAGCAAGAAAATGAACAAATTCTGGGATCAAGGCCCCCTGATGACAAAAGATAATTCAACCAGGTTATTATATGGGTGTTCTGCTTCTTCCATTGAAGCCAAAAGTGGTCAGAGAAGTATTAAGGGAGATATGAAAGATTTTCACAAGACTCACATTCAATCCAGATATTTATAATAAAATAAAAGATGATGATTATTATAGTTAATGCCAAGCTCATGTGGGGGAAAAAAAGAAATCTGGAAGAGAGGCTATTGAAAGAAGGGGTATAGAGCAGAAAATAATAATGAATAAACAATTGCCCAACAGTAGTGAAGGTTATTAAGGTAAGAAGAAAGAAAGATTTTGTAGGAGAGCTAAGGGTATCCTAGCAGAAAGAGAAATTACACATGGCCAGGGGGGCAACTGACTTCTCACCAGGAAAGTTCAACTTTCCAGGGTCAAGCACAGTCAGACAGAGAGAGGGGATCTAATCACAGGAAGAGAATCAATGTCCAGCATTTGAAGGAAATGTTGGGTGGAAGGACAAATGGCTTATAAAGACTGATGAGATGCCATGGATCCCCAAAAGAAAGATCAGGTTTGATCAGAGAGGGAATTGTTGCCTGCTTCAGCTGATGCTAGTCAATAAGAGATTCTGTTATTGGTCTTTCTAACTTCTTACTTCTTGGAATCCAGGTAGGCAGTGATCTTCTCCATTCATCTTTTTCTCTTGTGTGCACTCTACTCACTTTCCTTTCAGAAGTACTGAGGATACCACATTTTAAATGCACATGTTGTGATGAGCACTGGGAGTTATACACAACTAATGAAAAGTTGAACACTACATCAAAAACTAATGATGTACTATATGTTAGCTAACTGAATATATTAAATGAATATGCACTAATATATTAAAGTAAATCCCACAAAGCCACAGAAATGAGCTGATTTTGAAAACCAGCTTAGATAGCAACTCAACCACAGTTCCTGATAAGATGAGATGGCATAACCCTTATAGTCTGTGGTCAAGGCTCCCTTTCTCACAGTCAGTCATTTAATTCTGTTCTAGGAATCATCCAGAACCCCAGTATATAATTCTAATATAATTCACATATTTTCCCTTTCTCTCTAACACTGCGTACCTCGTTCAAAGCAACATTCTGCTGTAACTGCGGTAACACATGAACAAACTATGGCAGGAGAGGCCACAAACAATGAGCCAACTGATCTGAAAACCTGTTACCCTCTTATCAGAGATAGCCAAAACTTTGTCAGACACTTGCAGTCCAATAGAGCTCATGGATTATTTACTAAGAAGTAAGTTTCACTTAAATGCTCTCCTTTTTCTCCCTCTTTCTTCCCAACCATTTATATCTTTCTCATACCCTTGACCTCTGCATTATGTCCTATTTTATCATTTACATTTTATTTCCCACCGTAATTCTTCCCTGCCCCAAATATATAGATAAGCCTCTCCCCCCAAATAAAAAAAACAGCAAGTAAAAGCTTTCATAAACTGGCCACAACTTCTAGCCTTATGTCCCAACTCCTTTTCTGCTTTGGATGAAATGAGGTGAACCTCTTCTGCACTAAATTGTTCCCAAAGGGTTTTAACCAGCAAGTTGAAAGTAAATAAAGAAAACCAAACAGACAGATGTCTTCTGGAGAAGAACCTAAAATCATCATCATGATCATCATCATCATCTCAGGGATCTTTCTTCTCTTGTAAGAAATCTTATGCGACTGACTGTAGTCAGGCAACAAAGCCCCAGACACTTTTCTTCTGCTAAGCCCATTTTTTAATTAACCCAACTTTCACATTCTGAACTAATTCTTCCTCACAGAGATTGCCTGTGTCAAGAGCCATATACCATCTTTCAATTAACACTTCATTAACTTGAAAGAGTATGGTCTGTCCAGGTAGCCAGATATTCATCTTAATAACAAATATCATTTCACAGGCATTGGACATGCCTCCACCACTCCCATGGATCTGCTTAAGCCATGACCCTGGGAAGGCATATATACATAGGCATATATAGCAGGAAAACAAAACAAAACAAAACAAAAACAAAAAACACCATACAAATTCTTTCCTCTGTACCAGGAGTACGCCTAATCTAAAACCTGAGATTCAGGACACCTTCAGAACATAGCAGTCACTTACTGCCCAGTATGAAATACCAGGGGCTTATTACCTCCTTTGTTTAGCAACTGAACCAAGGCCCTGAAAGATAAGCTGGATGTTCTTGGTTGAGACATTGGCTCTGAGGCTGGTTTTATAGCTTTCTCTATCCCCGGAGACCTAAAACCCGGGAGAAATGGGGAATCTAATGAAGTGTCTATGGTCTTCTGAGCCCTTGATTTTTTAGTAAGGTCAAGAAAGAACCAATGATGGAGTAAGTAGATAGGCTTGTGGGAAGAGGGAATTAATGGCAGCCCTTTCAACAACAATAATCAACACTGAGAGTACTCTGATAGATATGAACAAATCACAGAAATATGGGATGTTGTTGAGGTTTCCACTTATTCAATGTATGAGTTTTTGGGAGAGTGTGATTTCAGAGAAGAGGGTCTATTTTTTAGTGTCAGGGAAATATGAGCCTAGAATCTACTACCTCCTGAAAAATAGCATAACATCCATGGGGAGAGATAGAGAAATTTATCATGAAATATTTTTCCTAAATTTTACTAAATCTGTGTCAAACACAAATATATAAACTAATATAAAACGCTCGAACCCAGCTCACTGACTAGCAGAGAAAGGGAGATATACATGTTGGGGAAAAATGTCCTTTAAGACCAACCACTACTGCCATAAAACTTACGAAGTTTAAAACATATTTTGGATGTAACAATTCTTTTAAAATCACCAAGTTTCCTGGTATTTTACCATTGGCTGGATGAGGATATTGAAGTACAAAAAGTCCAGTCACTTGGTTTACCTGCACATATAGTAAAAAATCAAGCTGAAAATCAAATGCAGGTTCTATTCTGCCAAATATCATGCTCTTCTTAGGCTACCCCTTATTATTAATAAAACTTTAGAGTAATCAAGTAAAAGAAGAAACGCTTCTCCATCAGAATTAAAACCATTCATTAGAAGCTAGGAAGTGTTCAGTGTAATTTACTTTTTGTATGTGAAATATTATGCAATAGTATATGACGGTATGGATTATAATTATACTATAGGGCAAGGATCCAATACCACATTATGGACCCACCTAATGAAGAATTGTAAGATTACAAAGAAGGACCCCATGTTTTAGGATTTTTTAAAAAGATTTTATTTATTTATTTGTTTGAGAGAGAGAGAGAGAAAGCACGAATGGGGGAGAGAAAGAGGGCCAAGCAGACTCCTTGCTGAGTGGCGAGCCTGATGTAGGGCTCAATCCCAAGACAGAAAAACCCCATTTTTAAAGGAGGATAAATCAATGTGACAATTGATCTATCTGTACACCTGTATAGATATATGACACTGTATAGCGTCAATCAGGTGTAATCAGACAAAGATTTTCTCTGCCCTGTACGATAACTCTACCCCATCCTTTCTGATGCCCTCATGCAGTTTGTTCAGGAATCAGTACACTCCAGCAGCACAGTGGATGCTGTACACTTCTTCTGTATAGTAAGGCCAAGTACACTGGTACAATATGCTTAGTTCATGCCCTACAGAAATGAGATAAGGGTGTTGAGAAGCCAGATTAAGGTCTGATTAGGGATAGAGAAAGCTCTGAATCTCTAATGTCTTACATTCTTGACAAATACATGTTTCCCCCTACTTAAAAGTGAAAGCATTCCAATGAAAACTTTTGGAAGCCAAGATGATGTAAAGTGAAAAAGCAATTAATTTTATATGAAAAAAATGTTAGCATTCCCAGATCCACAACATAATGCCTCTTAAGCTTTTCTGATTCCTTAGGACACATCTTGTTAAAGAATGCACAAAATAAATGAAGATAAAGAACAGATGCTCACAGACATGGCTCAGAGCCGTGAGGGCTTGATGTTGAGATGCTGAGTGTGGCTCCTGGAGAAGGATTGTGGTTCCTGGGGAAGAAGCCTGGTGGTGCACCACTCTGGCTGCTCAGGGTCTGAGCGGCCTCTGTAAGGACTTGGCTCCCTGCAGCACAAGCACAGAATGCTAGTTTCGAGTTTTGCCTTTTCAGACAGTGAAAGCTGTCTTAGGATTTCTTTTGTTTAGCAAAAACAGATACTAATAGAGGTCTTTCATAAATGCAAAGTACTGTTTAAACTTTTTAAACATTCATTGCTCTTCACAAGTGTGTCTTAATCCCCAGAAATATGGTGCCATGGTCTTCATAAAACTGCTTTCAGTGTTACAAAATCAGATGACTTGTATTATTTTCTTATTCTGTCCGCCCACCTAATCTCACCATTCTTAAAAATTTTTCTTTCAATGACTATTATTGATCTTTCTTTCTTTTTATTTCATCTAGATTTTCAAATTTATTGTCATTAAGCTATTGCTGATTTTTTTCTCTTCATTATGATTTTCTTTTTTTTTTAAATTCTTTTCAGTGTAACAGTATTCATTGTTTTTGCACACAACCAGTGCTCCATGCAATACGTGCCCTCCCTAATACCCACCACCTGGTTCCCCCAACCTCCCACCCCCCACCTCTTCAAAACCCTCAGGTTCTTTTTCAGAGTCCACAGTCTCTCATGGTTCACCTCCCCTTCCAATTTCCCTCAACTCCCTTCTCCTCTCCATCTCCCCATGTCCTCCATGTTATTTGTTATGCTCCACAAATAAGGGAAACCATATGATAATTGACTCTCTCTGCTTGACTTATTTCACTCAGCATAATCTCTTCCAGTCCCATCCATGTTGATACAAAAGTTGGCTATTCATCCTTTCTGATGGAGGCATAATTCTCCATAGTGTATATGGACCACATCTTCCTTATCCATTCATCTGTTGAAGGTCATCTTGGTTCTTTCCACAGTTTGGCGACTGTGGCCATTGCTGCTATAAACATTGGGGTACAGATGGCCCTTCTTTTCATTACATCTGTATCTTTGGGTTAAATACCCAGTAGTGCAATTGAAGGGTAATAGGGAAGCTCTAGTTTTAATTTCTTGAGGAATCTCCACACTGTTCTCCAAAGCGGCTGCACCAACTTGCATTCCCACCCACAGTGTAAGAGGGTTCCCCTTTCTCCACATCCTCTCAACACATGTTGTTTCCTGTCTTGCTAATTTTGGCCATTCTAAGTGGTGTAAGGTGGTATCTCAATGTAGTTTTAATTTGAATCTCCCTGATGGCTAGTGATGATGAACATTTTTTCATGTGTCTGATAGCCATTTGAATGTCTTCATTGGAGAAGTGTCTGTTCATATCTTCTGCCCATTTTTGATATGATTATCTGTTTTGTGTGTGTTGAGTTTGAGGAGTTCTTTAAAGATCCTGGATATCAACCTTTTGTTTGTACTGTCATTTGCAAATATCTTCTCCCATTCCGTGGGTTGCCTCTTTGTTTTGTTGACTTTTTCCTTTGCTGTGCAGAAGCTTTTGATCTTGATGAAGTCCCAAAAGTTCATTTTAGCTTTTGTTTCCTTTGCCTTTGGAGACATATCTTGAAAGAAGTTGCTGTGGCTGATATCAAAGAGGTTACTGCCTATGTTCTCCTCTAGGATTCTGATAGATTCCTGTCTCACATTGTGGTCTTTTATCCATTTCGAGTTTATCTTTGTGTACGGTGTAAGAGAATGGTCGCGTTTCATTCTTCTACATATAGCTGTCCAGTTTTCCCAGCACCATTTACTGAAGAGACTGTCTTTTTTCCACTGTATATTTTTCCCTATTTTGTCGAAGATTATTTGACCATAGAGTTGAGGTACATATCTGGGCTCTCTAATCTGTTCCACTGGTTTATGTGTCTGTTTTTATGCCAATACCATGCTGTCTTGGTGTTCACAGCTTTGTAGTAAAGCTTGAAATCAGGTAACGTGATGCTGCCAGTTTTATTTTTGTTTTTCAGCATTTCCTTAGCAATTTGGGGTCTCTTCTGATTCCATACAAATTTTAGGATTATTTGCTCCAGCTCTTTGAAGAATACCGGTAGGATTTTGATTGGAATGGCATTAAAAGTAAAGATTGCTCTAGGCAGTATAGACATTTTAACAATGTTTATTCTTCCGATCCAAAGGCATGGAATGGTCTTCCATCTTTTTGTGTCTTCTTCAAATTCTTTCATGAGTGTTCTATAGTTCTTCAAGTATAGATCCTTACCTGTTTGGTTAGGTTTATTCCCAGGTATCTTATGGTTCTTGGTGCTATAGTAAATGGAATCGATTCTCTAATTTCCCTTTCTGTATTTTCATTGTTAGTGTATAAGAAAGCAACTGATTTCTGTACATTGACTTTGTATCCTGCCACATTACTGAATTGCTGTATGAGTTCTAGTAGTTTGGGGGTGGAGTCTTTTGGGTTTTCCATATAAAGAATCATGTCATCTGTGAAGAGAGAGAGTTTGACTTCTTCATTGCCAATTTGGATACCTTTTATTTCTCTTTGTTGTTTGATTGCTGTTGCTAGGCCTTCTAATACTATGTTGAACAAGAGTGGTGAGAGTGGGCATCCTTGTAATGTTCCTGATCTCAACGGGAAGGCTGCAAGCTTTTTCCCATTGAGGATGATATTTGCTATGGGTCTTTCATAGATTTTATGAAGTTCAGGAATGTTCCCTCTATCCCTGTACTTTGAAGGGTTTTAATCAGGAACAGATGCTGAATTTTGTCAAATGCTTTTTCTGCATCAAATGAGAGGACCGTGTGGTTCTTCTCTCTTCTCTTATTGATTTGTTCTATCACATTGACTGATTTGTGAATGTTGAACCATCCTTGTAACCCAGGGATGAATCCCACCTGGTCATGGTGGATAATCTTTTTAATGTGCTGTTGGATCCTGTTTGCTAGGATCTTGTTGAGAATCTTAGCATCCATATTCATTAGTGATATTGGTCTGAAATTCTCCTTTTTGGTAGGGTCTTTGCTTGGTTTGGTTTGGGGATCAGGGTAATGCTGGCTTCGTAGAAAGAGTCTGGAAGTTTTCCTTCTGCTTCAATTTTTTGAAACAACTTCAGGAGAATAGGTGTTATTTCTTCTTTGAAAGTCTGGTAGAATTCCCCAGGGAATCCATCAGGTCCTGGGCTCTTGTTTTTTGGGAGGTTTTTGATCACTGCTTCAATCTCGTTACTAGATATCAGTCTATTCAGGTTGTCAGTTTCTTCCTGGTTAAATTTTGGGAGTTTATAGTTTTCCAGGAATGCATCTATTTCATCTAGGTTGCTTAGCTTATTGGCATATAACTGTTGATAATAACTTCTGATGATTGTTTCTACTTCCTTGGTGTTAGTTATGATCTCTCCCTTTTCATTCATAATTTTATTAATTTGGGCTTTCTCTCTTTTCTTTTGGATTAGTGTGGCCAATGGTTTATTGATCTTAATTGATTCTTTCAAAAAACCAGCTTCTAATTTCATTGATATGTTCTACTGTATCTCTGGTTTCTACCTCATTGATCTCTGCTCTAATCTTGATTATTTCCCTTATGTGTGGAGTTGGTTTGATTTGTTGTTGATTCTCCAGTTCTTTAAGGTGTAGAGACAGTTGGTGTGTTCTGGATTTTTCAATTTTTTTGAGGGAGGCTTGGATGGCTATGTATTTCCCCCTTAGGACCGCCTTTGCCATATCCCATAGGTTTTGGACTGAAGTCTCTTCATTCTCGTTGGTTTCCATGAATTGCTTCAGTTCTTCTTTGATCTCCTGGTTGATCCAAGCATTCTTAAGCAAGGGGTCTTTAGCTTCCAGGTGTTTGAGTTCTTTCCGAACTTTTCCTTGTGATTGATCTCCAGTTTCAAAGCATTGTGATCTGAGAATATGCAGGGAATAATGTCAGTCTTCTGGTATCGGTTGAGTCCTGCTTTGTGACACAGTATGTGGTCTATTCTGGAGAAGGTTCCATGTGCACTTGAGAAGAATGGGTTTTATGTTGTTTGAGGGTGGAATGTTCTGTATATATCTATGAGATCTATCTGGTCCAATGTGTCATTCAATGCTCTTGTTTCTTTATTGATTTTTTGCTTGGATGATCTATTACTGAGAGGCATGTTAAGATCTCCTACTATTAATGTATTCATATCAATATGACTCTTTATCTTGATTAATAGTTTTCTTGTGTAATTGGTTGCTCCCATATTGGGGGCATAGATATTTACAATTGTTAGATCATCTTGGTGGATAGTCCCTTTAAGAATTATGTAGTGTCCTTCTTTATCTCTGACTACAGTCTTTAGTTTAAAATCTAATTTATCTGATATGAGAATCACTATCCCGGCCTTCCTTTGAGGCCCATTAGTATGAAAGATGCTTCTCCATCCCTTCACTTTCAGTCTGGGTGTATCTTTAGGTTCAAAATGGGTCTCTTGTAGACAACATATGGATGGGTCCTGTTGTTTTATCCAATCTGCAACCCTGTGTCATTTTATGGGCACATTTAGGCCATTCACATTGAGAGTGATTATTGATAGATATGTTTTTATTGACATTGTGTTACCTTTGAAGTCTTTCTTTCTGTAGATTGTCTCTATATTTCTGTTCAATGGTATTTTTAGGATTTTTTCCCTTTTATAGAACCCCCCTTAATATTTCCTGCAGTGTCAGCTTGGTGGTTGCATAGTCTTTTAAGCCTTGCCAGTCTTGAAAACTCTTTATCTCTCCATCCATTTTGAATGTCAGTCTTGCTGGATAAAGTATTCTTGGCAGCATGTTCTTCTCATTTAGTGCCCTGAATATATCTTGACAACCCTTTCTGGCTTGCCAGGTCTCTGTGGACAGGTCTGACGTTATTCTGATGGGCTTTCCTCTGTATGTAAGGAGCTTCTTTGTCCTGGCTTCTTTCAAGAGGGTCTGCCTACAATTATAATTCTTCATTCTTACTATTAGGTGTCTCGAGGACTTTTGAGAATCTATAATCTTGGGGGGAAACTGTTCTGCCTCTAGTGCATGAACGCTGGTTCCATTCGTGAGATTGGGAAAATTTTCACAGAGAACTTGTTCCACTGTATCTTCTGGACTTCTTTCTTTCTCCTCCCCTTCAGGGATTCCAATAATTCTGAAATTGGAATGTTTCATGGCATCATTTATTTCCCTGATTCTGTTTTCGTGGCTTCTAAGCTATTTGTTTGAGGCTTCCTCCTGATCCTTTCTCTCTATCTGTTTGTCCTCCAGATCACTAATTCTATCTTCTGTCTCAGTTACCCTAGCTTTGAGAGAATTTAGATTAGATTGGAACTCATTGAGAGCATTTTGAACTTCATCACTGGTGGCTTTCAGTTCCGCCCTAACATTGTGAACATCATCCCTGGTGGCTTCCAGTTCTGCCCTAATCAATTCCGTTTGGTCATCCATGGCTTTCTCCAACCTAGCTATTGCCTGGATAATTGTTAGCCTGAATTCTCTTTCCGACATATTGTCTATGTTGATAGCCATTAGCTCTGTTGCAGAAGGCCCATCCTCTGTATTTTTCTTCTCTTGGGCATTCCTCCTCCTAGTCATTTTGGTGAGAGATGACTGAACGGATGTAGCTGGATGTATCAACCGTGGTGCATTCAAGGTGCACCCTGGAACGCTTCTGAGCAATCAGGATTCCCCACCCAAACGAGAGAAAAAAGAAAAGAAAAAGAAAAAAAGAGAGAGAGAGAGACAGGAAAAAAAGGGAAGATAAAAGAGAAGGCTCAGCCCAAATGGGCCCCAAGGTAAGATTTATGAGGTATACAAACAAAAGCAGACAAACAAAAAGACTGATAAAAGTATATGACAAGAGGAAAAAAAAAAAAAATATATATATATATATATATATATATATATGAAAGCAAAAAAGGAAGAACCTCATCAAAAAGAACCCCAAGTATAAGATTTATATACTATCAGGACAAACAAATACACAGAAACACTGGTGGAAGAAAAAGATGGGAGAGTGGTTATAAATTCTCTGTGTGGGCAAGGAAGGTTATTTTGATTCTTCCTGGGTGTATCTTGATATCTTTGTTAAAGGATTCAACTTTCCTAAGATAAAGGGGGATTAAAAATTGGTTTACCTATAGGGGTAGCATTGATTGGGGAAAGGGGATTACCTTGAAGTTTAACTCTATATGAATATTAGAAAATAAAAATTAAAAAAGAATAAACTAGACTAAACTCAACTAAAATTTTAAAAAAATTAAAAAAATAGAAAAGCAAAAGAAAAACACAGGTGTATGTATCAAAAAGTTCCTGTTAGAAGGTTATTATGGAATTTGATGTACTGGACATCTCACTGTGATGGTAAATAGGTTAAAAAAATTATCTATATATAAAAAAAAAATGAACCAGTATAGTGGGAATGAGTTAAAACTAAAAGTTGTATCTATGTAGTAGTGGTGGTTGTTCTCTTGTAGTCTTTTTTTTTTTTTTTTTTTTTTCTTTCCTGGTTGGTTTTCTGGGGGAGGGGCCTGCCACGTGGGTTTTCAGTCAATGATGTTCCCTGAGTTAAGTCCTCCCACCCCCCTCAAGGGGGTGGGCTCTGAGGAAACCAGTTTTTTCAAGCTTTTGTTCTCTGGACGTTTTTATGTTTGTTCATTTGTTTTCTCTCACCTTGACAGCTTTTGATGGTTTTTGGAGGTTTAGAGGAAAGCAAACTGCACCCCGACCTCCCTCTCAGAGAGAAGTCTCAGTCTGCCCTCCTGTGGGTGCTGCAGAGCACATAAGGTCCCCCTCAGCTTCTGGCAGAGCAGGTTCTGAGTTGCGGTCCCTGGGAACACAGGATCTCCTGAATATACCCAAAACGATGGCAGCGGCGGCTGTTTGGGCAGCTCCAGACCACCACCGAGATTCTAAGCAGTGATCGCACACTGAGATTTTCCCACTGACCCGGGCTGGGAATGCCTGGTCTTTCCAGGTCTGAGAGCACAGGGCTGGACCTGCACGCACCTTTCCCAGGGGAGGGTGTGGGGCACATGCGTCTCAGGCTCTGATAGCATGGTGGGGCATTCTGCCATCTGGCGAGGCTCCCAGCCCCTCACAGGAGCCGGACCCCACGCATTCTCGGGCGCACTGGTGGCTCAGGGACCAAGACCTGATTTTTCCACTGCACTCTCTCTGGCTTAGCGCCAGGGGAGACTGTCCTGGGTTTGGGAACTTATGCCCCTGTCTCTAACTGCCCCAATTCCCACACTTTTCCCCCATGATCCTTTGCTCTTTTTGAGTGCTTTCAACCAGACTCCAAGTTAATGCTGGTCCCCAGACGCAGGGCACTCTAGTATTGGGGTATTACTTTCCAATCGGTTGCCTCTGGTGGCTCCCTCCCCCTTTTATTTATCTTCTGATATCAGTCCGACATTCCCACTCCACTTTACCTGCCCACTGGCGTCTTCTGCCCCTGTAGAGATCCAGATGTGTATAACTCTGATCTCAGGCTGATTTCATGGGTGATCGGAGTTCTTTGGTATGTAATCAGCTAACTTAGGGTGCAGTTTGAAACGGCGCCTCCTCCTACTTCCCTGCCATCTTGTCTCCCCCAGTATTATTGGTCTTTCAACAATATTCTTCCCAATAGTCAGGAATCTTTTCCTTACAATGATTCTTAAGGCATTTTCCTCTTTGCTGTGTTTCTTACATGGAGGGACTTTTGTTCTAAGATCAGTTCCTTCACCCTCTTCACCATACTTAGTCCTTGAAGGATTTTCTTGCCTTCTAATGCAATTTCAACCCTTTATAAGCTATTATTTCTGTGTTAATGGTGGGTAAATTTAATTCCAGTAGTGATATCTCTTATAGGATTAAGTCTTATATGTCTCCCAGTCTATAATAGTCTAGAAGACTCTTAACTCTTGTATGTCACCTCAGCTCAGCATGCTACTCCATCTACTCTGAGTCTGCTCTTCCTTTATGGACTCCTTTACTGTCCTCACACGATGTGTATGTATATGTATACACCTCTGCACACACTCATATTCACTCAAGATAATTCTTACTACTTATTTCTTTGTCTGATACATTATTCTCATTCTGAATGTGTTTAACATCTGATGACCTTTATAGCTATACTCCAACCAACATCTTTCCTAAGCTAAATACAGTTATCAAATATACTTCTCCATTTATCTTCTTATATATACTTCAAACTTTATATTAATTCTGTGTGGATATTTAATTTTTGATACATGCAATAGAGTTATAACAACTGTTGTAATGCCCTTGTCTGCTATTTCAAAAGAATCTATGTCAGTTCTGGATCAATTTCTATTGAATTGATTTTTTTTTTCTCTTTCTTGTGAGTCCTGCTTTTTTGTATGCATGTTTTGATTGAGTGTCAGACATTGTGAATTTTATTTGTTGGGAGTAAGAGCAGGATTTATAATTACTGAAAAAATTATATAAAATTTATGTTCCTAAAAGTTATTTATATACCTATAAATATTCTTAAACTTTGTTCTGATATGATTTTTAAATTACCTGGAAATAGTTTGATCCTTAAATTCTTGTGCTTAAGATTTATGAGGCATGACAAGACAGTATATAACCTAGAATTAATTATTATCTACTCCCCACTAATGGATCATTATTTTTCTAAATGACCTGCCCAGTGCCCTGTGGAATATGAGTCCTTCCAGTGTGTTTGGGGACAGGCACTTATTCAGGCCATGTGTGAGCATTAAACTTATTTCATCTTTCTTTTAGAGGGTTGTTTCTATGGTCTCAGGTAGCTTTTTTACACATATGCATCAATTAGTACTCTGAAAACATATTTGAGGGGACCCTGCAGATCTTCAAGACTCTGTGTAGTTCTCTCTTCTTTTTGGTTACTCTGTCTTATGAACTCTAAAAATTTTGTCTCTTGGATTCTCACCAACAGTTCCCCAACTCAGGAAATTCACAGGCTCCATCTGGTTTTCTTCCTGGAAACTTTCAAATCAGTGAGTTGAGGATTTATTGTATATTTTAGGATTTATTTTGTATGTTTCCCTAACTCTCCAGGATTATAGTCCTTTGTTACCAGAGATTCATTGTCTTAAAAACTATTGCTTCATACCCCTTGCCTAATTATTTTGGTTGTTTGAGATTGGAAGATGATTCAATCCCTCTTACTCCATTCTGACCCAAAATGGAAGCCCTCATCACTAATTATTCTTCATTGATCAAGGATATATTGAATGCCTCTACACACTGGGTACCATTCTAGGCATTGTGAATGAAGTAGGAAATAAAGACTATAACTTTGAAAGGAGAGGAAAATGTTACAACCACAGAAAAGACATAATGAACCTTAAAAAGAGAAAATGACTTACAACTAACAGCCTTACAGGAAGAAAAGGGGGGAAGACCCAAAACTTTTAATAATACTATACTAACTCATACTAACATAAGTGATTAAAACAAAACAAAAACAAAAACAAAAACAAAAAACACTGTAGCATTACAATGCTGAGAAAGAATATAATCATGGACATTTACAATAATGATATTGAAAGAGTGTCCAACCCTCAACTTTCCCCCCCAAAATAGTAAAAAATTATGGTTCAAAATGATTCACTTCAAAAAATGATCCAAACTAAGTCTGGATACAAAAGGTCATCTACCAGGAAAAATTACTTCTTAACAAAAGAGCTTATCACATGTTTGTGGTGAATAGCAGAGATAAAACTGGTTTCATGCTGGGATGTGTGCTTAATTACAAGGACTCTGGAGCATTGAGAAAAGCAAGCATGGTACATCATTGCTTCCAAGTGATTTGTTTTTTGTTACGTTTCATGTGTAGCACATTGAAGTGACTATCTCTTGAGGATATTTTGATTAACTCCCTCTGGCACCTTACATCTCAGATCTTCTACTTGTGGCATTAAATAACTCCAGTATTTGGCAAATACATTTATCAGAGTCTTCTAACACCTTCTGAAGACCCATGCATTCTCTGTGCCAAGGAAGGCAAATCTCAGAGGAGAATTATACTGCTCAGCTCACATTCCCAGTCCATGTGGAGGTGCAGGCTGCATGGTGAGGAGTTTGTACCACACATAAAAAGAACTGTTGAATGTATGTTCTTTAAGAGAAAAGAGATGAGGGACACCTGGCTGGCTCAGTCGAGGAGCATGAGACTCTTGATCTCTGGGTTATGAGTTGGAGCCCTATGTGGCATATAGAGATTATTTAAATAAATAAAACTTTAAAAAGAGAAGAACAAAGATGAGTAACCAGCTTTAGGAGTTGCTTCATCAAAGTTTCACATAGATTTAAAATGAAAGTCATGGAAGTTCAGTGCCTTTAGAAAGGAAATCAGAAGGAAAGGTTGGGAAAAGATGAGAGTAGTCACATAATTGAGGATTGAGGAGCTAAGAAGTGTGTTATGGAGTTCAAGGTTAACAAATGGGGATTCATAGTATATAAGTGAGAGACCAATGTTTGGTTTTGGGCTCTGGGGGGAAGGCCAAAGAAGTGATACATCTTAAAGGAATTTTTAGGAGGTTGAAGGTGGGGCATGTATATAATTGGTAATTAAATGTCTTTTGGCTCTCTAGAAATAGCCTGCAGGATATCTTTCTGGTTAGAATGGGCAATCTACCACAGTTGAATGGAACTCTAGCACAAGGATAACTGGAAATTGAGCAGGTTGATAAATACCAGAGTGAATATTCTCCATCTGATTGTCACCTGTCTTGCTATTTTCAGTTCTAAATGAGACTTTATGAGGAGTATGACCCCCAGAACATTTTGTACATCAGAATTTAAAAGAGAGCATGAATTCCTGGTGAGTTTTTAATCTTCACTAGGAATTAACACATTTATGTTACAGTAAGAATCTTTAAACAAGTAATTTATTTGTTTAAACAAAATTTACTATGATCCTTCTATGTCTAAAGAGTATTGGGCTCTCCTTATTCCTATATGTGAAGGGGGCAGTCCTAACCTTAAAGGTGTTTAAAATCAAATTCTATAAGGAAATTCAGTTGGAAGACAATATGAAATCATACAGTATAAATGCTAGCCACTGGGAGAAAAATACATTCTGTAAGACTATAATGGCTTGAGGAATTCTTGTAATATGAAATAGTCATGAGAAAATTTTATAGGGGCATGTGGGTGGCTCAGTTGGTTAAGCATCTGTTTTTGGCTGAGGTCACAATCTCAGGGTCCTGGGATCCCAGGGTCCCATGCTCAGCAGGGACCCATGCTCAGATCTCCCTCTGCCCCTCCCCCTGGTCATGCTTGTGTACTCTCTTTCTCTTAAATAAATAAATAAATAATAAATAAATAAATAAATCTTTTTTAAAAAGAGAAGAAGATTTTATATATTGTTGGATATAGACTGGCTTTTAATCAACGAATTTAATTACCATCAGTGGAGGTAAAGCAAGATCAGATTTGAGAGCCTATCAGAAAGTGTACAGATATTTTGATATTGAAATGAGTGAGTCATATGTGGTAGAATTAATCCACCAATCTGACTAGAGTGGAGAGTGACTAGAAAAAAAAATTAGTTGAAATAAAAGACATTCTCATAGAACAGGATAGAAATAAGGGCTCTAGAAGTATTAAAACTGAAACAGCTAACAATAGGACTAAGTATATACTTGAGTTTTACACTGGTGGTGCAGTCATGTTGATGGTGGCATGGATACTTGTGCTGGTAATGCTAGAGGCTCAGTGCCAAAATCAGAAGGGGAAATGTGTATAAAGGAGAGGGGAGTGAATTCCAAGATATTCTGCAGCATAAAGCAAACGGAGGAAAGACGGTTAATACATGTGTATATGAACCTGTAGTGTATGTATTTATGTATGTTTAAGTGAGGTCCATTGTGTGTTGTGTTAAGTCAGAACTTTATGTCCCAGGCCTCGGTTTGGTGTGATGCAATGTGTAGAGTTACTGTGAGTGTGTGGTATCTTCAGATGTCCTTTCTATTATGAACTATGAGTTTTCCCCTCCTCTTCCACCTCTTTCTCCTTCTCTTTCTTGACTCATGTCAAAGAAGACTCAGATATTTCATATGTACAGATGAAAGAATATGTATAAAGCTTAGTGTTCTAATCCCCAAAGAAGTCTGTCTCCGTTTTAGGGTCTTTCCCTCTCTCTCTCCCTCTCTCCTCATTCCTTCAGCTAAAAAGACATGCTTTAGGAATGCTTTTTACTAGGCATTCTATGAAAGAATGTAGTAAGGTATAGTAGACATTCACTGCCAAGAATATGAGAATAAGGGATTGAACAAACATAGGTCTATATATCAACACATGGAAATGTATGTATTGTGATTCATCTGAGATCCGCTCTTCAAAAATATGTTTGCTTCTTTAAAAAGATAACTTTGTTTATGTTGCCATGTTTTTTAAACAGCACAACTAATTTTGGCTGAGGGTAAATAAAGCCTGGTCTCTTATCCCAATCCTCCCTGTCTCTAGCTTTCTTCCTGAAAAGGAATCCTTCATTAATCTCCATTTAGTTTCTCTTCTGCTGTTTTAATTTTGGTCATACTTTTAAATAATATGACTTTACAAAATACATTGTTTTGATTTCATGCTCTTTCAGACAGAGTTTATGTTAGTTATATACTTACCCTCTTCTCCAATTTCACTTATCCGAATGCAGTTACATCACTATTTTGTTTCTGTTTGCAATCTTAAACAAAACACTGAAATCTAAGTGTATTCAACCAATCATTTATAATCTCTTCCTGCCCTTCTTTGTAAGATAAAGACATAAGTGTTAAGACCATTTCCTCCAATTATGTTATTTTTGTTTGTTTGAGTATAATTGACACAGTGTTAAGTTTCAGCTATACAACATAGTGATTTGACAATTCTGCTATGCTGTGCTCACCACAAGTGTAGCTGCCATCTGTCACCATATACTATTACGATACCATTGACTATATTCCCTACGACTTTTATTCCCATGACTTACTCATTCCATAACTGGAAACCTGTATCTCCCACTCCCCTTAACCCATTTTTCCCATCCCCCCACTGCCCTCTGCCATTAGTTTGTTCTCTGTATTTATAGTTCTGATTCTGGTTTTTGTTTGCTTATTATTTTTTTGTAAGTTCCACATCAATTATGCTATTTTTAAGATATTTCCTAAAGTATTGGTATCTAGGGGCACCTGAGTGGCTCAGTGGGTATTGGTATCTATTGCCTAATTAATTATGTCTGTGTTTTCAAGTAGACATATTTCAAATTTTATTCAGGAAATTGTTAAAAAAATAAATTATTTGTTAATGTTTGAACTATTCTAGCACTAGCTAAGATGTAATGACAGTATTCACTTTAATGATTTTATCACTCATATTTTGAAGAATCAACATATGATTTTAAAAATCAACATAGAAATTAATTATAAAAATAAATGATGTCACATGAAGTTTTTTTTTTTAGATGATTTGCAGTTTATGTTTCCATGCTTAATTTTTACAGGTAAAACTAACAGGAAAAATGACCAGGTTTCCAGATGCCTGAATATTTATAGGTATGATGTTGATGTGGAGAAAGTGCAGGAGTTTCTTTTGGGGTTCCAGCTTAAGTAATTAAAAAAAAAAAGTAGATGCAAACAACTAAATAAATTTAAAAAATAGACGTCTGAGAATAAAATTTTTCTAAGTATTGAGATAAAAAAGAAAATCATGTACTTAATTTTCATTGTCACTTGATCGATGATTGGAGTGTTCTAGGCCAAAGGAATGCTAGTAGCTCTTCCGTTTTAATACTAGGTATCCATTGTCCCCACTTCAGATAGTTATTCAGATAAACTGGGAAACATTTTAAGGGTTAATTCTTTGATATCTAAGGATGCCTAGGATTAGTGCTGTCCCAGAGAAGTTAGGTGCACTATGTCCTCCTATCCTAAAATCTATGTTTTTCTCCAAATAGAAACACATAGAACCTGATTTGGGCTGGATCCCAAGAAATATCATTATGGAACTTGTAAATGGTAGCTGGTTCCAGCCACCCACTCTCCTTCTAACAGGCATTCCTGGACTGGAGGCTGTGCAAATATGGATCTCTATCCCACTGTGTGTCATGTATCTAACTGCCCTCCTGGGGAACTGCATCATCCTCTTTGTTATCAAAACCACCTCCAGCCTTCATGAGCCTCAATACATCTTCCTATCTATGCTGGCAACCACAGATGTAGGTCTGTCTTTATCAACTCTACCTACAGTACTCAGGGTCTTCCTCCTGAATCGCAGAGAAATTGAGTTCCATTCTTGTCTAACACAGATGTTCTTCATTCATACTTTCTCCTCCATGGAGTCAGCCATCCTGTTGGCCATGGCCTTTGACCGATTTGTAGCTATTTGCAACCCACTGCACAACACTGTGGTCTTAACCTCTCCTCGAATTATTGGGATGGGAATTGCAGCCATGGTTAGGGGTGTGATGTTGATGGTACCCTTGCCAATCCTGCTCAAGAAATTGTCTTTCTGTGAAGATGTTATTCTATCACATTGTTACTGCTACCATCCTGATGTTATGAAGCTGGCCTGTGGCCCCATCAGAATCAACATCATCTACGGGTTGTCCCTTGTCCTCTACTCTTTTAGAGTTGACTCTGTGCTCATTGTCATTTCATACATACTTATTTTGAAAACAGTGCTGGGTATTGCCTCAGAAGATGGTCAGCTCAAGGCACTTAATACTTGTGTGTCCCACATTTTCACTGTCTGTATCTTTTATGTGCCACTCATTGTGCTGGCTCTAATTCACAGATTTGGCACATTCACATCTCCTGTTCTCCATGTCGCCATGGCCAATCTCTTTCTCTTTTTGACCCCTGTCCTTAATCCCTTGGTTTATAGCCTAAAAACCAAACAGATAAGATCTGTAATACACAAGGTATTCAAGGGAAGAGGAAACTTGCTGTAGTCAAGAGTGGCTTAGTGAAAATGATACCCTGACTCTCTCTTCCTTTTTCATCTGTCGGTTTTCCAAGAATGGTTTTGTAAGAGTGGCGGTATTTTCTTCTTGTCTGACAAGAAGATGGTAGTATTGTCTTGAACCAATTTATTATTTACTATTGTTTTGATCTAATTTATCATCCATTATTGTGTTACATGAAAGATCTTCATGAAATTTTATGTCTCTCTGTTATTTAAATGCTTAAGTTTAAATAATTAAGTGATTTACAATTAAATGTAAGATAAAGGCCAAGTTATTACATATTTTAGAAAGTTTTCCATTTTCTTATCCTTACCTTTCTCTCCAACCTCAACTTTGATTACATGATGTTCCCTTTCTTCAAATTGGGTGATTCAATATATTTTTATACATGTATACCAGCCCTCATAAGACTCTAAACATTTACCAATGCTTGGCTTGCAATTTCAACACCAACATGGAACAAAAATTTTTCTGTTATGAGTGTTTCCAACATTTCAGTAAAATTGGCACTTTCCTTTTCCCTCAAATATAACCCATTAATAATTTTATTATAATACAGCACAATTTTACTTCATGTTTATATTCTTCAATTTAGAATTGTTGTGGAAGAGCACTGTGTTGCTTTATACTAAATCTCTGGTATATACCTATATACTGGCACAGTAAATTAAAAGAACTGTGTTCTTTTAATAAATGAAGGAATATTCATGGGCATTGGTAATTGCACTTGGCAACCATGACTCTTTCCTGCTAACATAACTATTGTTTAATGACCCTCCCCCTCTAAACAATCAGGGGCCATGTCTCTTGTCTTTGCCATTGCATCTTCAGTACCTTGTGAAATATCTATACTATAAATTATAATAAATGTATATTGCTGAATAAATTAATAAATATGTCAGAGATATCTTTGGTAATATGTAATACCTGTAAAAGTACTATATTTACACATTAGTGTATATAAATGTATGATATTTACACATTAAAATGTAACTATAAAACAAGTGAGGGAAATCTTTAAAATACTGTATTATGGAAAGAAGAAAGGAAACTGAATTATTGGATGTCTTCCTCAAGCTCCAAACTTTTAATTACATTACCCAAATGAGCCTTATTTAAACCAAAGGAGATGAGTTTTACTAGCTCCATTTTAGTGAAAAGGAGATAGTTAAAAGATAATAAATAATTTGTAAGTATCTGCCTAATAAAAATGATTAGACCTAGGATTAAATGCCACCACATATTATATTAAGAACACATAAAGTTTACTAAATCCAACTTTTTTCTGCCACATATAAGATATAAAGATATGCAGACACATAGGTGTCATTGAACACTATTTATTTAATTGTAGTATTTTAACCTGATTGTATCTGTATTCATGTTCACTTACATTAGATAAGCCATGAGTTCCCTGATTCCAGAAACAGTTGTCTTGCTCACAAATACACTATTTTTCTTATCAAGTTATGTCTGCATGAAATATACAGTGCCAAGAAAGCTGCTCACTGTAAAACTAGGATTTAAACTCACATCTCTCTGTGCTCCTTCAAATGTCTATGTTCTCAACTCCACCACATATTTCATGCCTGAAAAACCTGACCCCTAAGAAGAACATTGCCAAAATGTATAGCTTTACCACACTGAAATGTGACTGTATGTGGAGGTCATTATATGTATATTTTTATTTTGCTTTCACTTTTAAAGAAACACTGGAATATTCAATTTGAAAAACTGAGGTTATCCATATTTCAATCCCTTTTTTATTACATACCTTAGATTTGAAAGAGGTCCGATTCATACTCAAAGAACAAAGTCAACTTCAGGATTCCTTCCTCTCATACATTCTTGAGTTGCTCTGTGTTCCAGAATTTAGAGGCACTCTCATCCTGTCCATGCGATGTGATTTCTCTGACTTATTACACTGATTCTGTATTTACTTATTTGAAACCAGTGGATCTAGCTAAGGTGATATTTCTGCCTTTGGTATTGAAGGCTTAACTTGTCTTATCGTCTGATGAAACTTTTAGCAGTGTAAGTGATAGAAATAGGAATATCTTGAAAAGTGGGGCTGCATTTCCTCTCCCAGAACACCATATCAGTATTTCCTTAGCACAGCTAGGCCAGGTCTTCTCCATTTGACAGTCAGGGTATACATTTTGGAAATATATTTGGGAATACACATGGGAATATACTTCTCCATTTAACAGCCAGGGAATATGGAGAACAGTTTTACTATTTGAAGATGGAGGGCTTATTGTCCAGTGAATGCTCAAGTAGGGAGTCTGAGGACAGGTTCAGAGGAGACATAATAACAGTTGCTCTGAAGAGACAGAGAATGGATAGGTGAAAATAATTAACTGTGTATTTATGTGAAAAAGAAAAAAAAAAAAAAACAGGGGCACCTGCATAACTAAGTGGGTTAAGCCTCTACCTTTGGCCCAGGTCATGATCTCAGGGTCCTGGGATCAAGCCCTGCATCAGGCTTTCTGCTCAGCAGGGAGCTTTCTTCCCTCTCCCCCTCTGACTGCCTCTCTGCCTACTTGTGTTCTCTCTGTGTCAAATAAATAAATAAATAAATATCTTTAAAAAAATAAATAAAAGGAAGATAATCTGGTTGAACCAAGAGTCTCAAAAAGGGGGAGGTTCCTCAAAAAGTTGAAAATAGAGCTGCCCTATGACCCAGAAATCGCACTACTGGTTATCTACCCTAAAGATACAAATGTAGTGATCCAAAGGGACTCATGCACCTGAAAGTTTATAGCTGCAATGTCCACAATAGTCAAACTATGGAAAGAACCTAGATGTCCATCAACAGATGAATGGATAAAGAAGCAGTGGTGTATATATATACAATGGAATACTACGCAGCCAACAAAAGAAATGAAATTTTGCTATTTGCAATGATGCAGATGGAACTAGGGGTATTATGCTGAGTGAAATAAGTCAGTCAGAGAAAGACAATTATCATATGATCTCCCTGATATCAGGAAATTGAGAGGCAAAGTGGGGGGTTCAGGGGTAGGGAAGGAATAAATGAAACAAGATGGGATTGGGAGGGAGACAAACCATATGAGACTCTTAATCTCACAAAACAAACTGAGGGTTGCCAGGAGGAGGGGGGTATGGAGAGGGTATATGCTATAGTGAGTGCTGTGAAGTGTGTAAGCCTGACGATTCACAGACCTGTATCCCTGGGGCAAATAATACATTATATGTTAATTAAAAAAAAATTTTTTTTAAAGGGAGATGTCTTAATTGTTTTCTCATTCCTTCATTCACTGGGTTACCAATTCCATAGTGATGGGTATTTTTCTTTCTTTTATTCATAAATGGATTCCTAGTGTCTGCATATGAGCCCATGGAAATAAATATGTATTGCCTGAATTTAGCTAATTCCTTTATGTCTACCAAAATGTGTATTTAGACTTCATGCCTATACTTTGCTTGTCTCAAATATGTGACAGTGTTTTCACATTATGAATATGATTCAGACTGACATTGTGAAAGAAGGTGCTTGAAAAACAGATTTTTGACTAAAAATAATAAATTCTAATTCTTTGTCCTTATATTCTTCTAATCATTCACACACACACACACATGCACGCGCGTGTGCGCGCGCACACACACACACACACACACACACACACACACACACACACACACACATTAAGCCACAACATTAAATTGTCAACCGAGAAAAGATGTAGAACTTAAATGAAAGGAAAGCATTTATTTGGGGCCTTAGAATTATAATTGTGATTTGGGCAACCCAAACTGTGTCCTCCTGGGAAACAAAAGTCAAAGGTTTTTTAAGACAAAGGGAATGCCTATTATACATTGTTTACAAGGAATTTTGTTTGTTGTTGGAGGCAGAAAACCGATTTCTGGTAAACAATTGTTGTTAAGGTTATCACCAAGCAAAAGTCCATTACAATAGCAAGTTGTAGCACACCTTCCAGCTGAGTCCTTGGGGTATTCTGGTTTGGAACAGTTCAGAAGTTCATGGCCTACCTCCTCAATGAACTCCTGCTTCTATTTTAAACTCCCTGATGTAAATCACAGCATTGTATTTCACCTCTGATAAAATCTTACTATGGATCTAGCTATATCCATGCCCTGTTCACAGTAGGATTTTTTGCTACAAATGACTCTGTACCAGGGCAATTGGAGGGACATTTTGCTGAGCTGGTTATTTTTGCTGTTCACTTCTTAATTCCTGATCTCATTTCCTCAGGGATTCTGTAATCTCCTAAAACATCATAGACCTGGTCAATCCTCAAGGGAGGTGGAAGAGACAGAAGGCCTTTTACTGCCTTTTAGCTGTTCCACCCGGTAGAGCAAATGGGTCCTGTAGATGCCACTGTCTTTCCAAGGTACCTTGGCCCCAAATGTGACAGAGGACTTTCTTGTATGGACAACTGAAAACAGTAAGTTATTACAGCTCAAGATAGGTATAGGCTGGTTAAGGCTATAAATAAAAACCCAGTGGCTGAATTTAAGGTAACCAAACCATTAAGATTGCCAACTCTCTTTTGTTTATCTGTGTTAGCCTTTACCATTCATTCCTTCCCATAGCCTGAAGTAAACACTCCCCATTATCCATTATCTCTGAAACACTTTTTTTTCCCCCTCTGATGGTTAAGTCCCTAACATGGCAAGACCTGAGTTAAATAATTTTCCTAAATTATCTAATTGTTAAATGTCATAGTTTATAATAGCACTATTTTTCCTCTCTTGTGATAATCTACTTTGTTTTGTTAGAATATTTGAAGAGAACATATGGGATGAGACTTACCAGTACCTTTTCCTTATTACTCTTCACATCTGATCGGTGGAGTCGTTTAACAACCAGTAAAACATCTCCCCATCTCAACCCAGGAGTAATTCAGGGAGATCATTGTTCTGTAGCCCTACACCGACTTGCAAAAAAAGTAAGATTCCATACCTGAGCAGCTCCTTCCTTGTCAGGCTTGTTCAGAATGAGCATATGATGCACCATGGAGTTTCTGAAAGCACAGGTATACTTTATTAATTTTTATTTATTTATTTGAGACAGAGAGAGAAGGAGAAAGAATCTCAGGCAGACTCCAAGCTAAGTGCAGAGCATGGTGGCGGGCTTGATCTCAGGACCATGAGATTATGACCTGAGTCAAAATCAAGAGTCGGCTGCTTAACTGACTGAGCTACCCAGACATCCCAGAAAGCATAGGTATGTTGCAGAACCTGGATTGGATCCTGGCAGAAGAATCAAGTGGCACTCGGAGACTTTGGAGGATCGGAGGTTTATTTAACACCGGTGGATTCAGACTAGGTTATTCTCCAAAGGTCTGAGCCCTGAGCACAAGCAGGGAGGGGGATTTATACCAATCTTCCACATGCTTGGTACTTTTGGCATGCACGGGAAATGGGGTAGGAAAGAAGAACCCGAAGGGCTTTGAGACAGGGACTGGAATTCCCTTGCTGGTTTGGTCAGTCATCCTAGAGTACAGTTTTTCCCTATCATTCCCCCCTTTGATGCCCCTTTAAACACTTAGTTTAGAGGGCATAATTTTCATCTATTATGATGGCCCTGCAAGGCTTGTATTTAGGCAATGGCTCACCTGGTAACAGTGTTTTCTATGATCTTAGTAATCCATCTTAAGGTTCCTAAGGCTGCCCAATAAGCAATAACAATAAAAAGTTTCTGGGAGAAAGTCCAGTCAGAAGGGGGAGCAATATAAAGTCCAACTCCTGAGGTGAGGGTGTCAGTGTCATGTTGATAATAGCCAGGGACCACGGTGAACAGATGTCCATCAGTCAGTGGGGTCTCATTGAAGGTGGAGCCAGAGCAGGTCTGTAGGATCTGGTTGGGCTTTCCACTGGTGTGATTCATCCAACTGGTGAGATCCTTCTTTACTCGAGAGCAGTGGACCCATTTGGTGACACCTAAGACCCTGAGGGCAGTAGGGGTGGTTAGAACAACAGTGTGGGGCCCTGTTCAGCATGGTTTGAGGGGGTCCTTTCTAAAGGTTCTCGGGAGATGTGCCTTAAAGATTTTCCCAGGGCTTGGAGGTGTTGGGACACTTCTAAGTTTCCAATCTGTTTGAGGTCTTCTCTAAGCCTACTTACCATGGTGAGGGTGGCCTGCCATAGAACCTTTGAGGTGAATTATAGCTGCGGCAATCTTTTAAATCCAGTTGACTAGAATAAACAATATCAATGACCTCCAACAGTTATGCTCTGTACGACATTCAGGTCCAGACATAAGGGTAGCTAGATTTAAAGTCTGACAGGTTTTGGGTATTATTTCAGGTATATCTATCAATGTAGCCTGGTATTTAATAAGTTGGCATCCATCATCCATTGGCAGCCTTTGGTTTCTAAGACACTCTGGACCTGATGTGAAGTCATTACAGTCAGAGGCTGTCCCATAGCAAGCTTTGAGGCTCTTTTTACCAGGAGCACTGTTGTATGCTTAGAAAGCCATTGTTTACAATTGTACCTCAATAGAGGTGGCTTCTAGGATAAATATAACTGAAAAATACCATTAAGCTCTTTGTTTGAGGTATTAACATTCTAATTACAAAGGATCACTGGCAAGTAGGAGAAAACTTGTCTCAGGAGATAAGACTATCCCCAAGTGCATTACCCAACCAATCATAAAGAAAGTGGTATTATCTATTATCTCCACAAGTCCATAGTTAACCCTATGAAGTGGGGTATGCTCTGGCTTTTAGAGAATGATTTCATTATCCCAGGCACACAGAACTGGTCAAGGTGATAAGTTACACAACTGTTGGGGAATCAGTCCCATTTTCCAGCTGTTTAATCATGTGCCATGGGGTCCTGTTATTATTATCCCCAGAGAATATTAAGCAAGAAGATAATCTAAATGAGCTATTGTGTAACTTCTCTGAAGTTTACCTCAAGTTGTCTAGGTTAGGTAATCAACATTAAAAGACAATCAAATCAAGAATCCACAAGGTGTGTTACTAAAACAATTTTTCTCTCTGAAATAACCCTCATTTCCAGAGATGGTCAAATCAGGACTAATTTATCTGAAAAACAAGTCCAGTTTTAACAAACTTGGCCTATTATTTACATAAGCTCAGCAAGAACAGTGAGTGATCATATAGATCTTTTAGAATCTGCTTTGCTGGAACTTCTTATAAGGAATCTCTAGGTTGAACTTTTAGTAGCCTCTCCAGGCCAGAAGCTAAGCCACGTACTTGCCATTAGACATGCCTGTAATACCTCTCGATTTGGGTGAATTTCTCTTCCTGAGGTCCCCAAAGTATCCTGAGGTTCCTGCACCTGCTAGGAAGTGACATTCTTTACTCACTTGGTGAGGCTGCTGGGAACTCTGTAAGCAAGGCCAACAGTTCCAAAGGGCTTTATGGCTCCAAGTTTCATAAAGTCAACTTTAGTTCCTTTAAGCTGCCTGGTCATATCTGAGTCTATGCATGTCTTTCTCAAATATGACATTCCAGTCAAAGCCTTGATAAAATAACCCATGTTTCCAATGGTGTCCTGTTACAAGGAGAACAGATTCATATTGAATTTATGCAAATGACTGATTGCCATGAAGGAAAGAATACTTACTGAGACCTTTTGAGTTTTAGAGGGTTCAGATAGAGAGAAAAGTTGAATGCTTTGATTTGTTTACAAATGAATATTTTTACATTTCTGTAAGTCACAGATAACTTAAGTAAAATTTTCCTTACTGTGGAAGAGCAAACATTAGAGAACCAGCAATGTTTCAAACAAGAGTCACAACACTATAATCTTTTAGTTCATTTAATATGCAGCTTTACTTAGTTCTGGAAATTCTTTCCCATTTTGGTTTTAGGATTTTCAAGATATTGAATACCTGTATCTGTCCTGTCTGGAAAGTCCTTTGTATGAATCTCCTTTAAGGTGAAACTCATTTTACAAGAGAATTAATACAATTATAAATGACAAAAACTCAGAATAGATATGGTAAAAGAGCTGAAGAAATGAGAGTTTACAATTTAGCTGGCAAGGAAATCAGGTTATTTCTGTGACACATAACACTTTAATAATTAAATATCAAGTGATGACATTATCAAAACATTAAAACTTTAGGAAATGTATAGAACCTCTAGAATCTTTATAGCATTTACTCAAATGTAACCCAAGGTTTATCATTTGTTTAGCAGTACTTCCTGAGTAACTTAACATACCAAGGAAAAGCCTAATGAGTTAAAGAGATTTCATTTACAATTTAAATCTTGTCAACATTTGCTAAAATCTTAGAAAGTTTTAAAGCACATGTCTAAATATAATTAGGGATATAAAGACCTCATATAGGCAAAATGTGGAAAATGGTTTTTCCGGACAGGCAAAGAGGAAACAACTGTTTACATTTTCTTCTTAATAGCAGATCAATTAACCTAATAAAACTTTGTCCTTTTGAATGGAGAGAAAACCAGCTTCCTATACCAGTGTCTTTTAAAAACTCATTTCAATCTTAGTCCATCATGACCACTCTTAAAATTATTTTTCTGAAGATTTTCCTTCACAAACCTTCTACAACTTTCCTTTGCATTTAGGTTTTGTCCCAAGCCATTTCCTTCCAAACAACCATCTCATTTTGGACAAAATTACCTTCTTTTCCTTCAAGAAAATGCATTCCCATTCCTTATATCTTTCTTGCATATCTCCTACTTTTCCACATACAGAGTTGTTTCCTTTATTTCCATCAGTCATAGTTACAGTTAACAGAATTTTGTACTCTTAGAAACACTTTAATATCTAGTGATGGCTAAGTATTAACCATTTGTGAACTGTTACAACAGAATTCTTTAGATGGCAAATTTATGAATCAGTTAAGCACAAGGCATGTTTACCAATAGATTTAAATATTCTTAGTTTCTTTGCAGTAAGAAGTCAAAAGCACAAACCTACATCCAGTACTCAATGCTTTAGCACTTTATCTTATTTGGAAAAGAACTAGATGTCCAACAAATTTAATTCCATTTGTCATCCAAGGAAAATTTTAAACTTTCAGGTTACCAAAGACTGAAAGCTATCTCAACAATTACCCATGAAAATTTTGAGACAGACAAATAACCATCAGTTTAGTCATTTCTTTGCTAACAAATTTCAACAAGTAACAAAAGCTTATTTGACCTTCAGTCAACCTTGATAGAAGTTTCACATTTACTGCTGATAAGTTAAAAGACATGTTTATCTTAATTAAGTCAACAAACATAACTTAGTTTAAATACTGATTTACATTCCACCTGGGCCCATCCCACTTTCAATGTTTACCTTAGACACAGGTAGGGAGATCTGGAGTGGGAGGTGTTAGGTCCAGGGGGTGCTCTTCTTGCTTCTTGACAGTGAAGAGAGGAGGAGCCATGGTGCAGGAGGCACCTAGGATGGTCTAGAGGCCAGTTATGTAGGCCATATCCAAATTGGTCCAGAAACAGAAGAAGGGGAGACAGAAGAAACAAAGTGCTGCCGAAAGGCAGAGAAAGGGTTCCCGGCTTTTAGAGCTTGTCAGCTCCAACAGAGGAGCAGACGCCATGCTTTCCCACCAACAAGGGAAAGGGGTTAGGCAGTCTACATGGGGCCAGAGAAGACCGGGAACTTCCCTGAAACAAAGGGATCTTTGGCAGCTGCTTGGGAATATTTCTTAAAGTCCCCATCCTGAAGGACACCTGGGTGCCTCTTAGCCTTAGTGACTCCATATAAACCCCAGACTGGCACTCCAAAGGGGCTTAGACCCTATGGCACTCCAAAGCTCTTAGACCCTATGAGGTCACCATAGAAGTGGGTTAAGGCCACTCAGACTCTGGAGGCTTCTGAGGACCCTAAGGTTGCCAGCCCATGGAGCCACAGACTCAGGCCACCTGACAAGTCAATCATGTCAAACTGCACATTCACTCACACATTCACACTGAAGTTATTATAGTGCCCCCTCCCCGAGGCCCTGACCTGTGGAATTCCTTTAGGAAACTCCTTCCTGTCCCCCCTTATGGTGGGGGAAGAGGGGTCCTGACCTGAAGGAACTCCCCCTTGGGAGTGAAGCGAATAGAGATCCCCAGGCCCCAGCCCTCCTGTCCACTGCTCTCCATCGCCCCTGTTGAGGCAGAAAAAGACCAAATGGCCATCCCACCCAGCCAAGAAAAGAAAACAAGTTCCCTGGGATGACCCAGCACTCTCCTGAGATGCCTCCGCACAGATCACACTTCACATAAAGGAGGCCAATCGGCCCTGAGAGACTGCGAAAAACATCCCACTACCATCCCCCATCACCTGCGACCACAAAAACTCACCCCAACCCTGCCAGGTGCCCAGCCTGCCAGGGAAAACAAAGCTGTGCTCTCTCAGATTTCCATGTGACACTTGAGTTTCCTCAGTCACTTCAGACTTTCCCCACAGACTTTCCCTCACAGGCCCTACCTGTGAGACCTCTAAGAGGTCTCTGGGAGGTGATCAGCCTCCCCTTCCACCCTCAAGGGTGGGCCTGACTGGGTCCTGGGGCCCCAGGCCTTACTGGAATCCAGTGTAAGAAAATAATAAATATATTATTTTTATTAAAGAATATCAATACATAGAAATAATAAAAGGTACATTATAAATTTGGATACAAAATAAGTAGGTCAAAGTGTTACTTAAAAAAATGTATATGTTATTTTTAAAAGTATATCAATGGAAAAAAAAACATGTTTGTTAACTTTTAATGCCATTATACGTATTGTAAGAATTAAAAACTTTTACATCTTCTTGTTTAAATTCTTAAATAACTACAGAATGGCTAAATATGTTCAGGATCCTTTGTGCATAAAAATCAACTATTTATAGAGTTACCTAGCAAGTCAAATACATTTGACCTTTGAACAAAACAGGTTTAAATTACGCAGGTCCTCTTACATGCAGATTTTTTTTTGCAGTATGGTACTGTGAGTGTATTTTCTTTTCATTATGATTTTAATAAAATTTTCTTTGCTCTAGATTACTTTATTGTTAGAATACAGTATATAATGCATATAATACAGAAAATGTGTTCATCAACTCTTTTTATTATGGGTAAGGCTTCCATTCCATAGTAGGCTCTTAGTAGTTTTGAGGGAGTCAAAAGTTATACATGGATTTTTGACTATGTGGAGGATTAATGCCCTCAACCCCTATATTGTTCAAGGATCAACTAGAATTTATTGTGCTGTATTTCTGTTGTTTTATAATGTACTGTGGTCTCACTTATAAAGGTGTTAATTTATTAACTCACTGAGAAATACCTTGGGGGGAAAAACATATTAACATGTTCAATAATATCTCAGCTTTCTATTATTTGGCTTGTCATTGTACACAAAAGTCTGGGTTACAACACTTGCTTCTTTAGTTCTCCTTTATAAATTTCCTTTTATTTTTTTTTTACTCTATTATACATGAATTTACTATCATTGTTTCTTTTGTTTACATGTTTTATTTCTATTTTTTTTAACAGGAAGCATGATTAATAAAATGTATATTGATATAGGAAATAGGTGGAAAATGGTTCTTAGCATATATCAATTGATTCTTAAATAAGTCACTTCTACTTACTGTGTCTCCATCACTTCCTAAAATGACAGGGAACTCTGTTCTGCTGATCTTCTAGGGTCCTGGAGATAAATTCTTGTTTGGGACTTAAAAAAAGCCAGGAGCTATAGCCATTAAAACTATAGATTTATGTTAGATAATCTTACACAACAACTCATGAACAGCAAATGTAGGTTTATACTAACACACTGTTTTCCAAAGTGCTGTGAAAGGATTCTCATGGCTGTGCTGACAACGGAAATGTGTTAAGATAGCTTCCTGTTCTGGGTGCCAAGTTTTTTGTTATTTATTTAAGCCTACTGTGTCCTCTGTTGATTATGGCCTGCCCCAAGCAATTGTAATTCATTTATTTGGTTCTCATTTTGTTTATAGATATATTTTATATCACTATTATAGCATCACATATATATTTTCTTATTTGTTCTTATTTATCACACCCACCAAACATTGACTTATTGGTGAGTAGAAATCTATCTTAATAAACTTTGTATCCCCAAATGTTGTAATGTATATTTATTGCATTATTTGAAAATATTTAATTTGAGTACCAAAAAACAAAAAACAAACAAACAAACAAAACCCCCAAGAAAACAAATGGAGCAGATGAAAGTCATGTGATGCAATAAACATAGATAGGGAATAAACTGAGAAGTAGCTTATAAGATATAGGCATATTTCACCAATTATGGTAAATACAGATAATAAGTTGTAGGAGATGTTAAAGAACATATTAAGGAGGTCATGTGTTGTGATGAGCACTGGGTCTTATGCACAACTAATGAATCATTGAACACTACATTAAAAACTAGTGATGGCTAACTGAACATAATAAAAAATTTTTAAAAAGAACATATAAAAGATCAAATATATGGAATATGTGATAGAATAAGCAAAAATGTTACTTATGGATAAGAAAGAAAAAAAGCCCTAAAACATAATATGTCATGTCCAATATGGTGGCTGGGTAGTACCTAAATCACCACTCTTTAATGACATCCCTTGTGGTTTCATTCTGGTCACACTTATTCTTAGAACAAGAAATACAGGTAAAATTCATAGATGCTTAGCATCCTTATTGACAATTTAGAGCTGTGGCCGTGCATACATGATGCTGTATGCCTGATAAAGTGTGAGTTGGCCCCAGGTACCTTTCATCTGTGGGGTTCTCTTGCTCAATCTTCAACTCTGGTCTTCCTAATGCCATCAGCAGAGGGACAGAACAGAGTAGTATTGCATAATCCAGCATTCAGATACTGCAGGGCCTTCTCCCCACTTGTACACTATTGTAAGTGTGTTAACCAAAGCCCTCTCTGTTCTCCCACTTCTCACCATGTATTTTAAATTGACTAAGTTAACCTTGTGATTTGTGACTCTTAATTTGTTCTGTGAATGTTTCTGTTCAAAACTTGCTTAGTTTTTCTGGTAGTGTATTTGGACACTGTCAATACGTCGACAAAATTGCCCACAAGATAGAAGTTATAAATCACTTAAAAATTACTGACATAAGCTTTTTCTTTGTTTGTTTGTTTCTTTCCAAAGATTTTATTTATTTGACAGAGAGAGACACAGCGAGAGAGGGAACACAAGCAGGGGGAGTAGGAGAAAGAGAAGCAGGCTTCCAACTGAGCAGGGAGCCCAATGCAGGACTTGATGATCCCAGGACCCTGGGATCATGACCTGAGCAGAAGGCAGATGTTTAATGACTGAGCCACCGAGGCGCCCCTGACATAGGCTTTTTGAATTAAACCAAATTCTACCCTATTCAATTTGCTTTGCATGCAACAGATACTTAGCTTGCTTCTGCCTCTAGACTCTCACTTGAAACATTGAATGAACTCGAATTAATTTACCACTTGATTTTCCTACACCTGTTCTTTTTTTTAGATTTCAGATCATGTCTACTTTCAATGGCACCTACTACCAGCCACCCTTCTTCCTTCTTTCAGAAATTCCAGGGCTAGAGGAGTCTCACATCTGGATCTTCATCCTCCTGGGCATCATGTATATAATTGTCATCCTGGGGAACAGCATCATTATTCATATAATAAACAAGAATCCCAGCCTTCCCGAGTCCCAATATCTGTTATTGTCCCTGTTGGCAGCCACTGACATAGACATGTCAGCATCTCCATTGCCTACTGTACTTAATGTCTTTCTTCTCAACCACAGAAGGATTAAGTTCCATGGTTGTCTGGCTCAGATGTTCTTCATCCACACTTTCTCTTCCATGGAGTCAGCCATCCTGCTGGCCATGGCTTTTGACCACTTTGTTGTCTTACACAACCCACTGTGCTACACTGCTATCTTGACTCATTCCTGCATTACTCAGATGGGATTGGCTGCTGTGGTTCGAGGAGTGGCACTGATGGCTCCCTTGCCCATCCTGCTCAAATGGCTTTCCTTCTATAGGAACATCATCTTATCCCACTCATTCTGCTTCTGCCCTGACATGATGAAGCTAGCTTGTGAATCCATTTGTGTGAATATCATTTATGGGCTGGCATTGGTTCTCTGCTCCTTTGATATTTTTTTTTCTTTATTTCTTTATTGTTCTGTCTTATACTTTGATCTTAAAGATAGTTCTGGACATTGCTTCCAGGGAAGGATAACTTAAGACATTCATGAGTCTCCCATATTGTCACTGTCCTCATTTTCTATGTCCTATTTATTGCTTTAGCCCTCATCCACAGGGCTAAAGCAATAATTTTTTTTTTAAACCAAGTAATCGACTCTTTTTTTTTTTAGATTTTTTATTTATTTATTTGACAGATAGAAATCAGAAGTAGGCAGAGAGGCAGGCAGAGAGAGAGGAGGAAGCAGACTCCCCGCTGAGCAGAGAGTCTGATGCGGGGCTCGATCCCAGGACTCTGGGATCATGACCTGAGCCGAAGGCAGAGGCTTTAACCCACTGAGCCACCCAGGTAAATACCACAGGATAGGTAAATAATACTCCCCTCTCCCCCATGTCACGATGTCCAACATTTTCCTTTTCCTCACACCTGTCCTCAACCCTCTGGTTTACAGTGTGAAAACAAAACAGATTAGAAGAACGCTATGTAGACTGTACTTAAGGTAGGATGATGCAATAGGGTGGGGTCACTTTGAGGGCCTGATTGGAAGGTACCCGGGATATTGAAAAAAAAAATGACCATGTGGGCTGAGGCACTTTCTTTGGTACATCTCTATATGGTTTTACCATAATATTTCTAGAAATATAATAATATTCCCTTCTAGTTTGAAATATTAGATCAAGAAAGATTCCTAAAGCTCCTTTCACCTTCACTTATATTTCTCATTTCTGGTATTTACACCACTTACCTATGAGCCCATTTCTATCCGAACAACCCTACAGATACTTTTTTTTTTTTAAGATTATATTTATTTATTTGACAGACAGAGATCACAAGTAGGCGAGAGGCAGACAGAGAGAGAGGAAGAAGCAGACTCCCTGCCGAGCAGAGAGCCCAATGCGGGGCTCCATCCCAGGACCCTGGGATCACGACCTGAGCCAAAGGCAGAGGCTTTAACCCACTGAGCCACCCAGGCGCCCCCCTATAGATACTTCTATTTGAGACTCCCTCTTACATAGGTATATGGCTAAAATCTGATCTAAAATAAAATATTTATATTGTTATACAGACATTTATTATCTTTGGGGTGTTTGAGATTTTACAGAGGGAAATATTCCAAATGAGAGAAAGGAAGGTTTAGTTTCATAATTTTTATTTAAATCTGTTCATATTTTATGATTCTTTGAAACCATGCCAATATAAGCTCCATATAACACAAAAATTCAGTGAAAGATTAAGGCAAAAATAGAGCAAAGCAGGTACATAAAATCTACCATTTATGTAATGTATACTTGATTTTCCTAGGTTGTATGAATTTAGATTTCATATTTAGTTGAATATATAAGTATAGAGTGCTTAAGCTAAAATCAAGACTCTGTAACTTATCTGTTATGTATCCAGGGATCATAGTGACCCGGATTTTTATACCTCAGTGTTGCCATCAGTGAAAACAAGTTAATACTGTTATCTACTTTGTAAGGACATTATAAGAAGAAATGTGATAATTTATTTAATGTGTTTATAACAATATCAGACATATTGCAAATGTTCAATAAATATTAACCACTTTATTATGGTCAAAAATATGGTAGAAGACAAAGATCAAGCCAGGATTTAAACAAAAATCCAAAAGAATAAATGCTTTTATGATTCAGATGGTGATATCATCAGATATCATCAGATGGTGACCAGAAAACGAAGGGGGGGAATCGGAGAGGGAGATGAACCATGAGAGCCTGTGGACTCCGAGAAACAAATTGAGAGTTTTAGAGGGGAAAAACAAACCGAGAAACCAACTGAAGTTTTATTCCTTCAGCAGTCAGAATGTAACCTTATTTATTCTCAGTATGAAATGGGAAATAAGATCTAAATAAAGTAAGAATTCTGAATGAGTAAGCAAGAGGAGTAACAATAACCATTTCTCAGATCTTTATATATTATTCTTTGCAGACAGCTCCTTTATCTTTTATTAAAAGTCAGAATGTTCAGACATTAGACAGTATCTGCTACAAGTAGAAGACAGATAATAAGCATATATAGTTATAAATTTATTATCAATTTTGAATTTTCACACTCCAATTTAAACAACATTGGCAGTCAAGAATCAGGTGACATCCTGTTTTCCGCTATAAAATTAATCCCTCATTGATCTTTTATAATCCAGAGTTAGACTCCTCAATTTAGCACATGGGGCAATGTGATTTTCATCTGACTTGTACACCAAATACATTGAGCTTGGGTTCCTGTTGCCATTTCTCCATACCACTACCAAACAATCACATTCATGACCACAGTTATGATCATTTATTCAAGCATTCTGCTCACTCTCCCTCCTTAGTTAGGCTGGGTATTTCTTGAGGGGAAAACCAAATTTTTTTTTTTATTTTTTAATTTATGGTACCTTGCATACTACTTGGCACACACTAGTTCTTGAATAGCATTTTTTAATTGGTCGCCCTTTCTGATAATAGAGAAAAATCATTCCCCAGCAATAAAACGTTGCACCCAAAATCTCTTGCGTAAGGCAGCCTGGATCTGCTGGGATTTGAGACTATATACAAGAGGGTTGAGCAGTGGTGTCATGAGGAGGTAGGCACTACTCATGGTGGTATATAGAATAGGAGAAGCGCCCCGGGTATAGTGATGCAGCACTGCTAAGCTGATGAGGGGCAGGTAAAACACAAGCACCGTGCATATGTGGCAGGCACAGGTGTGCAGCGATCTCCAGTTTCTGTCTTGAGTCTTTAGCTTCATAATAGTGCCCAATATCTTCATGTATGAAGTTATGATGAAGACCACATCCACTGCAAACGTGCAGAGTACAAAAACCAATCCATAGGTACTACTGAAAGAGACATCCCCACAGGCCAGGTTCAGCACATCTGGATAGTAGCAATAAGAGTGTGAGAGGATATTAGCCCCACAGAAAGGAAAGGTCCTAAGGAAAAAAGGCAGAGGAGCCAGCAGAGTGGCACCTCGTATGAGGGCAGCCCCGCTAAGGCAGGCAACGGTAGAGTGGGTAAGGATCCTGGTGTAGTTTAGTGGAGCACAGATAGCTACCAAACGGTCAAAAGCCATGGCCACCAGGACACCTGATTCTACTGAGGAGAGGGTGTGGATGAAGAACATTTGAGTTAGGCAGGCATCCAGGCCGACATGGCGGGCATCAAACCAGAAGACAGCCAAGACACTAGGCATTGTGGACAATGAAAGGCCTAGGTCAGTAAGGGCAAGCACAGCCAAAAAATAGAACTGAGGTTCATGAAGATTCTTCTCTGCTGTTACTAGGATAAGAAGAAGAGCATTACCCACAAGGGCTATGAGGTAGAGGACACAGAAGGGGATGGAGATCCATATATGTGCAGCCTCCAGACCAGGAATACCAATGAAGGAGAAAGTGGGCCAATTAGAGGCAGTACTGTTAAAAGCCAACATGATACAATGTATGTAGGATGGTAGTCCAAGATGCTTGCAAACCTGTAAAGGAGAAACAATGTGTCAGGAAATTTGAAAGCCAAATTTAAAGTAATTAATACACAGAATGATCAAGTTAAGATATGGAGAACTCAAAATTGAGTTTATATTTTTAGCTTCATAATTATTTCTTTTGATGTGTGGTTGGCAACTAAGCACATGGAAAGATGTTCACCATGATTATTTAATAGGTAGATGTAATTTCTCATTCAAATCAATAAGATACAATTAATAGAATGTCTAGAATTAAAAAGATCAAAAATGCTATATGTTGATGATGAACAACTGGAACTCTCATACATGGAATGTAAATAGTATAGCCTCTTCGGAACACATTTCGGCAGTTTTCTTATAAAGTTACACACGTACTTCTTGTACAGTTAGCATCATCCAGAAATTTCCCTTCTACAAGTTTTCCAAGAGAAATAAAAACTCATATTCACACAAAGGCTTGTATACATTTCTTCATAGCAGCTTTATTCATAATAGCAAAAATAAAACAAAACAGAAAGAAACCAAATATACAACCACTACTGATTGGACAAACAAACTGTGGCCAATCCATATACTTTAAATCAAAAAGGAAGAAATTACTGATAGATCCAACAACATGAATGGATCATTTATGCCATGTGAAAGAAACAAACATAAAAGATCAAATGCTGTATGACCTCATTTATATGAAATTCTAGAAGAGACAACATTATAGTGATAGTTGATCAAAGGTTTCAGAGGTGAAACCAGAGTGTGAAGAGATTGGTTGTAAACAGGCAGACCTATCTTTTTGGGAGATGAAAATGTCCCATTCCATGACTGATTACATGACTTTCTATGCTTTTAAAAATTCATCAAATTCTACTATTAAAATTGGTCATTTTATTTTAAGTGAGTTCCACCTCAATAATGTTAACGAAAAATACAAGATTTTTTAATGAAGGATAACTTTATAATTATTTTAAATCTACAGTTCATCAAAAAGTATCTCTTTAGGATGTCTTCTCCAAATCTTTCCTTTCAACTCATTCATAAAGGAACTGTCACTGTCGTTTGTGAAATAACTTGACCCTGTTACCAGAAATATATCATATCTGAGATGAGTGCCAGGCTATGTTTTTCACACATTCACCTGACTCTGGTCTAAATGGTCCACATCCCATACTGAAAAAAATAAAAACCTCTATGTCCTCTTTAACATTTCTGTCGACAGGGTCTTTAAAGAGCTGTAACACCCTACATGCATCCTATCCCTTAGAAATCTAAACCTGCCTTTGGACAAAAAACATAGCTTCTCTAGTTCAAATTGGTTTACATATCTGCTCCTCTTCTTTTCTGAGTCATATAAAATTTCTGAGTTTTAAACTGAAACTGAAGGTTTCAGTTAATTCCCAAATTTTCATACTCAACCCAGATCTGTTTTCTGAATATATATTCAGGTGACCCATAGATATCTCTACCCATGTTTCAAAGGAAATTCAAGTATATACCCTAAGCATAAGGGCTAATTTAACCCTTATTGATGCTTACCACTTTTTCCTGTGCTTTCTTCAGAAATATCCCTCTCTATTACATGCCTTGTGAATTTCTCTTCAGTCTTAAAAATTAATCTTAAATTTAATTCATCTAGAAAGTATTACCTAATCCCTTCAAAAAGAATTAAACAAACTTTCTTCCCTGGTACTTTTTAATGTTTCTATCATTACACCCACAAAATTTTGAATTTGTGATTATTTTTCTGTCCTGTGGAGTAGTCTTCAAGTACTTGAGATTAGAAGCTTCTTTATTTCTCACAATGAGATTTTTTTTCCTGAAAAACCTTACGTATTATGATAAACAATTTATATAAGTAAATGATTGACTTCTTTAAGAACAACTGAGGTAAGTTGCTTGATCTCACTAAATCTCAGGTTTTTTACCCCAGTAAATTTGTAATAATGTTACTATATTAAATGGTGCTGTGAGGATTAATTGTGTGAGGTAGAGAAAAAAGCATGCGACATACTCACTGCCTAAAACTTACCAATCAGCTTTTGTTTTTTGGCTTTCATAATACTTAACTCAATACAAATATATGTGTAAGTGAATTGTAAACATTAGAAAAATCCTATATTAACTTCATTAGAAGACACAGTGATCAATATGAAATATTAAAATATTTCTGCAAAATAATAAAATCTCACATTATTTTATAGTTTAAAATTTCATATTAAAATCATGTATCAATTTTATTAAACATTATAGTATTTCAGAGAAGTTATATGTATATATAAACTAAATTATACACACATATATGTAGCTATCAAATCTTTTCTGTGTGTTGTTCATATTTGTGAAAGAACAGTAAAAAACACAATAAGGTCGTAGTTGATCACACCAATATTCCAGGTCAATAATAGAAGCTTGATTGTATGTTGGATAAAGAAAAGAGGCAGCACAAACAGAGATAGAGAGGCAGAATAAGACAGGGATACAGAGGGAAAGAATGGAAGAAAACAAGAAAAAAAGAGGTAGGGAAAGAAGAAAGGAAAAAGGGAAATTTTAGAAAAAAATAATTAAAGTACAGTTAAATTAATTAACATACAGCTGATTTAATTAATTTAAAATTAATTAAAGTACAGCTGATACCTGGCCCATTTTCATATACTAGCAGAGAAGTCAATACATATTTCCTAGATCCCAGTACTTGGATTTCTATAAGAAAACAAACTAAATAATCAATATAAATATTATATGTAAAATAATGTACATCTAAATAATATATGAATATTGAGTGCATTATATGTGTGTGTATATGTGTATGTATTTTTCCCTGCAAAGTCCAACCAGAAGCTATGTTCATACACAAATTTTTAAAAAGGTTTCACTTTGATTTTTTAAAGGCTCTATCTTAAACATGTACGAATGAGAAATGCCCCTAGTAGTAGTAGGTATTGAGGAGGGCACGTATTGCATGGAGCACTGGGTGTGGTGAATAAACAATGAATCTCGGAACACTAAAAAATAAAATAAAATTTAAAAAGAAAAAAGAACACATAAAACATCTAGTTAAGGGGCGCCTGGGTGGCTCAGTGGGTTAAAGCCTCTGCCTTCGGCTCGGGTCATGATCTCAGGGTCCTGGGATCGAGCCCCACATCGGGCTCTCTGCTCAGCGGGGAGCCTGCTTCCCTCTCTCTCTGCCTGCCCCTCTGCCTACTTGTGATCTCTCTCTCTCTGTCAAATAAATAAAATCTTAAAAAAAAAAAATCTAGTTAAAAAATATCTTGCACTTACACATAAACCCCTACATAAGGATTGCAGAAACTCAGAAAAGTAAGCCAATTTAAAAGATAACGATGTATGCACCACCTACATTTAGCAGATTTAACATTTTGCCATTTTGTTTCAGATAACATTTTGTAAAGGAATAAAATGTTACAATACAAAAAAAAAAACAAAAAACAACCAAACCCACACTCATTCACATTTATCTTTTATGCATGTATCTTAGTTATTAGCATAAAAGCTTCTTGCTTTACCACAACTCAAGCTTCAAACAAGTTGAAAATAATTCATTTGATTCCAGCTCTTTAATCCTGCTTTCATTATTATATATTATTTTATACATAAATATAATATATATGATAAATATTACTTATAAATAAATATATACAATATTATTTATAAATGTTCTATGATTATATATAAATAAATTATTATTCAAAAAAATATAAATATAACATATTTATCATACAATAATTATAAATGACATTAGTTATGTATAAATAAAATAAATCCATTATTTTGGTCAAGGAAAAGACCTAGCTTTAAAACCATTTTCTATCAGCTGCTGAAAGTTTTCTTTTACTTCTTTCCCCTTTGAAGTTACATTATGTTATATTATGTTATGTTGTTCTGTTATACTACCTTTTGTCAATTAGGGACTTTTTAAAGAGAAACTCGTTTGTGTCACGTACCATCCAAGTTGCAGAATCAGATAAAACAGCACTGTGAAAGAAACTAAATTATTATGGTTTAAAAATTGGCTTTGTCATTCACCCTTATGTACCCCAGAAGGTCATTTAGTCTTTCTGAGAACTAATATTCCTATTGTCAAGATATGGGTAATCATTTTAGAAAGATTAAATGTAAAGCAGAAGAAGAGCTTATTGTAATGCTGACAGAATTGAAAGCAACATTTATAAAAGTTACTGTGGACTAATGTGTTGAGGTCTGCTTCAGAGGTATATACCTAATTCACGTTCATAACTGAATCATTTCCATATATGTTAACTTGGGAATACTGGCGAAGGCTTCACTGATGAGCTGGAATTTAAGGAGAATTCTAAGGAAACATCAGTTTGGGAAAAGCAAATATGCTTCCCGTGTAAAGGAACAATATCCCTTGTGTAATTCTGCAAAATTAATGTGACATTACAGAGAACTTAGATTAGGAATATTATGGCATCTGGTATTACTAACACAGAGTTGAAGCTACAGATCAGCAAGTCTCTAAATACTAGAACAGTTCTTCACCCAGGTGTATATGTATATATATGTATATACATATATACCTGGGTGAAGAACTGTTCTTCAGTTCTTCTTATATATATATATTTTTTTATCAAAATACGCAAGTTTGGTTTTGAATGGTCATTTTCCCAAAACACAAATACTCATTTGAATACTTTGAAGCTTGTAAAGAAGATGACAGTTATCACCAGTAGGCATGAACTCAACATTTAGATTGGGTAAAGTTCTTTTGCTTAATAAGGTGGGAAAGGAAGCTTCAAAATTTGCAAAATCATTTGATATTCTCCGTGGTTTTGCATCTAAAGACAGAGTATGCCAACTTAGTCAAATCTAATGCATGTTTGCAAAATTTCATGAGACATGAGTTTTAGGATTCCAGGGAACACTTTCACATTAAGAAACACAGTCCATGAAATCTGAGAATCTACTACTAGCTGTGTAACCACAGTATGCACATATACCATTAACAAATACTCTTTAAATTGATCATGATTACAACAATTATTACTTAGAAGAAAACACAGATAAAGTCAAATCAATCATTTAACTTTAAAATGTACTATTTATCAAACACAGAATTCGCCAGTTTAATCCTCATATCTCACATACCCTAACTCAACAACACTCAGCATTCCTGTAGATCTCTTTACTCTGGAAAACCGGTTATTGTTATACCAGTTTACTTGTAAGGACATTTACAATGGTCGTTGCGAAAGACTCACACAGTGAATGACCTTTTCACTTGCAGATGTGTCTGTTGGCAGGATCCTCCCTCCCAAAAGGAGACACAGAACTCCACAGCTCAGTGTGCAGAAACAGTTTTACTTCAAGGGCTTGGTGGTTTAATGGTGATTTACAAACCAACAAGAGAGGGTCTCCCAGGTGCCTGAAAAGTTCTGCTGAGATGTAAAAATCCCTGTGGGTTCCCAACTCACAGCCAAGAAGCGTAAATTTATTTTCACCCCAAAGAATCTGAGAAAGAAGGGAGCATGATAGAGCATCTTTTTGTATTGGAGAAACCAAAAGCTTCCTTTTTTGTTTTGTTTTGAACACAGTGGTCTGAGCAATTTCTTTATCATATGAAAAGCAGGCTGGAGTGAAGACATGTAAATCAGAACTATGTTTAAATAACATCAACTGTTTAAGAAATGTTAAGCTTCTTAGCAAATAAAATAGTAACTACTTAAAAATATTTAGTACAAATAAGTACCTGCATGCTGTCAAAGCTTAAAATATGCATAATTGTTTCATTTAATTTTTACAAAGATAATAAGTATTTTCCCAGAGGTAACAAAGCAAAACCATGTCTAAATTTATCTTTCTGTAAAGAAAATAAAATATATTAAAATAATTTAGTATATGACATCAGACTGTATCCTTCTATACCTTGTGTTTTTCTCCCAAGGATTTATCAAAGGCATATTTCCATGACAGTACCAAAAAATGTCTCTCTGACTTTTAAAAGACAGTTAATATTGCATAATAAGAATATAATATAATGCTATAACTACCTTCCTGATTTTTCAGATTATGTTTCACAAATATGGATAATTATGCCATCTTAGTTCTTATCATTTTGTGCACTCATATGTGTATTTCTATAGGAGACAAGCTAAAGTGAAATTGCTGGACCAAAGTATATCTACTTTGCATATTTAATTCCTGTTTAACTTCCTTTCAAAAATGCACAGAAGTGTAAAGATTTGTCAAAAGATGTGAAAGACAAAATTTTCTATTCATAAGGCAAATTTGTACCAATGTAAGGCTTTCTAATCATAGCAAATATGAAAGGATTGCATAAAAGCAGGTGTTCCTTATTCATGATAAAACATAATTGCAGTATTTTGAAACTCAATGTAAAGAAATTGGAGACCAGGCCCAACATGAGATTAACCTCATGTTGCATCTTGGAGCTCTCCAAGCAGGAGAATCATGAGTTATGGGTCTTGAGCCATGCTGGAATGGCAAGTATAAATTAGATTCATAATTTATTAATTAAACTAAAGAGAATCCTACTTTGACATAATCCTAATAGTATTTTATTTTTTTAAGATTTTATTTATTTATTTTAGAGAAAGAGAGAGCACAAGCAGGGGAAGTGGCAGGCAGAGAGAGAAGGAGAAGCAGGCTCTCCACGGAGCAGAGAGTCCAACTCTGTGTGTGATCCCAGGACCCTGGGATTATGATCTGAGCCAAGGGCAGATGCTTAACCAACTGAGCCACCCAGGCACCCCCACAGTAGTTTTAGAAGAAGATGGTCAGGTTGGGATCTTTATAGGGTTTTGGGATCTGGACCAAAGATCTGAGATATTTTTTGGAAGGTGGGAATTGAAAGGCAATGTATGAATTTTATAGCTAATAATTTAGGGTGGAGATAATGTGGTATGGGAAGTGAAAGCAGTCTTGACAAATAAACTGTCATTTGATAAGTGACTTAAGCTGTTTTTCTATGTGTGTAATCTATCTCTCTCAAATAATTTCCACTTGTCCAGAGGAACATATAGATTGTTTGAATAAATTTATTTTCAGGAACTTAATAAAACCAAGGATGAAGTTATGTGTTTTATCTACATGGATCCAAGTGTTCTAGCTCTGTTTGCCATTTCACTGATGGGAACATTAGGAAATTTTACATTTAGTAAAGGTGGAGTTAGATGGTGTATGTTATCTAGTTCTCTGAGATTCTATGTATTTTAGTTCTTCCCAAAGCTTCCTGAGAGGTTAAATTGATTGATAAATTCCATAATGCCATTTTATATAGTAACTATTCACAGCTCTATCTCAAGAATACAGATATAGTCATTAATACATTAATACACAAAGTTAGGGCATGTGGGTGGCTCAGTTGTTTAAGTGTCTGACTCTTGATTTTGGCTCAGGTCATGGTTCAGAGTCATGAGATCGAGCCCTGTGCCAGGCTCTGTGCTGGGTATGGAGCCTGCTTAAGATTCTCTCTCTCTTTCTGCTCCTCCTTCTCTAAAAATAATAATAGTAAAAACTACACAAAGTTGTTCAATAAATATTTTTAATAAATAATACATTGCTGGATTTATTAATAGAGATGTAACATGAATTTAATGTCCTCTCTTGCTGGGCCTGGGTATATCTGATAAATCAATAGAAGGATAAAAAATAAAAAATACTCCTTTTCCTGAAAGTGGTTGAACTTTATAAATTTGAACACCTCATCTAAGAGTCTGTCCTCACATTTTAGGAATCACTTATACAAAAAACATCTTCCTCTGGCCCCCATTCCTTCGTTTCACTTTTCTCAGATGTCATGAGTCTTCACAACTTTGAGAAGAAAGGAAATTGCTTATTTTATTTTCATCTAAGTCACACAAAAAATTAATGTGTTAAAGGATTATTAATTATAATCTATATTTCCATATTGCTATTTTTTTTTAATTTTATTTATTTGACAGACAGGGATCACAAGCAGACAGAGAGACAGGCAGAGAGAGGAAGTGAAGCAGACTCCCTGCTGAGCAGATAGCCCCATGCAAGGCTCAATCCCAGGACCCTGAGATCATGACCTGAGCCTAAGGCAGAGGCTTTAACCCACTGAGCCACCCAGGCGTCCCTCCGTACTGCTATCTTTAAAAAAGCAAAAAACAATAAGAAGAAGACTCAGGAAAATGCAAGCTTCTTTAGATAATATATCTTTCTTGGTGGTATTTTATTCTACATACATTAGTGGTTTCAATTCACAGTCTTATTATGGATATGTAAAGATTCAGGATGAGAAGAATCAGTGGAGACAGCTGATCAACCAATATTCACACTAAAGTAATTTCCATTGTGATTGCTTTTCCTCCATATAAGGGAAAATAAATACTTTGCATCAGAGAGGAGATATTTTTCCAATAAAAGTTAGGCTTATAGAAATTATAACTTTGATGTTATTTTGAGGTTTATTTTGATAAAGGGAAAATATGCTTTATCAAATGACCTTTGAACCCTAGATTGCCTACATGTTAATTATCTGACATAGGGGCCAATAAATTAGTTTATTTGAATTTGAGCTTCTTCAAAAATAACATGATTTGCAAATTGAAGTGAGAATATGTAACTTCATGTGGAAAAAAGTAAACAACAAAAGACACATAAAAAAAGTGTTTCCTTTAAATTCATAGGCATGACTCATCATAAGGAGGGTCTACTGCTATTCCCACAATATTTACTAGCTGAATTTGTGGATATTTGACCACTCCTGTGAATGCCATTGAATCTGTGGATTCTACTAGGCTGAAATGCTGTATTTTTATTTGAAACTACATGACAAAAAAGGCCCTTGACATACACTTATGTATATGTGTTTGTGTAAGGTGCATGGGGTGTATAGTGTGCATGGGTGTATAGTGTGGGATGATGGGAAATGTTATCTAATTTATCATTTCAGAATTCCAAGGTAATTTCTACATACATTTAATATGGTTTCACATCTGAAACATACAGCATAAATTGGACAACAGTAGAGTTCAAACAGATGCCTGTGATGCAATTAACTTTTGAGAAATCTCCAAATATATTGTAGAAGATATGAACAATCCTCAAATTTGGATATTACATATAAAAAATTAACTTCAGGGTGAAATGATACCAAGACTTCATGAGTGATCTCCAATTCACCTGATGCCAAAAAGTATCCAATACTTGGGCTATTTGTGAAGCATTCTTAATAAGTAATGAGAGAGGGACAGTAATGAGAGAGGGACTTTAAATCACAAAGAAAATGGGACTTCCCAGGAGATTATATCCTCAGGAGATAGCTGCATGAATAATAAAGGAGGTCAAATCAGGTCACAAGGATTCTTGACTTTGGACATGGGAGAGAAAGCTGCCCATGCAGAGAAATTCTCTGCCTTTCAGATGAGAAGTTACCTGAGTTTGGAAAATAACTAAAAACAAAGATTTTGGATTAACTAGTGCATAGAGAAAGTCTGGCTCATAATACAAGGAATTATAGGAATGGAGAGGTGTTTCTTTCTGTGAAAATATCCCTAATTTGTTTCCTTCAAGAACCTATAAATAGTTGGACACTGGTATCGAACCAGACAAGTCAGTGGGTTCAGTGTATTCCTGAACTAAAGGAGTGTAGAACTATCCATGCCTGAGTTTACACTGACCATGAGGTTCAGAGATGACCAACAAGTATAGATTCTGAAAAATCTTCAAAACAAAACAAAACACCATGCAGAAGAAAAAGCATTGAGAATAAACATGGCACCAGCCCTTAATTTTGAAAGGTACAATGATTGGGCCAAGCAAAACGAGCTTTATCCAAAAAAGAGTGAGTTTCCTAGCCATGTTACCCCCACCTTCTCTATCCTTTACAACAAAATTTTAAAAATGGTAAAAGATGGTAATAGCACTTCTGAAGCTAATCCCAATTTTCTTAACATTTTAAGATAATGCAAAGAAATTTAGTTAATCCCCTGTTAGTATTTCTAGAAGTTTCATCCAAATTGACTTGGATTGAGACTTTGAAAAATTGACTAGCCTGTCATATGGGCACAGGGACAAGTAGGCAGGATCTTCAAGCTTCTAATTCACAATATAATTTTAGATAGTCAGACTTTATAGAAACACTTGAAAAATTATTATTTTCTCTGAGAATCTTAATCTGATCGAAGATTAGATTTAAGGGGGAATTCAAATAGGAACAGCTCGGAAATTCTTAGGCCACCACAGCTAGGACCCATAAACCCCAGACAGGTAATGAAGATTTGGCAGTGCAGATCTCTACAAAGGCCCCCAAACAATACCAATGATGGCATTAGTGAGTGAGGGTAGATGAAGGATTGAAACAAGGAGTACATGCAAATATTTGTAAAGATTATTGTTTGTAAGATGACTGCTATATGAAGAGTATAAGGATATATATGCAATGTCTATTTAGTTTCATAAAAACAGAATCTGATGAGGGATAAACTCAGAAAAGAAATGTGTACTTTGCTATCTATGAGAAGGAGATCCAGTGTATCCACAACTGGTTTTATCTAGATAAATAAATTTTGGAAACATAGACCATGAAAATGGTCTCATATCTGACATATTGTACATTATAGTTGAATATTAAACAAGCTTATCATTCCTTCAAAGAAGAGCTAGTTATACTTTCTTAGATCTTGGATATAATCTTAAAGCTTAGAGCCAAGCATATCAAGAAAAATAATATTTATTGAGTATTTGGGTGAATAACCATACCTTTATGGAACTACATCAACAAAATATGCATTTTATAAATTTTGTTTTTATTGTTATTAAAAATGAACAATTTGCTTACACAAATATGTAAAAAACTATGTAAAATAACCTTAGATCTTAAGTAAAACTCAAAATATTTAACCCTATAATAAAAAAGATAAGCCATGAACATGATTTAACAAATATTAAACAATCTAAGATTTTAGTATTTTTAATATATAGAACTAAATTATTTTTATTTTTCTTCATGTTCAATAAAAAAAAAATGACATCTACATTCAACAATGAATTAACATGAAACAGTGCTTCATAACCTGTGGAGTGAAGGTACACTTAAAATTCTTCAATCAATCACAAAACATTTTCATAAATATAACTAATATTATGCTTAAGAAAAATGAAATGGAAATACATGCAAAATCCAGTAATAACATTATTATTGTATACTAGTAACAATTAGTATTATTAAACTAAAGAAGTAGAGATATATAATGTCAATTAATGCAAAAGTTTCTAATGCTTATTTTAAATTTCTACACTCATTTCATTGCAGAAAAAATAGGATATAAAAATGTGTCCATGGAGAGAAATGTGTCCATGAACTACAGTTTAAGTAACACTAGTCTAATAAGGATCAAGGTAGACCAAGGCAGTAAGATATACCTTTGCATGATATACCACTGTAATTACAATAACAGGTATGAATATGTATGGATTTTGGAATTTTAAAAGAAATTTATTTGAAGTGCATTATGTATTTTGGATCTTTTTTTAAAGATTTTATTTATTTATTTGACAGAGAGAGAGATCACAAGTAGGCAGAGAAGCAGGCAGAGAGAGAGAGGGAAGCAGGCTCCCTGCTGAGCAGAGAGCCCGATGTGGGGCTCGATCCCAGGACTCTGGGATCATGACCTGAGCCGAAGGCAGAGGCTTTAACCCACTGAGCCACCCAGGCGCCCCATATTTTGGATTTTTTATTTTAAAAAAATCATCGTGCAAACTAAAGGACTTAAACTAAATATCAAGTGTACATTTCTCCCTCATTTTTCCTCTAAAAAGCCACAATATCTGAAGAATTTGATAAAGAAAAAAGGTCTTGTTTTTTAATCGAGAGGCTCAGATGCTCTGTATTGGGAAACAGCATTTAAACTCATACTAGATACAAATCAGGGCTGGTCATTTTAAAATAAAAGGTATTATGAGTTGTCAAATGCTCAAGTCAAATTACAATACCTGGAATGAGACAATAAATGTCATTCTAGGAAAGGCATGCGGCGCTGGCAGCGTGTTGCCCACCAACAGCACCAAAGCCATATTCTCCACCTTCCTGGTGACAGGCATACCTAGTCTGGAGACTGTGCACATCTGGATCTCCATACTTCTGTACCATATTCTTCATTACCTTGGTGGGGAATGTGACCAACTTGGCAGTTATCCACAGAGAACAGACCCTCCATGTGCCTATGCTCCTCCTCCTGGCCATACTAGCTGCCTCTGATCTGGGTCTGTCCCTCTTCACTTTCCCCAAAATGCTGAGGATCTTCTTGCTGGGTGCTTGAGAGCTCAGCTTCTCTGCTTGCTTCACCCAAATGTTTTTATTCACACTTTCCAGGATTTTGAGTTGGCTATCATACTGGCAATGGCCTTCAACCACTATGTGGCCATTTCTCACCCATTGCATTATTCTTCCATTCTCACCGACAGTGTAATAGGTTTGGCCATTGTAGTGTGAACCTTGACTGTACAGGTACCTCCGCCTATCCTCTTGAGAAGGCTGTGCTTCTGTCATTCCAATGTACTATCTCATTCCCACTGCCTGCATCCTGACATTATAAAGCTCTCTTGTTCCAGCACCAGGATCAATAGCATCTTTGGATGTGGTATTGTCCACTATGGGACTTGATTTTCTTTTCATTCTCTTTTCAGATGCCCTGATACTAAAAACTGTACTGAGCATTGCATCCTATGGTGGCCGCGTCAAGGCTCCGAACACCTGCATTTCCCACATCTGTGCTGTGCTTCTCTTTTTCACACCCATGATCTTCCTGTCTGTACTGCACTGCTTTGGCCCAAAACTTCCCTCACATATCTACATGACCATGGCTAACATGCATTTCCTCATTCCTCCTGTGATGAACCCCATTGTGTATATGGTGAAAACCAAAGAGATAGGAGATAAAATTCTGAAACCCTTCATCAAAAAAGGCCAGAATCCCAAGTCACATTTATAACATGAATGAGCTCTAGCCTTACAGAGAAAGAACGTTTCATGAAACAAAAACCTTGCTGATATTCCAAATGCCCACAAAGATTCTGTTTGATTGACTCTTTTGAATTACACGAAATATTGGGCTGGGAATCCTGTAAAATGATTTCTATTCTCTGATTTGAAATGTGCATTGAACAATAAAAATTATTTAGGAAATTGAAAGTCCGAAATAATGGACTTTTGTCATTATTTTTTAGTCCCAATGGTTCACATGTTTTAGTCAGAGAAGTTTGTAGTCTCATAGCTCATCATGGACAGAGTGAATAAAGTACTTTTTGTTATCATCTGTATATATATCACCCTTGATGTAATGAGAACTTTTTAGTGAATACCAACTCTGTCCTTGACTCTTTGAGGAACTGGAGATATATTACGGAATTAAACAAAGTTCTTGCTTTCATAGTGCTTTGTTTTCTTGATGATATTATTTTCGAAGTAAGGAGTAATAGGAAAGAAACAAACAAGTGGAAATCTAATACTGTTATTGAAAAAAAAAAAAAAACCTAAAAACCATGAAATTTCCAGGAGGAACAATCTCTACCTAAATTGGATTTGCCGACATTTCTCTTGCCAGGCTCCAAAAATCATCATTTGGGAAAAATATAATGTTTAATTCCAGTATGTCAACCTGTAGTATCACATTCTGTATTTCAAGCATGTTCACTCCTTGGCTTCTCAGCGTCCAGACTTTGGCCTTGACGTCTTTAGTCCCAAATCCCTCAAACCCTCACCTTCTCTCCTTCCACGACAACCATCGATTTATCATCTTTCATATTCACTATGGATCACCCACATTCCAATACTCCAGGAAAAGCTCCATCAGTATTCATTCCTCCTTGGTTTTTATACATTGTAGTTGTAAACTTTGGAATCAACTTAAATATCTTGTATTTTCTACTCTAACTTACACCTGTGCTTTTGAGTTCTCCCTAAGAATAACATGAGATTCTTCATATTGAAAGGACTACAAATTAATGATCTTCAATTCATTTGGTTTTTCAGTGTCTGAATATATATTTTTTAAACATTTGGTGGTGTTTTTCATGATCCACAGTTACAGTTTTAAATGTTTGCAGCTTTCTCCCAGCCACTCACACTTCACACCAGACCCTTTCTTCACTTTCACATACATAAAGAATCTATGTCTACATAAGCCATCAAATTTTTCCTTCCAGTATTAGAGAAAGAATGCAATCTTTTTTCAAAGAGGGTCAAACGATCTCATCTCTGAAATGCATTTCTTTTAATATTACCTGAGATACTCAGTTTTGCCCTCCACCCCAGTCTCTTTTTCCCATCTTGTTTACATTGTTACTATTATTGTTATGAAATATTTCAAGCATAAAAAGATGCAAAGAATAATACAACAAACGGAGATGTTTAATACAACAAACAGAGATGTTTGTTGTATTTTCTACTGAATTATAATATTTTACCTTAATTTGGTCAGAATTTTTTTAAAGACTTTATTTATTTGAGAAAGAGTGCAAGAGAGCATTAGCAGGAGGAGCAGCAGGCAGAGGAAGAGGCAGGGAGCAGGGAGCCTGATGTGGGGCTCAATCCCAGAACCCTATGATCATGACACAAGCCAAAGACAGATGCTTAGCTGACTGAGCTACCCGGGTGTCTCTGAGTCAGAATTAAAAAAACAAAAACAAAAACAAGTTAAATAAGCAAAATATATAGTAAAATAGATACACAGATTATATATAATAAAGAGAACATTTACAAAACTAGTAACTATTCCTGTAACCTGGGATCTTAAGCCCATACTGGGCCACCCAGGTGTCTCTCAACATTTTTAACCTTACTTTTAGACCTTTTTTCCTTCTGTGGTAAGCTGAATGTTGGCCCACCAAATATCTTGACATCTTATCTTGTGAATGAATATGTTACTTTACATGACAAAAGGAATGTTACAGATATGTTTAAGTTAAGGATCTTTAAAATGAGAAGATTATTCTGAATTTTCTGAGTGGGCTTGATGTTGTCACATAGTTCCTATAAGAGGGAGGCAGGAGATCAGAAAAGAGAGAAGATGGAATATTGGTGGTTTTAAAGATAGAGGATTGAGTCCATGGGCCAAAGAATGCATATCTGGGGCACCTGGGTGGCTCAGTGGTTTAAAGCCTCTGCCTTCGGCTCGGGTCATGATCCCAGGGTCCTGGGATGGAGCCCCGAATCAGGCTCTCTGCTCAGCAGGGAGCCTGCTTCCCCCTCTCTCTCTGCCTGCCTCTCTGCCTACTTGTGGTCTCTGTCAAATAAATAAATAAAATCTTTAAAAAATGCAGATACCTCCCAGCAACTAGCAACTACAAACTAGAAAAGGCAAGACAACGGATTGTTCTTCATAGTCTCCAGAAAGAATTTGACCTGCAGATACATTGATTTTATCCCTGAAAAATCATTTTATAGGTTTAACCTCCAGAACTTTAAAACAACAATATTGTATTGTTTTATACCATTGGGTTTGTGTTAATTTGTTATAGTAGCAATAGGAAATTAATACACCTGCCTTACCAAGCATAAATTTATTATGTTACCTTAATTAGAATCCTTAGAAATAATTTTATCTAATAATTCCTTTTCCACTAGCTGCTTTGCAACAGTTTAAAAAATTATTTAAGACTCTCTCTTCATAAATTAATTCTTACCTAACATATGGCCATCCCTATGTACTTGATCTGTTTTCCCCCTTTGGCTCATAAACTACTTGAAAAAATATGCATTAATTGTCTTAATTTTCTCCCTCTTGTCAATTTAAAAATATGTGTATTATGGTGGAGTATAAAGCTGCATGGAAATAAATGAGTAATTTAACAAAAATTTTTATAAAATGAACATCCATGTAAATATCATCTAAGGAAAGAAATAATAAATTATCAAGACCCAGATTTTCTCTGCAGCCTTTCCTGAACATAATTTCATCATTGTAATCACATTAAAAGCCAGTATGCTGACTTTTATACTACTTATTTCATTGATTTTTTTTATATTGTGACTACTTAAGTATGCATCACCAAACAACATATTTTGCCTATAATTTAACTGAAGTAAAAATAGTTTCCTCTTCAACTCCATTATAATCAAAATTTGCCCCTACTATTTCATTGCAATTTCTAGGCCAAAAGATCACCAATGAATCAAAAAACCAAATCAAATAACCTATTCCAAATTCCATCTCCTCATCACTGGATCTTTCATCAATATTTGGCACTGTTGACCACTCACTTATTTTTCAATATCTGTACTTTTTGGCTCCTCTAATGCTTCTTGATTCTGATTATTCTCTGATCTCTTTGAATAATTTGACTCATTGCATTTTCTGGCTCCACTTCTTTTGCTAATTCCCTGGCTATGAATGTTGCCATATCAATCTCAAACTCATCCTCTCTCCTGAATTCCAGAGAGGTTCGCACATCACTCCTGGAGAATTCCCTTTCTATGCTATATGGAAATCCTAAACTCAACAAAGCCAAAATAGAACTTACTGATCCTTCTCCACCCTCAACTGCAAATTCTTCCTGCTTCCACATTTGTGTTCTCCTTTTATGTACATGGCATCTCCATTCACTCCCTCACTTCAGCCAGAAACAGAAACCAAATGCCACATGTGGTCCTCACTTTCCCTCACTTGTAATTTATAATCCCTTGTCAATATCGTAGATTCTATTTACTTGATATTTTTTTACTACTTTTACATTTCCACTCCTCCTGCCTCAATTTAGACCTTAATAATTAAGTAGACCATTTAACCATTCAGTTGGTTGGTTTCCCTGCCTTCATTCTCAAATGACTCCAAACAGAACTGAAAATAGCTTTCAAAATCTAAAGAAGATTGTGTTGTAACACTTGTTTAATTAAGCTTTTCCATTACTTCTCTTCACTTTCAGTTTAGTCGTTGCTCACAACTACCACTATTAATCTTTGATAATTTTCTAGCTCAAAATGTTTGTTTCTGATTATATGCTAAATTTCCTGAAATAAATGAGCTCCTTTTTTAACCACCTGCTGTATCTCTAACAAATTACTACAATTTTTCCAGTTATATTCTCTTCCTTAAATACTCTTCTTATTAAATATCCATAGTACAGTCCATCTAGTTTTGAATTAATATTTCTAGTCATCTTTGTGTTATGCCATCAAGGATTAGAATTATGTTTAGGTCACATTAAAAGCTACTCATATTTCAAACATGCTGAATGAAAACATTTCCAACACATGTTCATTGGGTTCAAGGTCATGGCATACTCCTGAAAATGCACAAATCCCTACAAGGAAAGAGGTAATGCAACCGATTACTGTTTCACTAGTTCTTGCTCATTTCTGTAGCCATGTTGACAGATGGCCCTTGACCAAACTCTAAGAATAATCCCCTAGAATGTTCATATAGTTTCTCAGTAAAAATGTTATTATATATGTCCAAGCAGTAGTTCAATATGAACCAGGTTGGTAACATATGTTAGATAAACATAGAATTTGTTATGTGTACCTGTTGCCTGATTTAGAATCTACATATACCAGTCATGTGACAGATGTGTACCCACGTTACTAGCCTGCTTTAAGAACTCTGGACTCCATAACTCAAACAGGCTTCCCTGGAAAGAGATATCTCTCATGTGTTCCTGAAGTTTGTGGCTACAGCAACCCTTGTAAAAAGAGAGGAAACATTTGGAAGCCTATACGTGGCCTCTCTTGCCTTTACTCTGTATGCCTTTGTGCTGTTCCTGCACAGTGCCCTTTGCTATACTAAATTTTAGCCATGAGTATAAACTTGTGTTGACTTATATAAATGCCTCAGTGAATCACTAAGTGGTTTTGGCATTCCTATATGATTCCTCTATGTCATACCCAATTTGGTCCCTACTTCAATTTCCCAGGCCTTTCCTGGCCAGATCCATGCTGCCTCTGACCATAGTTTGCATCTTATAGCACTCTCTTTCTATCCTCAGAACAAAATCCAGGACCTTGTCATATGTTCTGGTGAATCCTTTTTAATTTCCTTCATCCATTCCTCAGTAAATTTGAAAATCTCACTTTGAGGAGGTAGGGAGTATGAAAAGTGACAGCATGAGAGAAAAGTCAGTTGTGTGCTATTGTAACAAAGATCTATCAAAGCAAAATGAATTTGTCTTGGAAGAAATCTATTAATACTATCATTCATGAAAATAGTGCTGTAGATATTCCACTCTCACCACCCAAGATATGAATAATTTAAAGAAAAAAACAAAAAACAAAAAACCTACTGAACTGGGAGTGGGGGTTAGGGAGGAAAAGGATTCTATGTCCTAGAGATCTGAATATGATACAAGATATTTCTGGGGCCAAAATATTGGGGTCTATGTGATGACTTTTATCTTTAAGGGACTACAAAGTCTTAGACTGGTAACAGAAGAAAGGAAGCTTGAAGTAGAACCGGCTATGTGTTCTAAGTTAATATAGTATATCATCTGGAAACATGGCAAACACTCACAAAGATTAGCAAGACTTCTTTGTCTGGCACATGCACATTTGATGCTTCTCTGAGATCCTATACCACAAGGATTGGGTGTGAGTCTCACTGGAATTCGTTGTGAGTCTCCAGAACCTGCTTTATAAACCTGCTCACTTGGCACTATGCTCAAGGCAGGGAGCCTCATGAGGTCCCAGCTGCATAACAGTTCACAGAGCTCATGTCCCTGCCCTGGTGAGTGATAGAAGCACCTCAAACGAGGTTACCTCAACTCCTGTTGTATGCATATTTTGGATGGAAGAAATCCATGGACTAGAGAAATAATGGACTATCTTAGATACAGTTACAAACTATGTATGAGGATCTCTGAGATGGGAAGGACATTTCCTGGAGGTTTATAGCACCTCTATTCCTCTTATACAACATATTTTATAGTTTTCAGGAAAAAATTCCTGGCCCCTTTTTCCTTACCCAACAATCACCCAATTATTTCCCTTAGAGTTTAAGATCAACTATCAGGTCAAACATCATTTATAAAGACATGTATTGGGTAATCCATAAATAATTGATGTACGAAAAACAAGAGAGAAGAAGATAACAAAGGAGGAAAGAAAGAAGGGAGGAAAGAAGGGAAGGAGGGAAACTGGAAATCTGAGATATGATTTATAATTCCCACATCACATTGTAATAGAGACAAACCCAAATATTTACTAATGACTTTCCCAGGATGAAGAGTTATGTGGAGTTCTTGTCTTAAATGAGATAGTTTAAAGGACTGATAATATTGAATCTAGGCTACAGGATTTTTGAAAAGCAGAATAGTTCTGCATTCACACTTTTTAAAAAGTTTTTATTAAAATTCCAGTTAGTTAGCATACAGTGTAGTATTACTTTCAGGTGGGCTATATGGTGATACAACACTTCTATACAACATCCAGTGCTCATCACAACAAGTGCCCTCCTTAATCCCCATCACCTGTTCCACTCATCCCCACCCACCTTCCCTCTGGTGACCATCAGTTTATTCTCTCTTATTACAGTCTGTTTCTTGAAGACTGAAGAACTGATGTGACTTAGTTCATGTAGTGTTTCTCAGGGCAGTGCAAACAGCTCCAGGACTCCATTTTTGTGGCTATTGTGCTTTGAAGCAGTATTTACAAGTTTAAAGATCTGCATAGCCAAAGAGCCCCCTGGCATTGCATCAAAGAACATGGTAGTGTTTCTTCGCAAATTGTATATTTTGGGGGGCACCTGGGTGGCTCAGTTGTTAAGTGTTTGCCTTCAACTCAGGTCATGATCCCAGGGTCCTGGGATCTAGTCCCATATCGGGCTCCCTGCATGGCAGGAAGCCTGCTTCTCCCTCTTGCAGTCTTCCCTGCTTGTGTTCCCTCTCTGGCTGTCTCTTTCTCTGTCAAGCAAAAAAAAAAAAAAAGAAAAAAAAATTAAATTAAGTTAAAAAAATTGTATATTTTTTAAAAGATTTCTGGAATTCAAACTTCCACTACCTTCTACAAATATTAGGCACTGTTCAACAGAATGTCATCTGCACTCAGTTTATAATGATGAGACAACTAAAGAAGAAACTAGAGAGAATTGTGTTATCTGCAACTAATGAATCACTGAACATTACAGCAGAAATTAGGGATGTATTATATGTTGGTTAATTGAACTTTAAGAAGAAAAAGAGAGACAGAGAAGAAGAACATTGGCCCTAGCCTTTATCTAGAGGTGTCCTGCCTTCCACTCCCTGTTAATGCCTGTCATTTTAGCATTTTTTATGATCAAATCCAGGCAGTTTGTAATGTGCACCCCTTCTCCATGGGTAGACGAATGCCCACATTATATAGCAACTGCTTACTAAATATTAAACATACAAAAATTCTTTAGGACTATGGGAATAAAGGAAATACCCACTGGCTCATTTCATCAGATGAGAACGCAGGCTGGAATGCTTGAACGCAGGTAAAATCTGAACTATGAATCACGTAAGGGCTTAGAATACTTCTCCAAAAAAAAAAAAAAAAAAAAGAATACTTCTCCAGCTTGCACAAAAAGCAGTGCAGAAACATACATTTCCTTAATTTCTTAAATATCACAGTAGAATAGCTTACTTTCTGAGACAGAGAGTTTCACATTCATTTTAGAGGTGCTGCAGACTCAGTTTAGTGGGAATTGGACAAGATGACCTTGAAAAATCTTAAAAGTTTGCTTCTTTTTGTTTTTGTTTTCTGGCAAAGCTCAAATAAAGAGAATACCATTTTTACTACTCACTTTGTGACCATAAACATCCTGCCAGATGTTCATGTGGGAGGGATATTTTGCCCATCCGCTCACACTCAGCAGAGGACGGCATGAGGAAAAACAGGCAGAGAAATGCATGCTTCCCACCTCTGCTGGACTAAACTCTAAGCACCATGACTAGTCTGTTAGGATGCTTCTCTCTCTTCTCATACTTACTGCCACAGTTATCTCAAATGAAATTATGCTCTTTGGATAATTATTCTCTATCAGAATTTGGCTTTATAAACTCCATTATCTCTCTGCAAATTCCAGTAATATGCCTGACACATAACAGACTTTGAATTATATTGAAAAAATATAGTTCATGCTATCGACAAAATGTAGTATCTGCTACTGTCTTCATTTTCTGCTTCCCTGTCTCAGGCAATTCCCCAAATCCCTAGAGTCTGTGATTCTTCCCACCATGCCTTATGTTTTGTGAGCATCCGCTGTCTTTGGAGGATGGAAGTTTGCCTTCCTGAGGTTCCTACACAGCTCAATACCGAACTCTAGACAGAATCAGACACATAGGTGGAATCCATCCCTATGCTTGAAAGTCTGATCGTAGCAGCCTTTCATTTCTGACATCCTTAGAAGTTAGAGTCAAGGCAAAGACTTCCAACAGCCCCAGAGACTTCCCATCTGTGAATTGATCACCAGCTTATCGCATATCATCACATGTCTCCCGAATACAAAATTTTCTTCTTTCCCATTCTTGTCTTGTTTCAGGAATGGATTTTCTATTTTATTCATAATGGTATGTTGAATATTTTCCCAGGAATATTAATGCTGAATCGCAGATATTTTATTTTGATTAATGATGATTACGTCTCTGCATTTATGAGAATTTTAGTGTATTATTACGGGGTGGTGCTTTTCCTTTTTTTTGAAAATATGCTGTGGTTAACAGCCTATAGGTAAAACTTGTTGAGGTAAATTGATGGATACAAAGTGTATGCATTGAGCACCTCACCCTCTATAATCAAAGTTCAGAGAGAGTTTTTATTAGAGCAACAAAGATGATGACTGGTACTCACCCAACCTCACCTCTCCACAGGTATAAGCACAGAAAATTCCAGTCCTCCCCTTCCTACTGCAGATCCTTTCTCAAACCCGACAGGACAGCCTCTGCCTTTTGCCTTTCTTGTAGGTGGTTATCACTTTTTCTTCCTCCACAACCCATCCTATACTAATTGTCAATATTGATTTACTGTTCAATTACCATGTTGCTTTGATTCTGACATGGTTTTCACTTTTCACAGAATTTATTCTCTGGGTTTTTCTTAGACAGATGGTTAGTCTGTTGAAAGGGGAGTGTAGGTATTCTTCATGACTTTAGAGGACAGTATTATAGTTAGTGTACAAAAAGGGAGAACATGTTAAAAACTTCCATTGTTAAGAGAATTTTCCTAAGATGTGGGGCGCCTGGGTGGCTCAGTGGGTTAAAGCCTCTGCTTTCGGCTCAGGTCATGATCCCAGTGTCCTGGGATCGAGCCCTGAATTGGGCTCTCTGCTCAGCGGGGAGCCTGCTTCCTCCTCTCTCTCTGCCTGCCTCTCTGCCTACTTGTGATCTCTGTCAAATTAAAAAAAAAAAAAAAAATTTTCTTTTTTTTTGTTTTAAAAAAAAAATATTTTTTTAAAAAAAAAAAAAAAAAAAAAAAAAAAAAAAAAAAAAAAAGAAGAAGAGAATTTTCCTAAGATGTTAGTTAAGAAAATCGTCATTCAATGTGAGCTTCATGTATGTGCTCAAGTTTCTTTTGAACTCTATGTACTCAGATTTCACACTGTATTCCTTTCTTTAATAATTGACTTTGAAGTTACCCAAGATCATTTTTTAAAACATTTATATATAATGTATTATTTGTTTCAGGGGTACAGGTCTGTGACTCATCAGTCTTACACAATTCACAGCACTCACCATGGCACATACCCTCCGCAATGTCCATCACCCAGCCACCCTATCTCTCCCATCCCCTCCCCTCCAGCAACTCGCAGTTTGTTTCCTGAGATTAAGAGTCTCTTACTGATATGAGGAATTTGAGAAACAAGACAGCAGATCATAGGGTATGGGAGGGAAAAATGAAACAAGATGAAAACAGAGATAGAGATAAAACCAAGATCATTCTTTAGAAAAGTGAGTTGTGGGGACTCAATTAGTTAAGACTCCTGGTTTCAGCTGGGATCACGATCTCAAGGTCCTGGCATCAAGCCCCATGTCAGGCTTCATGCTCAGTTCAGAGTCTGCTTGTCCCTCTCCCTCTGCTCTTCCACCTGCTCACTCTCTCTCTTTCTCTCCCCGGGATAAATAAGTAAAATCTTTAATTTAAAAAAAAAAAAAGTGAGTTGTGGAGAGAAGAATGTTGATCCCAGTTGGGATCTTTTATCTGTCCCATGGTCATCCATGAGTGCCCTCATGGATGTGTTTTGTGTTGGCCAGTGGATTACTAGACCTCCAAAGACGTAAATTACATATTGTTTGTTTTATATTACTTAAATTGAGTGCACAGTAGGAGCTCAGTAAATGTGTAATGCCATTGAGAATATATGTATTTCCAACTGCAAATATTATCTACTCTCCATCTTCTTCCTTTCACACTTCTGTCCTAGCTCTCCAGCACTTTTTCAGAGAGTGATAACAGGGACTAAAAAGGGATTTAATCCATTAGACAAACACATCAAGCCCAGTCCCTCCTGGTGTCTTCTTGTCACAGGTACTACTTTTAAATCTCTTTCAGAGAAAAAGATATATTTGGTGGCATCAGAGTTCAGAGTCAGTATTAACATTCTTGTACTTGATTTTCTAACTTCCAAGGAACCATTAAATATAATTATCTTTATCTAGTTCTCTTTAGAACCCATTTTCTGGTATTAAAACTAATCTAGCTTATGCATCTGTATCCTGTACTCTCACCACAGTTTCCCTTTCCGTTTCTCAAACCTTGAAACATCTTCAAATGAGGAAGGAGTTTTCTCTGTTAAAGGCACAAACAGCCCCCTGAAAACTAGGGCAAGCCTCCGAGAAGAAAGACAGCATTTGTACTCTAGTGGAACCTCTAAAAGAATGAGATTCAGTGGTGGAAGAAGAGGAGGAGAGTGATATTACTCGGCAAGCATGGGCCGTGGGTGCTGTGGGATGAGATGCTAGGAAAATGCAATGAAAGAATAATTTTTTTGCCTTCTTTGTAATTTTTCCAGGGCAAGCTCTTCCCAAAGTTATGGTAGTTCTTAATAACAGTAATGCCAGCAGCTTCATCTTCATACTGATGGATCTCCCAGGATTGGAGGCCGCTCATTGCTGGACAGCTATCCCTGTCTGCTCTGCCTATATTCTCTCTTTGTTGGGCAACATCACCATAATGTACATGGTCAAGTCTGTTCCCAGCCTCCACACACCTATGTAACTCTTCCTATTCATGCTTTCAATGGCTGACCTGGGCCTCTCAGCTTCTACGCTGCCTTCAATGGCAGCTGTCTTTCTCCTAGGCCAGAGAAAGGTAGGAGCTGCAACCTGCTTTCTGCAACTCTTCTTCATCCATACATTCTCAGTTATTGAATCAGCTGTGCTCTTGGCCATGGCCTTTGACTGCTGTGTGGCTATTCAAGAACCCTTACGCTATGCCACCATCCTCACAACCAAGAGCATTGGGGCCATTGGGCTGGCCATTGTGACCCATAGTGCTGCTCTCCATCTGCCCCTGCCTGTGCTCCTTGGCAGACTGCAATTTCGGCCCGTGAATGTTCTGTCTCATTCATACTGTGTTCATCCTGATGTCTTAAGGCTAGCCAGTTCTAGCACTCTTCTAAACAGTGGCTTTGGGCTCTTTGCCATGCTCTCCACACTGGGGTTGGATGCTGTACTCATTCTGCTCTCCTATGTGCTAATCTTGAGGACAATATTGAGCATTGCTTCCAACACTGAGCGACTCAAAGCCTTTAACATCTGCATTTCCCACATCTGTGCTGTATTACTATTTTATACCCCACTGGTCAGCCTGTCGATAATCCACTGTTTTGGGAAAAGGAAGCTACCAGCTCAGGTATACATGTTTCTCTCCTATCTGCACTTTATTGTTCCTCCAGTGCTCAACCCAATTGTCTACAGTGTCAAAACCAAAGATTCAGGTATGCATTCTGAAGATGCTCCATCCAAGAAAACTCTGAGTCACAGAGATGAAATATTGGTTGCTATAGTCCATCTTCCAACTGAAGACATCTCGGAGAGGGGGCAGAGCATATAGCTCCCATCTGATGTATCAATCAATTAATTATTCAAAAACATCAATTGAAATATATTGAAATGTGTTTTAACATATACCTTTTAAAACAACACCTGTTTAATGAGAAAAAACATGTTGCTCATTCTGCAAAAATCAATATCAGTCTGTAAAAGACTCAGATTATTATAGAGGAAACTGACAGGATCTTGAGAGAATATCATTAACATGTAAGAACAAGCAGATTAGAAGAGTGGAATTCAAAGAAATCTAAGACGTCTCCAACTAAAAACCTAGAATTTTATTTATAAATTAAACTCAGGAGGACTTCACTTGGTATACCTTCTGAAAATTTGGCAAATATGTAAAATCAAAATGTTTTTCTTGTGATTTGCATAATAACTGTAGATGTGGGTTACACTAGAAAATCTAAACCAAATGAAATACTTCAAAACTTTTAAATACACTTAAAGAAATAAAGACCTTAATTATCATAATAAAATGTGTCCCAATGTGACTATTAGGCAGTTCAGTATGTTTTTTAATATTCCATGATTCATGAAGGGTGGACACAGCCTCCAATCTTCACCAGCCCTGTGAATGAAGTTGAATTTATTGTCTCATCATTATATCTCTTGTATACATAAATGTAGCTTCAAAATTATTAATCCATACTCCTGCTGGAGACAAATTTACCACCTTGAGTGCAATGTATGTGTGCAGTTCCGTATCATTAAACTTACAAAGCCCAGTCAAAATACCATTTTCTGTGAACCTGGTGGTGGGTATTAAGGAAGGCACATATTGCATGGAGCACTGGGTGTGGTGCATAAACAATGAATCTTGGAACATTGGAAAAAAAAAATAAAAGAAAATTACAAAAAAAAAGAAAACAAAGAAAAATAAAACAAAACTAAAAAACCATTTTCTGAAATTATTGAGATCAGCTCCATTTCCCTTTATGCCCTTCAGTGAGATTGTGTCATATATTTGTAATACAGGTACAATATTTTTTCATAGTCAGCCATCTATCATGGGATCTCCCAACATTTTTTTTTCTTTTTTAAATTTACATGCAGCAAAGTTCACACTTTGTGGTTTATAATTTTGAGTTTTGTTGAAGAATATAGTCATGTTTAAATAAGCTAATGAAAGAAAGCTTTCGTTTCGTACCCCCATGGGGCTGGATTATGTATACACACACACATATACGTATATACACATATGTACATATATATGACTGCTAATGTTCATGTTTCTCTTTACATGTGCAAATGTATTTGTCATAAGTGTTTTAAAGCTCTTTTCCTCTAGTTCCAGAATCTCTGTTCATCCTGAATCTCTTTTTCTTTCTGTTTTACTTTATTCTGATTATCTTCTGCATTTTATTTGTCTTTTTTTTTTTTTTAATGTGGCCATGGGCACTGCAAACGCTATGTTATTGGGAATCTGGGTCATAATATCTTATATAAAGAGAATGTGATTTGACCTGGCAGTCAGTTAAGTTATTGGAGTCTCATATTCATGTTTTTACATCTTGGTTTTTGGCCTTATTAGGGTTGATGCTTATTAGCCCTCTTTCTTAGGTTACAATATTCCTGCCTTCCATTCACCCTGTTGGTGAGAAAGATTTCTACTACACGGTTATAGAAATGGGTGAAAGCATGGCACTTGACACTGGAAAGATAAAACTGATAGCAGTTTATTGGTCATAGATACTCAGAGACTAGAGAAAGAGGAAACTGCATGCCAGGCATGGGGCACACAGGGGTGGCACTTGGAGACAGAGTGAACAAACAAGGGGCCATGGGAGACAGGTTCTGTAGTAACGGCTGGTGGGGTCATCCCTCTCATTCCCACAGGATTTGAGTGGCTTGTTTGAATAATTTCATCGGCTTACAGGAAAGTGAAAGCCATTAGTTGGAGTGCAGCTGGTTTGATTGCTGGGAGGAAGCCCTTGTCTGCTGGATGCGGGGTGTATCTGGAAGAGCAGGGAAGCTCATGGGTAGGCTTTCTGATGCACTCCCAGTTTCAGATGCCAAAGCAGCATATGATATTGAATCAGTTTCATGAAATCAGAAACCACACCACATACTCCCTCTTCTTATGGCGTGGCACTTCTAGGGTTTCAGGTCAATATCCAAGGTGTTCAAAGAGCCTCTCTCCCTTGTTGGAACTCCATTGTGTCCCAGTACTGAATGAACTCCAGAATCTGTAGGCAACTTATAGCCCACTCTTTGCCTCAGAGATGTTCTCTGCCAAACTTTTCAGAATCTTGTCCTGTGAATCTGAAGTTTAGTACTTGGTGAAAACCTCAAGTGGACACCTAAGCAGATTTCTAGGACTTCATGTCTAGTAGGTGCCCCAAATTTTGATCCCTCACGGCCTCTAAAATCACTTCTGTCTTCTTTCCCTCCATTAAGGAGAGAGCTGCTCTCAATTTGCCTTCAACTTCCTTGTCTTAGTTTGTGTGTGTGTGTGTGTGTGTGTGTGTCTTTTTTTTTAATTTTAATTATATTTTTTCAGTGTTCCAAGATTCATTGTTTATGCACCTTTGCTTAGTTTGTAAAGTGCAGTCTGGCAGAAAGCCTAGAAGGTTATGGAATTTACACCTTATTTTCTTTATCACAAGGAATCACACCTCTGTACTGTCTGTTTTTCAGTATCTGATATATTTTATATATATCTTGCCCAGAGTTAGAGTTGTTTTTCTGTTGGAATATGTCAAACATCCATTTCTTCTTTAGGACATGTAACATTCAGGTTGAAAGCTTTTGGGGTCTCACTATTTTCTTGCATTCATACTCAAAGTTTTGACAAATGTGTGTGCTTACAAGAGCTGAGCTTTTTTGTTTTGCACTTATATGGTGAAACAAAGAATTTTACAAAACAGTCTTTTGGGTGGGGAAGTATGAATTATCTGCCTGGGTTGTGGCAGACAACCCAGTTGTTGTGGCTAAATTTTGATTTCTATTCTGTTTATGTCCATTTATTTTCTATTTTTATTTTCCTCTAAGTCATAAAGTTCTTCATTTTATTGAATTTTTATTATTTCTGTTGCAACAATAGAAAGTTTCTTTGTTGCATTTGTACGTGTATCATCATCATCATCTAACTTATTAAGTGCTTAATGTGTGTTTTTTTTAGGAATGATAGTAATTGATTTTCATATATTATATTAAACTCTCACAATGTTATTATAAAATAATAATAAAATAGTAGGTAATTATTCAAGTATTGACAAACATGATTATGTTTTTAATGGAGTTCCTGATTTAATCCTCACAGTAATATTGTGCATTAGTTTCTTTCACTATTCCAGTTTCACAAGTGAGGAAACTGAGAGGTTTGATTCAGGTCTTTTTGATGTTGAAGCTTGCACTCTCAAAAGCTAATTGCTTTTTAATAATATAAGAAGAATCTGTAACTGAGACAGACTTGTATTCCAATCAGGATAGAGTCTTACAGCCAGCCCATTTGAAAACTTCTTTGGCAGTGACATGGTTAAAGCTATTTGCTACCCCAAAGCCCATGCTGCCTATTATATTAATCAGGGGATGCTATCCAGGAATATACCCTGGAGGAGGGTGAGAAATGTCTTCAGCTCTTAACTCCTTGTGGGTGAGTCAATAACATGGGGTTTGGAGAGGAAAGGGGTGAAACCATTCGCCAAGATTCCTTGTTAGTGTTCATTAAAAAATAGAGTTAATATGATGTAAGGCCCTGAAAAAGAACTATATTGAGGATTTAGAGGAAGAAAAATTGCTCTTTATCATCAGGTACCATCTGGGAACTATTGGATACATTTACTGAAGAATTCCTCAAATGTACTTTCATAATAGATAAAACCAAATAAATGGGAAATTGGGAGATGGGCTAGTAACTCACCAGCCTCAATCCTCCATGCCTTAAATGTATCCTGATAAATGTGTACCTAAATCTTTAGGCAGATGGATTCTATGCCCCTGATGGGAGACATGCTGAGATGAGGAAAAGTTTGAGGAGCAGAATGGAATGGAAAGTTGCTGGTTTGGGAAGACAGTTTGAAAAGGCAGTCCATTCCTATTTGAATGATGGAAGGTAACAGAATGATGATGGGAACTGATAAATCCAGAGTGATCAAGGTTAATTGCAATTGCTTCTAAATCTTTGAAGAATCATGTATGAAAAGGCTCCTTGCATTTTGAGCACAGTAAATAAATTTAGGAAAAATTAAAGAACAGACAAATATTAACAATGATTATTTTCTAACTGCTTTACAGAATATTGGGAACTCTTCCACCCACTGTTTTAGCTTCTCATGGGAGAAACCTATGAAATTAGTATGAGATGTAGTACAACTCACCCACTGCCATTCTTTAGACAATGGGAAAAGTGAAACCAATGTTGTACATACATGTAAGTGTGCCAGCTCTATATTGTGAGAGGAGACTCTTGTGAACATGAAATCTATGTTCTTATTATTTCTTATTACCGTCATGGCAGAACATTGGCTCTTAATGCTGTTAATCTGAATCCCAGTGTGACTGCAGAAGAAAACAGACATTGGTGCTAGGAAACCCAACATGGTTTCTCACTTTACTCCGTGAGGGCACAGGTTTACTACATCTGACTAAAAATCTGTTGGCAAGCCAAAAGGAAGAGTTCCTGCAACAAAAGATCACAGTGCATTCTTAACCCTTTTGGATAAATAGCTGTTGCTTAAGCCCAAGCTGGCCCAAGTTATATGTTTGGTTGTCTGTCTTGTTTTCCAGTGTTTTGCGCCAAAGCCAGGACCAGAAACAGGTACCCTGCCTTTTCACCTATGTCCTTCTGTTCCTTATCACAAAATCCCTTCACTCCACAGGGCTTTCTTAAAAATTAAGAAAAACCATCACACACACACACACACAAACTCACAGAACTCTTCCTCTTCTGCATAGTCAGCTTCATGCAATACACAAAAACAATATGCTCCACATATCTGAGTGCCTCTTCTCATAAGTCCATTTTCTCAAATGCTAAGTGAAATAATGTCAGAAATTCCAAATATGCTCAGACTATGCCCATTCATTATGTTTATATCTCCACGTTTGGAATCTAAAGGAGAAAGGATGGAACTTCCAGTGTACTAAAGAAATGTTACACATTTTTCCCTAATTTTGAAGAAACAATGCAGCATGAATGTCGAGTAAAGAATTCTTAGATGGCATTCAAACTCTCCATTTGAATACACAATTTTTCCCAGTCAGTGTCCTCAAACATTTCTCCATCTTACTTCCAGTTTGCACCATCTCCCAGTAACTGACTAGAAATTCATGAATCTGTATATAGAGGGGTCAGTAAAACAGCTTGTCCAACTTCCTATAGCAGCAGCAGTTAACAGACGATAGATTTTCTTATTAATAATTTGGTACTTTTCAAATAAATTATAAGGCAAAAAATAGTATCTTTATTTGTTATAATTGCCATATGCTCTTTTGGTCTTAAAAGATTTATGGTAAGATCATATCAAAGAATCTGCGTCTGTGACCCAGCATCCTTGCGGGCCCCTTCTCAGAGTTGAGCCCTCAGGAGCAAGGTTTCTTTCTTTGTCTAAGGGTGTCCCTTTCCTGTTAACGCGTAACCTCTGCTTCTCTCCTACTTCTTGCTTTTGCCATGGCACTGCACTCATCTGCTTACAAAATAATACTATACCTAAAGATGGACCTCCGTGATTCTCAGGCTTCAGTCTGCGTCAGAGTCACCCACAGGGTTTGTTAAAACACTGGACACTGGGCTTCAACTCAAGAAATCCTGATTCAGTATGTTGGGGTTGAAACCTAATAATCTGTATTTATTACAGTCTGACATGTACCAATGATGCCATCAGCCAGGCCACACTGTTAGAGCCGCTGAATACATACTCAGCACAGGAGACAGTACCTCCCCGCCCTGGTCAAGTGAAACGTAGTTCTCTTAAGTAATTGTGTTGGTTCTGGAAGGTTGTCTCTTTTACCTTCTTTTATTTATCACAACACCAGCTTGAATGGATACCTATCTCTTAGCTACGCTGTATGCTAACAACTTTAGGTTTTTCGTGACGTACCTCCATACTTTCCCTAATAATCAGAACTCACTCACCAAGACATGCACAAATCTCCTTCTTTCTGTTTTGCCCATCTCCAATTCTCCCCTCCTCAGAGAGCTGTCACCTAAACTCTGAATTGGAAATCATGTACCCTTCTCTTCCCATATTTTAATTTATTCACATATTTGAAATATGGATTCATGCTTTCCTTATTATTGGGATCATATTTATATCTTGTTTCTAAAACAGTGACTTAGACGGTTTAATTACTGAGTGGAAATTAGGACATTTAATCTGGAGGAAACAAAGTAGGTTACAAGAGGAAAACCAGAAATGGCCATCATATCAGAAATTTTTAAACTTAAACTTTTATTTACTTAGCTGTAAGGATAAGGATTGTGAATGTCTTGATTTGTTCAATAATAGCTGGCCTTTGTGTTTACCATCAAGTGACAATACCCAGAGTAAAAGATACTTAGTCAGATATTATTTCCGGTCCTAGATTGTCCTTTATAATCGACGTGGTATTAGTAAAGTTATATAGTTGAATTCTTAAGGATTAAGTTTCTTAATCTGGAAAAAAATGATCTGCTAATGTCCAAGAGTCCAGATGCTTTAAAATCAAACATCTGAAAGTGTTTTGAAATATGTTGAAAAATACTTTAAATGAAATATGAAAGGAAGAAATTATACTTGTATATTTTTACCTACAGAAGAAAAAGCGACAGAATTCATCTTTCTGTGGAGCTACTTTTCAAAGAAAGAGGAATACTGGGTTATTTTCCAAGACATAGGAGAGAAAAGGTGATAAAATGAAGAGAAAATCGGTGTCATTGGAAAAGAACAAAACAAAACAAAACTCTGAAGAGACAGTTAAGAAAGTTTCCTAAAAATTAAGCTGTCCTTGTTGGTTATTGTTCTTCAGTTTTGTACTCCTGGGAAACTCCAGAAATCTCCCTCCTTTATTTATGATTAGGTGGGAAGGCAGAAAGCTTTCAGACAGTGCTTTGACTGGGTTCTCAAAAAACAGAACGTTTAATGGGTTAACTCTGGGGAGAAAGCTGAAACGGCAGGAAGTGAAACAGGAACCAAAGTTCAAGGGAGAGAACACAAGAAAGACCCAAGATGTAGTCCCATATCATTGTATTTTTTCTTTCCAGAAATCACTTTATAAGTGGATCTAAGTTTTGATTCCTTCAGAACTTTTTCTGATTTTGTATATTCATCAATATAACGCTGAATAATGCTGAATAATGACAGATAAGGTACACGGTAACTGTTTAATCTTCTACGAGTTGAATCATTCTATTTTATGTTCCACACATACAGCTCAACTGGAGAATGAATCGTATTTGGAAAAGTTTTAAAATTTTTGCCACAGGTTAACATTTTAAGCCATATGGATGATAAGATTGTATCTGTGTGCTCACACAGGTGGGCTGACATGTAAGAAGGAATTATTTTATATTGTTTTAATTATAAAAGATGTCAGTCTGCAAAATTTGGATATTCACACTGAAGTACCTACTGAAAAGCAGTGCGAAGGCGAACATGACAGGAAATGAGGAACCTGCACTCTGCTCCCAGATCAGGGACCTAGAGTTCACGTCTCAGGACGTAGAGTGAAGAGTTAGGACCAACACTATCTTGGTCCCTTTCCAGATCCACCTTTCAACTTCTGATTTTGTGAAAATTTTGTTGTGAGGCTGGCAAGCCAGGCTCCCCATGAATGCAACATTTCTTTAGTAATTTAAACTAACCTTTGTTTCAAGGTTCCTTCTCTCTGACCCTGGGGGAAATGCCTCCACAACTCACAAGGCCATGGTTGTCAGGGAAACACTTTGGGGAATCAGTGAAAGGTCTTGGTTTGTAGAACAGATTCTCACCCAGCAACTCCTTTGATTCCAGGGTCTGTGGCTGCACTTCTGCTGGGAGATCTGCCCATCATGTCAGATTCCAACCACACCGGTACCTTCTTCTTCCTAGCAGGCCTCCCAGGCCTTGAGGCGGTGCACAAATGGCTCTCCATCACTCTGTGTGCCATGTATGGGGCCTCTCTGGCAGGGAACAGCTTGATCCTATGGCTGGTGAAGTCAGAGCCCTCCCCACCAGCTCATGTACTATCTGCTGTCAATGCTGGCAGTGACCGACCTGGGCCTGTCTGCCTCCACTCTGCCCACCATGCTCCTCATCTACATGCTGGGCCTCAGGCAGGTGTCAGTGGATATGTGGCTGGCCTAGCTCTTCTTCATCCGCACCTTCTCCATCATGGAGTCCTCCGTGCTGCTGACCATGGCCTTGGAACGTTTTGTGGCCATCAGCAACCCCCTACACTATGGCACCATCCTCACTAGCCCCCGTATAGCCAGCTTGGGCCTGGCCAGTGTGGTGCGCAGCCTCGGACTCCACATCCCAGCCCCCAACATGCTGAAGAAATTGCCTTACCGTCAGAATCGCTTGCTTTCCCACTCCTACTGCTTGCACCCAGATGTCATGAAACTGGCCTGTGCAGACACCCACATCAACAGCGCCTATGGTCTCTTTGTAGTGCTCTCCACACTGGGGGTGGATTCGGTGCTCATTGTTCTCTCCTACGTGCTGATCCTCCAAATGGTGTTGTCCATTACCTCCAAACTGAGCGCCTCAAAGCCCTCAACACATGTGTCTCCCACATCTGTGCTGTGCTGCTCTTCTACACACCTATGATTGGCCTGTCCATGATCCACAGATTTGGGAGGCAAGCTTCCCCTTCCAGCCCTGTGCTGCTCTCCTATCTGCACTTTCTCATACCTCCAGTGCTTAATCCACTGGTTTACACCATCAAGACCAAGCAGATCTGGCTGAGGATGCTACCCTTCTTTGCATTACGTGACATTCAGGCTCAGTAGGTCTTTGGTAGAGAGAGAGAGGGCATGAGAGACTTTGGTCATAGATGTTTAACGGGCCATTTACATAAATTCTTATAGTGAGAAGAATGTAACAAGGAGACAGCATCATCTTCATAAGAAGTTCTCACTCATGGGAAGAAATAACCATGTACTCATTTATTTCTCATTACGCAAAGTTTCACTGAACACTTACCCTGTTACTCTGTCAATACTACTATTGACCCTATAAATAGAAATAGAACTAAGATATAGCCTCCATTTTAGAGGAAAGATTCATAATATTTAAGACTCATGAAGGGGACTGCCATCGAAATGGGAAAGGAATTCGAAAGAATAACTTAGAGACCTTACAAATGTAAACAGTGCACATAGTGCTTTGCCTCAGAGTTTAGGAGAAAGAATTTTTGGCAAGTAGTGTGGTGGCTATATTTGGAATTCAGTGATATTAGAAGCATTTTGGAAAATCCCCACTAAAAATAATCCTCATGAGAAAAAGCGTTCCTTTTCTCCTGTAAGTCACTACATCCCCTTTCCTAAATGTTGCCCTTTCCATACATTAGGTATTTTGTTAGTTTTTGCAGAATGAAAGAATAAAAGTGTCTTCTAGAAGCTCTGTATGTATCTGCACTCTCTATGTATCCTCAGTAAACTCTGCTCTCACTTCCTCTGGGCTCCTGTTTTATTTCTACCCTGCTTGAAATGAAGGACCCCTTTTGGCTGATCCCGTGGGACCCCTCTCTAGGTCCTGGAACCCAGCCAATCTGCATCACTTGCAAGGATGAAATGTTCATAAGCAATGAATGTAATTCCAGATATGTGAGAACCAAGCCTATGAGGACGTCTTAATTTCCCTTTTAGCGTATTCCAGGATTTTGCTGTTTTTTCATCTTTTCAATATAAATTTCAAAAATGGTAAGTTTATCTAGCTCTTAAACTGCAAATTTCTCTGTCCGGAGATATCAACACATATTTTTTTGTAACAAGAATGAAAAAAAATTTCAAGCTGTATTCTCTTAGCTTTAATTTTTTTTTTCTAAAAATCTCATCAGTCTTGAGCACAACTGTAAATGAAAGATGCTTTGAAAATAAAACAGGTGAATTTTATTCCTATAGCCCTTACAATGAATGGCACGGCTATTTCTTTGTATATACTTCATAAAATCTTCCCTTTTAGCATCCTCACTTAGATTAGGAGGGAAATTTAGAGATACAGTCAGGAACGGAAATAGCAAGTGGCTGGGTATTATAACACAAAATACAGGAAAAAATTATAATTTTGAAAAATCTAATGTAAGTAAAAGAAAGATAAGCAGAACAAGGACTAAATAGTCTCATATCATTTACTTACCTCTTGAAATACCAATAGACACACTACAATATATACTATAATTGGAATTCATAATGATGAAACAAAATCTGGGTGAGAAACCCAAAACAGAAAGTATTTCTTCTGGTGACATGTTCTAGGAAAACATCCATACTACATGTTTACTATAAACAAAAAGTTTCTGTTACTTAAAGATATCTGCTTGTTTGTCTGTCTTTAATAGCCATAATTAATAGCACTAAATCAATGCAGAATCACTAATCACTACATTTAATTGCTGAATATAACTGTTTCCACAATCTATCTCAATTTAGGCTTTTTTATTTTATATTTTTCCGATTTTAATGACTGGGTAGATGATGGAACATTTTACTGGCACTATAAATAAAGATGGAAAAGAAGATGAAGAATTCAATTCTATATATCTTTGTGTGAGTTTTCTGTAGGTAATTAAATAACTATGTACACAAATAAGTATATAGTTTTGAAACTGAGGAAAGAGATCAGAGCTTCAAACACAGATGTGTTAATAATTAGTATATAAGTGACTTTTAAAACAATGAAATGGATTTTATTGCCCAAGGATTGATTGATTCCCACCCCCCTCCCCCCAAGGATTTAAAAGTAAGAAAGAATGAGCAGTGGTCAGAGAATAAAACCACAGGGAAATCAAGATTAAGAGAGAATGAGAAAGTATTTAGTTTTAAATGGACTCAGAGAAGGATAAGGGAGTAGAGAGATTGTTCCTTCAGAAGGCCCATAACAGACAGTTTAAATAAGATAAGCTCTTTTCAACTATTTCAAATGCCAAAGTAATAGTAGTCCTAGAATGGGGGTAAATGCTCCTATTAGCACTGTACCCTGAATTACAGAATCCTGTGTATAGAATTGTCCCTCCCTGCCTTTAGGACCTCGTTACTGGTCCAATTGCTAAGTGTCCTTTTTAGCCATGTGGGAAAAAAGATTCTCAGAAACTAAATTTCTACAGCCAAATAGCTGGACAACGGGGAGACCAAAGGAAAAATTTTCATTGTTCAAATCTCTAAATATAACCCAAATCACCTAATAGTTAAGTGCTTGGATTATGTGATTTGGGGTGCTTAGTCATTATTGAAACTAAAACTGGGAGGCAGAGAAATGAGATTAATGTGAGGAACAAAATGATTTAGATCTATAGATCTATATCTATATAGCAAGAACAGTAGATATGTAAGGTGCAAATATTAGATTTCCCTCAGACATACATTGCAAAAAAGTTTTCAGATAATTCTCTCCAATGTGGATTAAGAATTAGCAAAAAATCAGAGGTGCTTGGGTAGATCAGTGGGTTAAGAATTAGCAAAAATTCTTTGTTTCTTAATATATCACAGAAGTAGCAAAGAGAATCCAAGATACATTGACAAGAGCTGCCCAAGCCAGCAAGTAATTTAAAAGCTGAGATTTTCTGAGTTGTCCTTCCAGAAGCTGTGCATAAGACACTCATTGCAAGTGGGGGCACCTGGGTGGCTCAGTGTTTAGGCCTCTGCCTTCGGCTCGGGTCATGATCTTAGGGTCCTGGGATCGAGTTCCACATCGGGCTCTCTGCTCTGCAGGGAGCCTGCTTCCTCCTCTCTCTCTCTGCTTGCCTCTCTGCCCACTTGTGATCTCTCTCTGTCAAATAAATAAAATCTTTAAAAAAAAAAAGACACTCATTGCAAGAAAGCAGATAGAGAATGAGAGCAGAAAGAGCTACACAGGAATACTAGGCAAGAGGGTAGTATTTATTGCTCTATAGCCTGAGACAAATTGGCTATTTTCCCAGTAAGTATACCATGTGCTTTGCAATACTTTTTTTCTTCTCCTTTTCTCCATCTTCACATAGGCACAAGACAAATCTGAAATTTCATATTTTAAGATCCACTAGGCATTCTTAGTCATAAAATATTAGAAGACTGAGTGTAATAACTAGACTCTGGGAAAAGAAGGTATATAAAATGATTGAAGACATACCTGTTTGTTGGAAATGCTTTTAAAAAATTATTTCAAACAGGAATGATTTTAAAACTCAGTTAAGCATATTTGGTTGGCTAATATTCAAATTGTGTTTAAATAGAGAAAGCATTCAACAAAAACTTTTTTTTTTTTTTCATTTTAGTTATTCGGATGGAAGAGGACAGCTAGAAAAGACCTATTGAGGATATGGCCATGGCTCTGTTCCCTATGACTGGAATTTAAAAATTATGAACAAATGATTTGTTATGGAGGTAAATTAAATGATAACTGGTATATTTCTGAATTGCATGTCACATGAATCATATGATAAAACTCTGAGAGTCAATCACCAATTATAGAGCAATTAAAGAAATCGCAAAAAATACTAAATAATTTATAAATATCTCTTGTATTTTTCAAATGATGGACATCTGATAATTTTTATTTTTAGGTGAGAAACCAAAGCTTAGGGATATTTAGTAATTGATCTTATAGTTAGAAAGTGGCACAACTGGGATTTGTAACAGTTAATTTGAATCTGAATCTGATACTCTTAAAAATTAAATTGCCCAGGGGCGCCTCAGTGGGTTAGAAGCCTCTGCTTTCAGCTCAGGTCATGATCCCAGGATCCTGGGATAGAGCCCCTGCTTTGGGCTCTCTGCTCAGCAGGGAGCCTGTTTCCCTTCCTCTCCCTATCTGCCTGCCTCTCTGCTTACTTGTGATCTCTGTCAAATAAATAAATAAAATTCTTTAAAAAAAATTAAATTGTTCAATCCTTTTCAAACTCTTCCCAAAAATTGAAGAGGAGGGAACACTTCCTTATTCATTCTATAAATCCAGCATTACCCTGCTACCAAAGCCAAAGATATTACCAGAAAAGGATATTACAGACCAATATACAGGCATACCTCCCTCTATTGCGCTTCACGTTATTGTGCTTTGCGCATAATGAGTTTTTTACAAACTAAAGTTTTGTGGTAGCTGGAAGTTGAGCTGTTTGTTGTAGCTATAGGTATGAGAAGCTGTTACTTTTATTTGTTCTTTATCATTCTTTACTTCCCTTTTGACTTTAGTTTTTCCAATGTGTTCCTCCTTAGAGAAAATCTATATATATTTTTATCATGTTATGTTAGTCACTATACAGTAGTACATCATTACATTTTTTAATATCTTTTTTAATTTTTTATAAATATATAATGTATTATTAGCCCCTGGGGTACAGGTCTGTGAATCACTAGGTATACACACTTCACAGCACTCACCATAGCACATACCCTCCCCAATATCCATACATCATTAATTTTTGATATAGTGTTCCATGATTCATTGTTTGCATGTAAATCTGTATTTATACAGACTTTTTTTTAGCTGTGATTGATCAATATTTTACCAGGCCCTTGTTAGGTTTCTGGTAAGGAATGGTGGGTTGTGGAAAGCAAAATGGAGCCTTTCATGTCAAGTAGGGGACTGTGTCAAGCAACGAGGCAAGCAGTTAAGGTCCTTCAGCTAGGAGATATCCCCAGGACCTATGTCAGCTGCCACCCCAGAACTGATAACAAGCAAAACCAGAGGAGGCCTGCAAAGACCCAGAACTGATTAAATCCCTTTAAAAAAGGAAGGATTTGGGGCTTCTGGGTGGCTCAGTGAGTTAAGCATCTGGCTTCAGCTCAGGTCATGGTCTCAGTGTCCTGGGATAGAGTCCCAAGAAGCAGGGAGCCTGCTTCTTCCTCTGCCCCTCCCCAAGTTTGTACACTTGCTGTCTTCTTTCTCTGTCTCTCTCTCAAAATAAATAAATATACTAATTAACTTAAAAAAAAAAAAAGAAAGGATTTTGGCAGCAAATTCTCAGACTCTTCTGGCCTGACCCCTCTACCTCTGACCACTTAAAAAAGGTAAATGCTGCTAGAGGCTCTTCCAAATCCATCTCTGAACAGAACAGAGATCCTTCCCTGTTTGAACATCAGAAGCACTGACAGCCAATAGTTGACCAGGACCAGACCAAGGCCTTATCCCAACTGTGTGCCCCCCCAACTAACTTCACATTTGGTTCCTTAATTTCCTGCACCCTTGTGTTATCTTGTTTGTTGCGTGGCTTGTCTTCTGTCCTGCTTTGTATGCTGTGTAAGAAGTCAAGTTTAATCACATGGTGAACTGTCATTGAGCTCGGAATCCTGAACTTGCTTTATCATTGTGATTTAACTTTGCTTTATGATTGAATAAAGCTGACAGTGTGGAAGGACACAACTGCTGTTGTGCCCTCATAGTGTGCTCATGACATGGGTGGAGGAGGAAAGCATACAATAATCTTCTAATGAAATCTTTGCGCACCTGACATTACTGGGATTGTTTCTCAGAGCTGTGACCTTCACAGGGATTTCTACAATGGTCTTCCTCCCCCTCTGCCACCACCAGATTCATATCTTTCTTCATTCACTATAGCATTCCCAGTCTAGTGAATTGTGACCCTTTCCCCCTTAGATGAGACAGGAAGTCTGAGGGAACTGGAAAGAAGGGGAATTCACTTCCTTTAATTGGAATAAGTTTGTGGCAGTCTTTTTCCTCAAAACAATTGTCCTGTGTTATGGAGAGGACTCTAGGCCACCCTTTCTCATGGGTTCAGGAAAGGAGAAATGTTTACTGAAGAATTAAGTGAAAAATAAAAATGAAATATGGTATTAAAATATACAAGATATGTTGATTCAGACAAATATGGTAAATAAAACTTATTTAGAATACTAATATATCTCGTCCCCTTGGATGTTTATTGTCTTCTCCTTCTGAGTAGGCATTGAAATTTCAGTCAATGCAGTGAGCATCCCTCCCTTAAAAGATCTGTAGACCCTAAAAACTGCTGCCATTTCCCCATTCCTCTCATTCCCTGGGACTCAAACTACTAACCTGCTGTAAGTGGGTAGAATCTCTCACTTGCATCAGCCTCCAGATGGGAATGGTGGCCTCCCAGGAGCCCGGGTCCACCTGGGCCACACAATCCTCTTCATTCCTTCCTCATAAATCTGACGTTCTGACTCCCTGTGCCACAAGAACTGGCAAGAAGACAGTGTGTGGGGGGCTTCCTTAGGAGCAGCAGAGCAGAAACAGCCCTGTGCTCTCAAGAACTACAGCCACTGTCACCTGCTGTGTGTCCTACAAGTGACTCAGAGGGACTAAAAGAAAATGAAGTTAATGAACTAATTTGCCCCAAATTGTCAGAACATTGAGTTGCTTCAACAATCTGAGACCTAGTATCAAGGAGCTTTCTTGGGAAATCATCCTGGGCTGTGGCTTCTCCTGTAGAGTGGAGCTTCCATGGGATTCTACAATGTGCCTTACCTGTGCTACAGTGTGAGTAGCTGTGTCATACTCCACAGCTCTCAACACAGCAGATCATTGGACAAAACTGGTCAGTAAATATCGATCTTCTCTGGAAAATTACCTTCACATAATCATGTCTGCTTCTTCTGCTTCCATTATCAATTCCTCGGTATTCATTCTCACAAGGTTCCCTGGCCTAGACCAATACTATCCCTGGTTTTCAATTCCCTTCTCCTCCATCTATGCTGTGGTTTTCCTGGGAAACTGCCTGGTGCTGCATGTGATCTGGACAGAGCGGAGCTTGCATGAGCCCATGTTCTACTTCCTGGCCATGCTGGCCCTCACTGACCTGTGCATGGGGCTTTCCACAGTGCACACGGTGCTGGGGGTCCTGTGGGGGCTCAGCCAGGAGATTGGTCTGGATGCCTGCATTTCACAGACTTATTTTGTCCATGGTCTCTCTGGCACAGAGTCTGGGGTCCTTCTGGCCATGGCCTTTGATCGCTTCATTGCAATCTGCAATCCTCTACGCTACACATCCATCCTGACCAACAACAGAGTCATTCATGTCATGGTGGTGATTTTGATGAGAAGTGCATTGTCCATTCTTCCTGTCATCATTTGCCTGAAGTTCTTCCATTACTGTCGCCCCCACATCCTCTCCCACTCTTTCTGCCTGCACCAGGACCTACTCCAACTTGCCTGCTCTGACATCCGCTTCAATAGCTTCTATGCCCTGGCTCTGGTCATTTGTACCTTGTTGTTGGATGCTGTGCTCATTCTCATCTCCTATGTTTTCATCTTGCACACAGTGCTGGCAATTGCATCCCGGGAGGAGAGGCTCAAGTCCTTGCAGACCTGTGTGTCCCACATCTGTGCTGTCCTGGTCTTTTACATCCCCATCATTGGCCTCACCATGGTGCACCACTTTGGCAAGCATCTCTCACCTTCTGTCCATGTGCTTATGGGCAATATCTATATTCTCTTTCCACCCCTGATGAATCCAATTATCTATAGTGTAAAGACCCAGCAGATCCGAAGCAGGATGAAGCAGTGGTTTTCCCTGAAATTGAAGTAGAAGCTTTGGATTTACTCACTGGAATGTTTTAATGTCAAAAGAGTAATGGTATTTTTCATGGGTGCAACAGTTTATAATCTGAATAATATCTAAAACATTTTGTTGTTTAAAGAGAATTTAAGTATTAAAGAACTTAAGAGGCTTTTTAATGCAAGAAGCAAGATAGAACTAGTTTTTGTCAAAAGAAATTGACATTCCTGAAATTCTGCTGTAGGATAATCATAGCTGTTATGGGCGTGAGAACACCTGTCTTTGCATCTTATTGAAATATTCTTAAAGCCATAGGAAGATTATGACTTCAGTTCATCAATATTTTATTTCCATTTTGACACACCTCTACCTAAAATTCTGGTAGTATATTTATTGTTTAGATTCTTCGAATAACAGTCCTTATAGCAAAATATAATGGAGTGATACTGGACTTTTTCTCCTTCCTAAGGGTGAGGCGAAGGGCAACTGAATCTATGATATTGAGTCTTCCTCCTCCTCTATTATTTTTCCCCATTAGAAATTTAACACAGATTCATTAAAAGATGTGTAGAATAAAAATATATATAATCCTTCTCAGATGCTTGGGTGGCTCGGTCAGTTAAGTATCTGCCTTCAACTCAGGTCATGGTCCAGGAGTCCCAGGATCAAGCCAAGCATCAGGCTCCTAACTCAGCGGAGACTGCTTCTTTCTCCCTCTTCCCCCTGCTCCTTCACTCTCTAGCTCATTCTCTCTGTCTCTCTCCCTCAGTTTAACAAAATCTTTTTTAAAAAAAGTTAAAAAAAGAATGACCATATGATCCAGCAATCCCATTTCTAGGTACTTGTTCAAAGGAAATGAAAACAGAGATACCTGCACTCTCATGTTCACTGCAGTACTATTCACAATAGCCGAGACAGACTAACCTGTGTTCAACCTAAGTGTTCATTCACAGACATATGGATAAACAAATTACAGCAGACACCTATCATGGAATATTATACCATGTTAAATTTTTTTAAAGTAGGCTCTACACCCAGTGAAGAGCCCAATGTATGGCTTCAACTCAGAACCCTAAAATCAAGATATGAGATGAGATCAGGTGTTGTATATTCAAGTGACTGAGCCACCCAGGTGCCCTTTATTCCACCTTTAAAAAGAAGATAATTCTGTCCTTTGTGAGAATATGGATAAATCTGGACAACATTATGTTAGTGAAATGTGTCATACACAGAAGGAGAAATGCTACCACATGCCACCAATACGAGGGTTGAAATTTCTTAGCATGACACACAAATCCTCCTTTTTCATATTTTTGTAACTTCTGCTTTAGATATTAAATTTCAGAAACACAGAAACACCTACAGTCTTATAGCACCTAATGTTTATGTTGCTGTTTCCAGTGATTGTGCTTCACTTTCTCCTGATACACTGCCTGGAAAGCCTCCCAGTCTCAAATATTCGTTCTAACATACAGACCATAAGGTTTTGCCTTGTTCGAGTTCTAAGTGGTCAGTTCTAGAGATCAGGATGAGATAATTCTTTAAAGATCCTCTCCCCCCGCCATGCATTTTAGGTTTGCCTCAGCCTAGGATGGAGCATTCAGAATCTGACGAACTTGCACTGGGATACGACCAAACATTTCTCAGTCATGAAAGAGTCTTTCTGGGGTCCATTGCAGAACTTGTTTGCCATGATTCCCCTAACCCTTTGGAGGGAACCTTCCCTGTTTCGGAAGGGAAGAGCATTTAGGGCATTAGCCAGGTTGCTGTGAACTTACTCTGTACTGTGAACCCTGTGCCACTGAACTCCTGTAGTGGAGAGACATAGTCCCAGCTTTGACATTCTAAGAGTGACTCAGTACCATGGGACTGGGAAAGGAAAGGAGAAACAGCTCTATGGTTGAGGATACTACCAGTAGACTTCCTGGGGGAAGTCCTGAATACCAGTACCATGGATATCTAGAAAGACAAACGAGCTGCACTCTAATGAACCATTTAGGAGCCACTGAGAAGTATAGTTTCCTAGAGACTTCTCCAAATGTACTACTACAAGAGAGACCGACAATACAATGTACAATAAGGGGAGGCTGGAAACCCACTGGGAAATCTCCTTTTCTTAAATACATTTTGGTATAGATGTACTTGAATCCAAGAGTGGGTTAATTCTCTGCCCTTCAAATAAGTCATGCTAAGACTGAGGAAGGTCCCTGGAAATGATTTGTGTAGGATAAAATTTTGGAAGAAGGACAGTAACATGACAAGGTATCTTTTCTCTTAAAAAAAAAAAAAAAGAATAGTATTAGCCTCAGTCAATAAACTCGAGGTTATTGAGATTAAAATCTATTATTTCTAAATTATTGATTTATTAACTTTAAAAACATATTCTAAAGCTTAAAATATAATAACTTGAAGAATAATTTACAAGTTTACTTACAAGTCTAATTTACAAGTCTAAATTTAGAAAATTTCTTGACTCCACTTTGTTATTAAAGATTAGTGCTTTTTAATGCATATCAGCTTGATGTGATCTGTACATATGTAATGGTATTAGATTTATTTGGGGAACAGAACCACCATCTCTTAGCTTAGTATATTACAGGGAGAGTGGGGAGCTAAAACTAGCTGCATGAGAGCTGTGATAACATCCAAGGACCAAAGAAACACAATGGTAAGTATGAAAAAGAAAAAGTAAAAATGAAACAGTCGTGTGACCAATTAGTTCTATTCTCCTTGATAGAATCTTGGAATATTATGAAACACTAAATAGCAGTGTGCAATAACAGAGTGAGGTTCCACAAGTCTTCGAGGATGGTATAAACTTAAAGCCATATATTCCTATAATATATTACAGAAGATATCCTTGCTAAATATTTAATATAGTCAATATATTTAGTACTGCAAAGTCACAAACTTCTTATTAAGTCATAGTAAATCATTCTGACAATGCCAAATCAATAAATAACCATTCCAGTCAATCTTTTAATATGCCTATTCCTATCTCTATCTCTGCTGGGTTTTCTTTGTCTAAATCATAGCAATTCTGCTCTCTATTTCTCCATGTTTCCTTTATCTACATTCTTTATCTACATTCAAGCAGCAGTTCAGTCCAGGCAAGATGTCTTGAAAAACTACCATATAGCACAATGAAAGTCACAAGAAGCAATATTTTCATTTCTACTTTATGAATCCTAGATATCATTCATTCATTCTTTCAACAACCCTTTGGCAGGTACTAGGCTCAGTTCTACAGATACAGAGTTAAAAGGCATGGACATCCAAAACAGATATGCCACCCCACCTCCTGAACATTGTGGCACAAAGAGGCAAAACAGGTTTGAAACAGGTACCATAAAGTGATCTACCTATCTTTCATAGGTATCTTGAATATCCATTTAAATGGCTAGAATTGAGAGTACAAGGATATAAAGCAATCACTGTGTCATAGGGTAGCTCTGCTTTTAACATCTTGAGAAACCACCATACTGTTTTCCAAAGTGGCTATACCAGCTTGCATTCCCACCAACAGTGTAAGAGAGTTCTCTTTTTTGCATTCTCACCAATATTTATTGTTTCCTGACTTGTTAATTTTAACCATTCTGACTGGTGGGAGGTGATATCTCATTGTAGTTTTGGTTTGTATTTCCCTGATGCCAAGTTATGCTGACATAAACATTCTTAAGAATTTTCTCCTTGGTCTTTTGAAAAGGATACCTGCTAATAATGGAACCAACAGTAAAGAAGCAAAACTGAGAACTGGAGAAGACAGAGAGAGATTAGGTCCATGCTATGTTCAAACTACTCACTTGAATCCCTTTTTATAAAGCTACCTCTTAATTTAAAGAAACTTAAATGCTTCTGCTAAGTAAAAGGAGACAGAGGAAGTCAGCTAGAAAGATTGTGGAGTAGAAGGACCCTAGGTTCTCCTCATCCCAGGGATACCACTAGATAACAGCTATATCTGTGTAAATAATAGAGAAAGTGATCCAAAGACTGGCAGAACAAATTCCAAAATAAAGGTAGAGAAAAGCCCTCATCAAAAAATAGAAGAAGGGCAAAGATTCAGTTTGGAAGTGAAATTGACCTTCATCGTCTATGGTGGGGATGGAGCCAGTAGCATGAAACAGGATAGAAAATAGACTTTCACACCAGGGAGCCCTCAAAAGGGAGGATAGATCCCCATAACCTTTGTCTTTGAAAGCAAGAGGGGACAAATTTTGTGAGTTCTTAATAACCAGTGACACTTAAAACCTAGAATTTTTAAAAAAAAATTAGCATGCTGAGTTGTGGGAGAGCCTGGAGAGTATTAGAATTGGAGTCCCTGTCCTTAAAGAGACAGCCATACAAATAGTGCATGCAGATAGCACAGAAGCAGCAATTTGAGAAACACTAGGAGCAGGTGGGAAGAAGAGTGTTTTTGTTTTTGTTTTTGTTTTAGTCTCAGAGCACACCTCAGAGAGGTCATCTGGAAGCCCCTGCAGAAACAAAGATGCTGGCAGGCACCATTTCCATCCTCTGTTCCCCGGCATAAACCAGGGTCACCTGAGGACCAAGACAGTGCTGACACTTGCTACCTAACTTGCTTTTTTTCAAGCTCTGCTTCTCCTGTGCTTTGACACATCTGCCCGTCCAGGCATGCTCACTTTAGCCCCCACACTGTTGTTCTCCTCTTCCAGAAGACCAACTCAAATCCAGATAATACCCTATCTTCCAACCCACATGTTTTGCATGACCTCAGTTCTCTTGGTGGCAGGGGCAGGTCTCATTTTGCAAGCAGACTGTTGCACACCTTGTTAAAACACACCTACCCAAGCTGGTGACAAAGCACTAGCCACAACAGACAAAGAGCCACTGCAGACAACTAGAATTAAAGAAAAAGAGGTCAAGACACAACAGTAGAGTACATATAACACAAGAGACACTCCCTGAAGTGCCAGATCCTAGGGAATAGGAGACACTGCACTGCAGGATACTATGGGACCTCTCCTTCATAAAGCTATCATTGTTGAAGAGCAATGGAAGTAGCTGACTTTTTAACACAGAAAAGCAAACTTATAGTGAGACAAAAGGAGGAGACAGAGAACTATGTCCCAAATGAAAGAATAGGGAAAAAACCATAGCAGACAACTAAGCAAAGCAGATACAAGTAATTGCCTGATAGAGAATTTAATGTAATGCTCATAAAGATACTCACTGGATTTGAGAAGAGTAGAGAATATCAGTGAGACCTTAACACAAAGATAAAAAAATAACCAATCAGAGTTGAAGAACACAATAAATGAAATTAAAAATACACTTGATGGAAAAAAATAGCAGGCTAGTAAAGCAGAGGGATGAATTAATGACCTGGAAGACAAAGTAATAGAAAGTAGTCAAGCTGAGCAAAGGAGAAGAAAGAAAATTATGCAAATTGAGAATAGTTTTAGGGAGCTCAGGGACTCCATCAACCATAATGACATCCACATTATAGGAATCCCAGAAAAACAAGAGAGAAAAGGCGGGGGACTGAAATTTTATTTGAAAAAATAATAGCTGAAACTTCCCAAATTTGTGAAAGGAAACAGATATCTAGATCCAGGAGGCACTGAGATCCCCCCAGAAATTCAGCAGAAAGAGGTCCATATCAATACAAATAGTAATTAATATGGCAGAAAGCAGTGATAAAGGAAGAACTTTAAGGGCAGCAAGAGAGGGGCACCTGAGTGGCTCAGTCAATCATCTGCCTTCAGCTTAGGTCATGATTCCAGGGTCCTGGGATTGAGGCCCAAGTCAGGTTTCCTGCTAGGTGGGGAGCGTGCTTCTGCTTCCTCCTCTCCCTTTGCTGCTCTCCCTACTTGTGTTCTCTCACTCTTCCTTTATCAAATAGATAAATAAAATCTTTAAAAAAAAAAAAAAAGCCAGCAAGAGAAAAGAACACAGTTACCTATAAGAGGAGACCCCATAAGGCTATGAGCAGATTTTTCAGCCAAAACTTTGCAGGCCAGAAGGAAGTGGCATGATATATTCAAAGTGCTGAAAGGGAAAAATCTACACCCAAGAATACTCCTTTCAGCAAGGCTATTATTCAGACTAGAAGGGAAGATAAAGAGTTTCTTAGAAAAACTCTTGAAGTTTTTCTTTAAGAAAAAGTTCATGATGTTCATGACTGCTACACAATCCCTACAAGAAATATTAAGGGGTACACTTGAGTAGAAAGGAAAGACCATAAGTGAAAGTATAAAAAGCAAAAAACCAACCAAACAAAAACAAAAAACCACAAAATCAACAAAAATAAGTATTTTTATACAAATAAATCAAGGGATCCATATGACAAAAGAATGTAAAATATCACACCATATACTTAAAACATGGTGGAGAGAGAAGAATAGGTTCAAACTTAAACAACCATCAACTTAATATAGACTGCAATATGCAGAAGATGGTAACCACAAATCAAAAACCAGTAATAGATATGCAAAAAATAAAGAGAAAAGAATCTGAGTGTATTACTAAAGAAAGCAAACCAACCATGAAAGAGAGCAAGAGAAAAAGATCACAGAAAATTTATAGAAACAACCACAAAACAAGTAGCAAAATGGCAATAAATACATATCTATCAGTAATTACTTTGAATGTAAATGAAATAAATGCTCCAATAGAAAGACACGGATTACAGAGTGGATTAAAAAATAAGACCCACCTATATGCTGCCTAAAAGAGACACATATCAGACTGAAAGACACCTACAGATTGAAAGTGAGTGGTTGGAGAAATATTTATTATGCAAATGGATATCAAAAGAAAACTAGGGTAGCAGTACTTATATTGGACAAAATAGACTTTAAAACAAAGACTGTAAGAAGAGACAAAGAGGGACACTATGGAACAACAAAGGGAACAATCCAACAAGAGAATATAACAGTTGTAAATATTTATACACCCAATATGGGAGCACTCAAATATATAAAACAATTAGTAACAAACGTCAATAATGTAACTGATAATAATACAATAATAGTAGGGGACTTTAATACCCCACTTATATTGATGGACAGATCATCCAAAAAGAAAATAAAGGAAATGGTGGTTTTGACTGAGAAACTGGACCAGATGGATTTTTTTTTAAAGATTTTATTTATTTATTTGACAGACAGAAATCACAAGTAGGCAGAGAGGTAGGCAGAGAGAAGTGCAGGCGAAGCAGTCTCCCTGCTGAGTGGAGAACTCGATGCGGGGCTCTATCCCAGGACCCTGAGATCATGACCTGAGCCCAAGGCAGAGGCTTAACCCACCGATCCACCCAAGCGCCCAAGGACTAGATGGATTTAATAGACATTTGAGAACATTCCACCCTAAAACAGCAGAATATGCCTTCTTTTTAAGTGTACATAAAACATAAACATAAACATAAAACAAAACATTCTCTGATAGATCACAGATTAAGCCAAAAAGCACATTTCAAACACTTTTACAAAACTGAAATAGTATAATTCATCTTTTCTGATCACAACCCTATGAAAGTAGAAGTCAACCACAAGAAAAAAATCTGGAAAGGCCACAAATACATGGAAGTTAAATAACATGCTACTAAACAATGAATAGATCAACCAGAAAATAAAAGAAGAAAAAAAAATACATGGAAACAAATGAAAATGAAAACACAAAGTTCCAAAATGTTTGGGATGTAGCAAAAGTAGTTCTAAGAGGGAAGTTTATAGCAATACAGGCCTACCTCAAGAAGCCAGAAAAATCTCAAATAAACAACCTGTCTTCCCACCTAAAGGAGCTAGAAGAACAAACAAAACCCAGACCCAGCAAAAGAAAATAAATAAGGATTAGAACAGAAATAAATGATATAGAAACTAAAAAAATTAAATTAAATTAAAAAGAGGGGCACCTGGGTGGTTCAGTTGTGCTTGGGTGGCTCAGTTGGTTGACCATCAAACTCTTGGTTTCAGCTCCATCATGATCTAGGGGTGGAGATATCAAGCCCTACATGGGGCTCTGTGCTCAGTACAGAGTCTTCTTATCCCTCTCCCTCTCCTCCCCACCTCCTGCTCTTTCTCTCTCTCTCTTTTTTCCTATCTCTTTCTCTCTTAAACAAATAAATAAATAAAACCTTAAAAAAATAAGGAACTTAAAAAAAAACCAGATAAATGAAACTAGGAGCAGGTTCTTGGTAAAGATCAAAAAATTCATAAATATCTAGCCAGACTCATGAAAAGAAAAAAAAAAAAAAGAAAGAAAGAAAGAAAGAAAGAAAGAAAGAAAGAAAGGAAAGAGACAGAAAGGCCCCAAATAAAAAAAAGAAAAAAATCACTAATGAAAGAGAAGAAATAACAATAAACACTTCATAAATACAAACAATTGCAACAAAATATGAAAATTTATATGCCAACAAATTGGATAACATAGGATCAATGGGTAAATTCCTAGAAATATATAAATGACCAAAATTAAAGCAGTAAGAAATAGAAAATTTGGACAGACCAAATTAAGAGCAATGAAATTGAATCAGTAAAAAACAAAACAAAACAAAATAAAAAAACAAAAAGTAGAAACCTCCCACCAAGAAAAGTCCAGGACCAGAGGGTGTCCCAGGTGAATTCTACCAAACGGTTAAAGAAGAGCTAATATCTATTCTTCTCAAATTATTCCAAAAAATAGAAGAAAAAGGAACACTTCCAAATTTATTCTATGAGGCCAATATCACCCTGATACCAAAACCAAATAAAGACACCATAAAAAAAGAGAACTGCAGGCAATATCTCTCATGAAGACAGATGCAAAAATCCTCAACAAAATATTGGCAGACCACATTCAAAAAAAGAAAAAATATATATATATATTTTAAATTTGTTTTGGATTTTCTTTTTTTTTTTTTTAAGATCTTATTTATTTGACAGAGAGAGAGAGAGATCAGAAGTAGGCAGAGCAGCAGGCAAAGAGAGAGGGGGAAGCAGGATCCCCACTGAGCAGGGCTTGATCCCAGGACACTGGGATCATGACCTGAGCTGAAGGCAGAGGCTTAACCCACTGAGCCACCCAGGTGCCCCTCAAAAATATATTTTAAAAAATCATACACCACAATCAAGTGGGATTTATTCCTGGTATGCCAGGTGGTTCAATATTCTGAAAACAAAGGGATATATCATATCAATAAGACAAAGTATAAAAACCATATAATCATTTCAGTAGATGCAGAAAAAGCATTTGACAAAGTACAACCATTCCATCCATGATAAAACCATATCCATTCACGATAAAACCCTCTAGCACTGAAAAGTTGGTGTAGAAAGAACTTACCTCAGCATAATGAAGGCTTTATATGAAAAACCCACAGCTAACATCGTACTTGATGGTGAAAAACGGAAAGCTTTCCCCTTATGGTCAGAAACACAATAAGGATGTCCACTCTCACCACTTTTATTTGACACAGTACCGGAAGTCCTAGCCACAGCAATTAGACAACATAAAGAAACAAAAGACATCCAAATTTATAAGGAAGAAGTAAAACTCTATTTGTAGATGACATGATACTATATAGAGAAAAGCTGAAGGACTCCACCAAAACCCTAAGGATTCTGCCATTAAGACTGATAAATGAACTCAATAAAATCACAGAATACAAAATCAATGTACAGAAATCCTTGAAGAGAGTCCAGGCACTAATTTCCCTGACATCACTCACAGCAACATTTTTCTAGATAGGTCCCCTGATGCAAGGGAAATAAAAGTAAAAATAAACTATTCAGACTACATCAAAATAAAAGGTTTCTGTACAGTGAAAGAAACAATCAACAAAACTGAAAGGCAACCTATTGAATGGGAGAACATATTTGCAAATGAGATATCAGATAAAGGTTACTATCCAAAATATATAAAGAACTGATAGAACTCAACACCACCCAAAAATAATCCATTTAAAAATGGGCAAAACACATGAACAGACATTTTTGTAAGGAAGGCAGCCAGATGGCCAACAGACACATGAAAAAAGATGCTCAGTGTTACTCATCATCAGGGAAATGCACATCTCAACTACAGTGAGATATCACCTCACAGCTGTCAGAATGGTTAAAATCAAAACCACATGAAGTAAGTGTCGACAAAGATGTGGAGGAAGAGGAAAACTCTTGCACTTTGGTGGGAAAGCAAACTAGTAAAGCCACAGTGGAAAACAGTGTGGAATTACCTCAAAATATTAAAAATAGAACTACCTAAGATCCAGGAATTGTGCTGGTGGGTATTTATCCCCCAGATACAGAAATGTTAATTCAGAGATGCATGCACCCTTGTACTTATCGCAGCATGATTCACAATATCTGAACTATGGAAGCTGCTCAAGTGTCCATCAATAGGTGAATGCATAACATTTTAGGATTATATCTATATCTACATATAGATGTAGATATTTAGATATATCACATGGCTAATGAGATATCTCATTCAGCCATAAAAAAGAATGAAATCTTTCCATTTGCCATGACATGGATGGAACTAGAGAGTATAATGTTAAGTGAAATAACTCAGAGAAACACAAACACCCTATAAGCTCACTCATATGTAGAATTTAAGAAAGAAAACAGAGGAGCAAAGGGGAAACAAAAAGAAAGAGAAAGATAAACCAAGAAACAGACTTATAGAGAACCGGTGGGTAAGGGGTAGGAGGAAAGGTGAAATACTTTATGGGGATTAAAGAGTACACTAATGATGATAAAAATAAAAAAAAAGAAAAAAGTAAAAGAAGAAGATAAAAGAAAAGAAAAGCTGATTCAAAAGGGCATGATTACAGCATGTTTCCAACTGTATGACATTGTGGAAAAAAATAAAACTATGGAGACAGAAGATCAGTGGTTGTCAGAGGGCTTAGGGCAAGGTGGAACACAACAGATTTGTAGGGCAGTGAAACTGTCGTGTATGATACTGTAATGGTGCATACATGGCATTATATACTTGTCAAAATCCATACAATGTACAACCTAAAGGGAGAGGTCTTATGTAAACTACTGACTTTAGCTAATAAAAATGTGGCAATGCTGGCTTATGAATTGTGACACATATATCACAGCAATGTGAGGTGTTAATAGGAGAAACTGGGTGGGTAAGGAGAAGGGATCATATGTGGGCTCTGTACTTTCTGATTATTTTTTTTTTTGTAGACCTCAAACTGCTCTATAAAACAATATATGTTAACTTATAAACTTTTATTTGAGAAATGGGAGTTATTCAAATATACTGCCATGCTTTTTCCTTCGAAAAACCTCAAAATATCTCACTAAAGGACACTTTGTCATGCATAGACATATATTGAAATAGTCTCAATAGTTAGGCTTTGTCTTAAAAGACATCCATGTTCCAGTAGACTAACTCAGGAAACCTTATTTTTTTAGTACTGTTTAAGGGCTACATAGTGAACTAGCAAAAAAGTGCAGAGATGTTGCGCAGAGACTTGGCTGGACATGGAAAATTATCAAATGCTGTTCAAAATTGGGAAATATAATTTCATAAGTATGAAAGATAGGTTCAGTCAGCTAACCCATATACTGACTGTGGGTCTCAGGTGCCAAAGCGATCACTCAGCATGTGAAATACCCAAAAGACTTCTTGTCCCAGAGGTTAGTCCTTGAGTTGCTGTTGTAAAGATCTATGTACAATACAGGTATAGATATTTATTTGCACGCACACACACACACATTCTCTAAATCCCTATAAACAGACATGACATTTTTACCTAACACCTAAGAATATCACTGTGGGAGGTGCTAAGAGGAAATTCAAGATCTGCCTTTTTATGTTCCCAGTGGTTTAGAAAAACCATGCATCTGAAAGGTAAGTTAGAATAGTTTCGTGGTTAAAAGGGTGGGTGCTGCAGTTAGGATCCCTGATTTGAAAACAGGCTTCACACACCCCATAGTAATATGATCTTAGGAAGATCCTCAAGTACCTGAGTTGTTTTCTGTGTAAAATTAGGACACTAACAATAGTTATTTCTTATAGTAGTTGTTACCATTAAATTGGGTAATCCATGTAAAGTGATTAGCATATGTTTTAGGAAAATGCTTAGCACATTGCAACCATTAATATGTATTTCCAATTATTATTTTTACCATTACTGCTACACTGCCCATCCCTGTGCTGATATGTGATATGACTTCTATCCAAATATGGTGATATTTTTTGTGCGGTTGTTACACAGCAAAGTCAGGCACTGTTGAGAGACAACCAGATAAAAGAAGCAAAGCCTGGTGATGGGTATTAAGGAGGGCACAGATTGCATGGAGCACTGGGTGTTATATGCAAACAATGAATCTTGGAACACTGCCTCAAAAACTAATGATGTACTGTATGGTGACTAACATAACACAATAAAAAAAGACAAAGAAGAAGAAGCAGCAGCAGCAGCAGCAAAGCCACAAACTTACCAGGCCAATAAAATTGTGGTGCCTCCATATTTTTAACAGGATAACCATTCAAAAACATATCTCTCAGAGTTGCATTAAAAACAATTTCATCCCGGGGCGCCTGGGTGGGTCAGTGGGTTAAAGCCTCTGCCTTAGGCTCAGGTCATGATCTCAGGGTCCTGAGATCAAGCCCCTCATTGGCTCTCTGCTCAGCAGGGAGCCTGCTTCCCCCTCCCCCTCTGCCTGCCTCTCTGCCTACTTGTGATCTCTCTCTCTGTCAAATACATAAAAAACAAAACAAACAAAAAAACAATTTCATCCCTTCCATGTGTTTGCCCTTTGATGAAAAATTTTATCTTTTCTTTCTTATTTCAATTTCATATGAGAGAGAGAGAGAGAGAGAAGACAGTGTGAGGGAGAATAGAATAAATATGTGTTAATTATGAAATTATGAATAATATGTTATAATAATAATATGTTAATAATATATAATATATATAATATATAATATAATAATAATATGTTAATAATATGAAAATATGCCCTATTTATTGCGAAGGGTAGAGATAATCTGAAAAAGGTTTCAATTAACAATTACAGGGATAATAGACATAATGTAATACAGTGTAGCTTTCGATCTAAGTGATGGTGTGACAGGGCCACATGAAAAGTGTACCCTTTGCAGATTCTAGACTTGTCTATCACTTTGAAACTTCTCAAGATTTGCAGTCAAAAGCATTTCTATACATACTTTGTGCCTTTGCCAAAAGTATTGTCCTTAATTACAAACTTGACTAATTGAATTAATATTTTATTGACTTGGGAAAAGAATAATTTTATATTGGAGGACTTTTTAAAGGAAGCTATTTTTATTTTATAATTTTTTGATACATTAAAAGTAAGAACTATTGTTACTTTAAAAAGTTGCTAAAATGTTATCTTATTCTTTGGTTGGTGAGTATGAAAATCGAAATCACTCTGCTCTGTAGATGGGTCTTTCAATGATAGCTATTGAATGATAATGGGCTTTGACATCTTCAGTGACTGTCTTGTTCTGAAAGAGAACACTCTGTACTCTGGATTTTTAGTGTCTTCCTTGATTCCACTTCATGATCCTTGAGAGTGCTTGTTAGGATCTGAATGATATTACAACTTTGGCATAGTAGTTTAAACTTCATGTTTAAATGTTCATTGTCTTCACAAGTACAAATGAGAGGCAGATGAGTAAAACTTTTTCTTTACTGTAGCAAAAGTGTAGGGTAAGGAAACATCTCTCATACTATCAGGATGGGAAACAAGAATTGGAAGCTTTATACTGGCCCATTATGTATCAATCTGTCATCCAAACCATGACGTCCCCTTAAGTTTTTTGTCAAAGAATGGAATATTAACCATCTCCAGACTTCTATGTAATGTTACAGAGAAAAAAGAAAGAGAAAATGACTTTTCTGTATTTAATTAATTATTTTTTTTATTATTAGGCAGACAAAAATTATATACATAACATGGTTAAAAGTTCAAAAGACATATACATACATGATGTGGTTATAGCAATTAGGTTTACACAAATAAAGATTTCAACCCTTATTATTCTGATTTATTCATTTATTTATTTATTTTCAGAAAGAACTAGATAGTCCATAAAAGAGAGGTGATTTGCTTATAATCGTTCAGGATTTTTTTGGGGGGGGGGTTTGTGTGTGTGTGCTTTGTTGGTTGCTGTTCTTTGAGTTTTGTTTTATTTTGTTTTGTAAGCTCTAAGCCCAAAATTGAGGCTTGAACTCAAGACCTGGAGATTAAGAGTCACATGCTCTACCAATTGAGCCATCTAGGCACCCTTATTCAGATAATTAATAGCTTTTCTCAGACCATTTTATTTTCCTTCCAGTTCATCATGTCAAAATTAATGGTTAGGTTGTCACTAGGATAAAAGAATAAATATTTGTTTTCTATTAGTGTGCACTCTACCTATTTTCTCTCTGTCATGTAACAGACTTGGGACACCTGTCCATAAGACCATGTAATTCTACATCCACTCACCTCACTGCCTTTCTGCTGACTGGAATCCCAGGATTAGAAGACTTCCAAATCTGGATCTCCATCCCCTTCAGCTTCATGTACCTTTTGGCTGTGATAGGAAATGGCCTGGTTATGGCAGTGGTGGCCTGGGACAGGAACCTCCACGAGCCCATGTATCTCTTCCTGGCCATGCTGGCACTCAATGATGTTCTCCTTTGTACTGTCACAGTGCCCAAAATGCTTATTATCTTCTGGCAGGGCCTTTCCCCATCAACTTATCCTGCATGTCTCACACAGATGTTTTTTGTTCATGCTCTGTTCCTCTCTGAGTCTGCTGTTCTCTTGGCAATGGCTTTTGATCGCTACGTGGCTATCTGTGCACCACTCCATTATGCAACCCTACTTACAGGCTCTCTCATCAGCAAGGTGGGCCTGGCTCTGCTGGCTAGGAGTGTGGCTGTGGTCACCCCTAGTGTCTTCCTCATTTTCCGGCTGCATTTCTGTCGGAACAATGTCATCCACCATACCTACTGTGAGAACATGGGCATTGCCAAGTTAGCCTGTAATAGCTATGCCCTTAATAGCATTTATGTACTCACCGCTGCTCTCCTCACCACAGGGCTGGACTTTGTGCTCATCTCCCTGTCCTACTGGCTAATCCTGAGAACAGTCTTCCAGCTACCTTCCAAGGAAGCCCGGACTAAGGCCTTTGGAACATGTGGAGCTCATATATGTGTCATCTTGATATTTTATACTCTGGCCTTCTTTTCCTTCTTTACCCATCGCTTTGGAAATCATGTACCCAGACATGTCCTTATCCTCCTGGCAAACCTCTACTTACTGGTGCCACCTACCATGAACCCTATTGTTTATGGAGTAAAGACAAAGGAGATAAGGATGCGTGTCCTAGGGCTCTGTAACCAACCAAAATGACCCAAGGGTTATGAAGCAAGAAAGAATAGGTGAGTCCAGGGTAGAGGATCAGATTTAAATATCAAGTGTGAATCAACCCAGGCAGATCTATCCCTGGAACACCTAACCTCTGGATAGAACTTAAAATACTCACATTTCCCAATGCTGCCTTCCCAGCAAAGGGTAAAAAGGAAGGTGCCAGGCAACTGCTCCGGTACCATTCAAGGGTATCTCAACATATTAAGGTAATAATCAGTGGAGTCACTGCAACAGCATAGGTGACTGAAATATCCCTTTTGTACTACAAAACGCCTCTCTTAATGTCAGTTTGCTATGGACAATCTTAGTTCAGATTCCAGCTTCATCACTGCATCCACAAAATGCAGAATATACAAATAATTTAATAAATAATTTTATAAATATCTGTTAGATAAATGCATTAACATGAAATACTAAATGCTAGGGATGCCTGGATGGCTCAGTCAGTTAAGCCACTGCCTTTGGCTCAGGTCATTATCCCCAGGTCCTGGGATCAAGTCCCGCATAGGGCTCCTTGCTCATTGGGGAGCCTGCTTCTCTCTCTGTCTCTGCCTGCCACTCTGCTTGCTCGTGTTCTCTCTCTCTAACAAATAAATAAATAAATAAATAAATAATCTTTAAAAAAAATACCAAATGCTAATAATTCTATGTAACAAATGCCCTAATATATCCTTATGTATTATATAGGGCATATTCTTTAAATACTTCCTTCCTTTACTCTTAGCTTGTTTGTTTCATATCTCCTTCAATACTTTGTTGCAATAAGGATATTTTTACACACAATAGAAAGTTACTTTGATTGGGTTAAGTAAACAAAAAAGCAGGATCTAAGGAGTGGCATGACATGCAAGGAATTTGAGTACCTATGACTCAGGAAGGAGAAAGTCAGGCTAATTGCTCCATCTTGGGTCAGGTTGCTAAAACTGCATGACTCTGTTACATCACTTAACATTCTGGTTAATGGGGATGAAATTTAGTCAATGAAATTCTCAAAAAAAAAAAAATCACAACAAACCAGCAGGATTATGTTCACTGGATCCATTTAGCTCTTTAAATAAAAAAGCACATGTAATTTTCCTAGTGCAGCTTTTCACACCCCAAACCTTCTTGCTAATTGCATTCTATATTACCTGGGACAACCTTTATCATCTATAAATCTATCTGGCAAAATTCCTGGAATGTAATACCATTTATCCTATAGAAAATGTCTACCCGTTGATTAATAAAAGAGTTAAAATTTTCCCAGGCATCAGACAATAAAAATGAGTATCATGAACATAATATAAACATATACATGGTCTAGTGGTTGAAGTAGTTGATGGAGTGCCTTCAAAATATTTATATTGTTATCATTCTCCTTATTAATGCATGTGGCTATTTCCAGACTCTAAATGTAGTCAGATCATTTCCACACTGTACATTTTTGACTGAATTATGTTTTTATTATTTGAGATACCGGATTGAATATCTGAATTACTAAGTGAGATAATGAAGTATTTTGTGATATTGCTTTGTGTAGAAGACAATACCAGACACTTTAATGACAAAGGGGATAGTGATCTCTGCTATTACTTTTTCTTGCCATTGTGTTTTGCAACAAGAAGACTTCTGCAGTATCAAGAGGATTAATGTATAACCTAAAAGATAACGTTTGACATTATGAAAACAATTGCATTGCATTTTGCCCAGTGATTGGGGATTAGTATACAAAAATGAATTACGATTTGGGTTTCTGGGTCACTTACACATTCTGCAAGATGGCAGAGAATGTTTTCAAAAGACACTCATGACTTTGTCAAACAAGGTAATATGAGTAAGAGTGCCTCCTGATTTATAACTCCATATACAAATGAGAAAGACGTTTCAGTCATATTATTGTAGTTCTAGGCAAGAACAAGAAACCTACCTGTTTTTGGAGCACCAACTGCTTGCCATAAGACTAAACTCTTGCCTTCATTAAGGTTCCAGAACAAGATGTTTCTGTTCTCAACCATAGTACCAACTTGTCATTCATTCATTCATTCATTCATCCATTCAGATATTCAATCACTCATCTCCTCACCAATGATATTTTATGGGAAAAATTATCTTAATTTAAAAATATGTGGTTTTCTAAATGTTTTTGATAAAATATGTTATGATTATAATGTAATTATAGTAATAAATTTAAGAAGGTAACAAAGTAAATAATAATTTGTGTGTCCAAATATTGCATTACCTATGTAGGTATTCCTTTAAAATAGTTTTATTAGTATGCAAAATGCAAAATCTAAGGTGCAGTAAGTAGCTTAAACATATTTCTGTGAACAACAACAACAACAAAGCCTAATACAACATTGTTTTTTTGGAGCATAGATGCTAGGAAGGTATATTCAACATCACAGGTTGAAAATATATTTTGTAGGGTTCCTGGGTGGCTCGGTTAGCTAAGTTTCTGCCTTCAGCTCAGGTCATAATACTGAGGTCCTGGGATCCAGTCCGGCATTGGATTCCCTTCAGTGGGAAGTCTGTTTCTCCCTCTCCCTCTGCTGCTCCCCCCTGCTTGTGCTTGCTTTCTCTCTCTGTCAAATAAATAAATAAAATATTTTTAAAAAATACATATTTTGTATTTGAAGTTCTTATTTTAAAAATGATTATTAGGGGCGGCTGGGTGGTTCAGTGGGTTAAAGCCTCTGCCTTCAGCTCAGGTCATGATCTCAGGGTCCTGGGATTGAGCCCCGCATGGCATCGGGCTCTCTGCTCAGCAAGGAGCCTGCTTCCCCCTCTCTCTGTCTGCCTCTCTGCCTACTTGTGATCAATGTCTGTCAAATAAATAAATAAAATCTTAAAAAAAATAAAAATAAAAATGATTATCAATAGTTAAATGTTACTTATACAATGTATACCTGGTGGTAATGATCATTCTCAAAATTTTCACTTTTCCTATCAATTTTATTTAATTATTTATTACACCAAATATTATCTAATTATGATGTTTATACATCTTTCTTATTTTTAGTTGATGTCCCTTACTTGAAGTGAATGTGCTAAAAGGAGAAGGGTAATTAGAATTAGAATCAAGAAATAGGATAATATGGTGGAAACATCATAGTTGAGTTAAAACCAGACAGCAGATATAAGTTGTAGATATACTCCATGTGCCTGAAATTTGAAATCCTGATTTTAAGTTAGTAAACTCTCTTTTATTATATGATATGTGGGTTCATGACATGTCAAATCTTTTCCTTCAAGACTTTTTTTTTATCCAAACTAGTCATTCTTTTTCAATAATTGATTCATTCCTTTCATCATTTATATATTCAATAATTATTTAATGTCACTTTTATGCCAAGCATAATATTCATGCCTACAGGCAGCAAACTCTTTGAAGCATAGTTGCTATACTAGGTAGAACAAGATATGTAAAATATATTACTAATTATTACATAAATACTGGGAACCATAACACATTTTTAAAGCTTTATTTGTCCCCTTTGTTTATTTTTTGCTTTGCACAATTATAGCTGTACCAGCTAAGAAAATTCAGTTGCATTTGCAAGTATTTTTATACAACCCTATGCATAGCCAGGTGCCAGATAATTTCAGAATCACAAGGAAAGATAGTTTTGTGTGTTGAAAACAGTTCTAGATAAAATTGTGAGACCTTAATCTTCAGCTGTTTCCAGCTACCACAAATTTATAAGTAGCTATACCCCAATGAATTATATTGCTACCTGAGTGAAATTCCTCATAGCCAAGGATACCAAAGATAATATTTTTTACATTTAAATAAATAGTATGCCCTAAATTATTAAGATGCATTTAACCCAATGGATTACAATCATATACTTCACATCATAATCTCTGGAGTGTTTAAAAATGACAGGATCTCAATTTTTATAAAATTAAAATTATTTTTAAAAATTGAGCAAGAGAAAAATATGCATATTGTACTTTTCTATTCCAGAGGAAACTAAATATCCTTAGTAGGGTATAACATGAATATAAACCTTTGAAATATGATGTGGATACATTGCTAGGATTTCTAACTTCTGCTTTGAGCTCTAAAATGCCTTTATGTCAAGATAAGATTTTTCTCATTGTTAAGAAAGAAGGAAAAAGTAGATATCTGGAGACACTGATATTACAAGAAAGGGAATATTAAATTCCCTGACAAATGCAGAGTATCAGGAAGCAAAGATACATGGGTTTAATATATTTAATGAAGAATTAACAGATAAATCACCCTGGAAAAGATTGGAATTAGAAATGGAAGGGAATAGGGGTGCCTGGGTGGCTCAGTGGGTTGGGCCTCTGCCTTTGGCTTGGGTCGTGGTCTCAGGGTCCTGGAATTGGGCCCCGCGTCGGGCTCTCTGCTCGGCACTGAGCCTGCTTCCTCCTCTCTCTGCCTGCCTCTCTGCCTACTTGTGCTCTCTCTCTCTCTGTCAAATAAATAAAAATCTTTAAAAAAAAAAAAGAAATGGAAGGGAATAGATGGAAATGATTTCTATGATACTCCATTCCAATACATTCATATTTAAAGGGAATTTATGAAGTACATGTTAAGCTGTATAGTCCCAATGGACACCAACTCCACTATAACCACTTCTCAACATACTCTGTTGACTCTATTTCTGTTCTTTACTCTTTTGTTGGCAGTTATGATGACAACATATCTAGAGCACATAAATAAGTATGTATTTAAATCATTTAGATTGAAGCCATCATTGCCTTGAGGACATGCCTACATCACAGTAGAACTGACTTTTGTGGGGAAAAGCAGATGGAGGACTCCTTGGCGGATCTGTTTGGTCTTCACACTATAGATGATTGGATTGAGCACAGGTGGGACCAATAAGTAGACGTGAGCCATGAAGATATGGATGAGTGGGGAAGAGTGTTTGGCAAAACGATGGACAATAGAGAGCCCAATCATAGGCACATATAGGATGAGTACAACACAGATGTGGGATGCACATGTGTTGAGAGCCTTAAGCCTCCCCTCACGTGATGCAATTCTTAATATTGACTGAAGGATGCACATATAAGACACAAAAATACCCAGAGAGTCCATGCCCCACAGCACAATGACCAGAAGCAACCCATATATAATATTAAACATTGTGTCAGCACAGGCAAGGCGAATCATGTCCTGGTGTAGACAATAGGAATGAGAAAGGGTGTGGGAGTGGCAGAAAGGAAAGAAGGCCAACCGGGCCAGAAGTGGAATCATGGCAAAGGCACTCCTAAGCAGGGCTACAATTCCAATTTTAGCAATAAGTCTTGGTGTGAGGACGGTAGCATATCGTAGAGGGTGGCAGATAGCCACATAGCGGTCAAAGGCCATAGCCAAGAGCACGGATGATTCTGTGAAGGAGAAAGTGTGAATAAAAAACATTTGGACCACACAGATATTGAACTGGATTTCCCTGGAAATGGACCACAACACCCTGAAGAGTGATATCATTGTGGGCATGGACATGCCCATGTCAGTGAGGGAGAGCATGGCCAGGAAGTAGTACATGGGCTCGTGGAGCCTGGGGTCCGTCCGAACAATATGCAGGATGGTGCAGTTGCCCATTATTCCAACAAGGTAGAGGACACAGAATGGGATGGATATCCAGTGGTGAAATTCCTCATAGCCAGGGATACCTGTGAGATAGAATGTGGAGGACAGCGTATTACTAGAGTTTAAGGTTGCCATGGAGCTCACTGTTAAATCACAACCCAGGTTTAGGATCCCACTCCTGTGGGGAGGGCAATGATGAGATCAGTATCTGAGCCTGGAAAACAAAACAAAACAAAACAAGTGAAACTTCAGTGCTTTCTGTAAACACTCTTCCATTCATCCCCACATTTCTTGCTCTTTCTTCATTGCATTGCTGAGCATGGCAAGTTAAGTAAAATATCTACCTTACAACCACAGGACTTTTCTTCCTGCCTCTCAGATGCAGACCCATTGACATCCTTTCTAAATATGGACAATCTTCTTCTAAATACACTACAAGGAGCAGTATATACACAACGGGTTCTATATTACATTTTTCATTTTATAGTTTTCTTCCAGAATTTCCTTGGTGAGAGCTATTGATTTTAACATTATTCTTTTTTTAATGACTCATTCAGTGATTTACATACACTGCCTTATTCTGCCTAAGAACATAGATTTTCAGGAATACTAGAACACCATACAGATACCTTTACAAGATTTGGGCAAGTACGGGTCAGCAGTACTTATGAACATAAGTAGGTCTTAGTAACATATCCCCAATTATAAATTGAAGGAATAGGCCTGGTCTTGGACTAACATTGCCAGAAGCTAAGTATGGGTTAAAATAGACTTAATTAAAATAATCTTGAATTTAAAAAAATATAATAATGAAATATGGAATTTCAGATCTTATCAGTCATTTAGAGAACTGGTACCTTCTACAGGAAAAAAAAAAAAAAGAAAAATAGGTGCTATAAGGAAAGACAGAGTAGTAAGTCATGCTTCAAAGCAAAAAAGAGAGAAAATAAGATTAGGAAAAAAAAACGATAATGTTCAGAAAAACATCTGATCTTGAAATGAAACCTTTCCTACTCAGAACAAATGAGTACATTTATTTCCTCCCAATAGATTCCTGTATTTCTTCTGTGGTCAAGAAAAACATCTCTGAAGCAAGAAAGATCAGCCACCTCTCAACATCTCACTTCCCCATCACTTGCCAAGAATTCCTGCTCACCAAAATGCTCTTTCGAGAATTTATAATCCAGGAGACAGATTACTTGCCATTGTAAAAAAATATGCTTGTCTCTTCCTATCATGTAAAGTCTACTTTCATCCTTTGGGAACTTCAAATCTCTTTCAATCTTCTCTAGCTTCACACAGATA
>NW_019154152.1:9481685-9493789 GCF_002288905.1 Enhydra lutris kenyoni
ATAAGTGACTCAATCTCACAAAACAAACTGAGGGTTAATGGGGGGAGGGGGGCTGGGGGGGTGGGATTATGGACATTAGGGAGGGTATGTGCTATGGTGAGTGCTGTGAAGTGTGTAAACTTGGCGATTCACAGACCTGTACCCCTGGGGATAAAAAGATATTATATGTTTATGAAAAATAAAATTAAAAAAAAAAATCAGGCAAAAAAAAAAAAAAGATAAGCACTCCACAGGGTTTTGTAAATGTAAAATAACATAATGCATTTAATACTGCTTTGAGCAGCATGAAACATTACTCAAATACCATAGATTTATTTTTTTTAATATTTTATTTATTTATTTGACAGCTAGAGATCACAAGTAGATGGAGAGGCAGGCAGAGAGAGAAGGAAGCAGGCTCCCTGCTGAGCAGAGAGCCTGATGTGGCGCTCAATCCCAGGACCCTAGGATCATGACCCGATCAAATACCATAGATTTCTAAAGTTTGTTCAGAATATGGGACTCTTACATCTACTCTCCCACCCATTCCTTCATCAACCTTCCTCTGATGGACTGAACTAAGCAGGGGCATCCATGCGTGAATTCATCTTCAAAGAGGCTGCAGTCTAGTCCCAAAGTATAACAGGGTAGAGATACTGGTGCTTGTTAGATGGGCAATTGTATGATCTTAAGATACATAGACCTTTTATTTTATTTAAGGCTTTAATCAGTTGGAACATGTCCACTCCTACTACGCATTTAAGCTCAGCTAGCCATCAGAGATACAGAGCTTCTTTGAATTTGTCCACCCAAGTCTCCCTTGGGCATTCTCTCTTCCTGTGGAAATCCCCACTATCTCATCCTGAGCCACATTCATCCCTCAGGCCCATGGGTTCCTACTCCTTAAGTAGTATTAGTAGCTATAGTTCCCTCAGGCTTCCAGAAATCCTGTATAACCAGGAGAACCTAAAAGCTTCTTTCGCCTCAGATAGATAAACTGGTAACCTCCTATGTCCTTTAGGAAACACTACCTCCAATTTGTGAACTCTGAGCAAGAAAGCAAAGCAGTGAATGTTCATTAAGTGATGGGGAAACAGAAGTGGCTATAGATTCAGGTAAGTTTGTTATGGGGAAGGAGGGCTAATCTGGGAGGAAAAACAATGATCAATTTGTCAATGGAAAGGAGGGCAGAAAATTTGGGGTAAAGAAAAGAAATTGTGGGTAGTTGGAGATAAAGATTGAAGTGAGGTGAAAAGGGGGTTTGAAGGAAAATAATGCATAATGTGGCACAGTTATGTGAGATGAGATATGTTGAGTGTTTTAGGTAAGTGAACAGGTAATATTTGAATAGAATTATGAGAAGGATATGTAGATTATTTTATAGAGAAAAAGAAAGAATATCTGTGCTTTGATGAATGAGGGTAACAATAATATGTATTGAGGTCAGAAATAGTAAAGTTATCTGAGAGGCACTCTGGAGGATTTGAGCACAAAGGTAAAGAGAAAGGGGAGTAGGGACAAAATTACATGTATCAATCCATCTCCCTTTCCCCATACACTGGAATGAAGGTTCTTATTAGTAATGACAATGGCTTTCCTTTCATCCTGAGATCAGTAGGCAGCAGTTAATAATTTTAAAAATAGGAATGAAGGATGCCTGGGTGGCTCAATCAGTTAAGCATCTGTCTTCTGCTCAGGTCATGATCCTGGGGTCTTGGGATTGAGCCCCACTTCAGGCTCCCTGGTTGGTGGGGAGCCTGCTTCTCCCTTTCCCTCTGCCTACTGGTCCCTCTGCTTGTGCTCTCTCTCTCTGACAAATAAATAAATAAAATCTTTAAAAAAACCCCAAAACAGGGGTGCCTGGGTGGCTCAGTGGATTAAGCCTCTGCCTCCGGCTCAGGTCATGATCTCAGGGTCCTGGGATCGAGCTCCACATCGGGCTCTCTGCTCGGCGGGGAGCCTGATTCCCCCTTTCTCTCTGCCTGCTGCTCTGCCTAGTTGTGATCTCTCTCTCTCTCTCTCTCTCTCTGCATCAAATAAAAATAAAATCTTAAAAAAAAAAAAACCCCAAAACACAGGAGTGATTTACCTTACCTATGTCTTTCAGAATTTGCTGTTGTAAGAAAAATTGATTTGAAGCAATGACATAAAAAAAGGAAGAATTAGGTGAGTTAAATGGCTAACACAATAGTTTGGAAGAGACATCATGACAGAAGTAAAGAGAAGTGAATTAGTTAAATACTTTGGTTATAGAAACAAGAGGACATATTGATGGGTGGATAGGAGTAAAAAAAGGTTTGAATAATCAAGAACAATACTTAGTTTTTACATATTATCAATTACACAGCATGAATTACATTTACTAAAATAGAAATATTAAGGCAATTATCAAGAATTCTTTATTGGCCATGTGATCTTTGATGTGCCTTTTAGATACACAGACAGAGATATCTAGTAGACCATTTCTTATTTCCCCACTACTGTTGGAGATTCTTATAGGTCTCCCCACTTCACTCTCTTCTCTGCCCAACAAAACCTTTTCTTTTCAAGACCTGCCTCCCTCAGTTTTCTTCTAGACCTGTCTTTTGGGTAAAATAATAAAGAAAAGTGAGAAAACAATACATGCTCAGGTATTGGAGGCATTTGCAGGTGAGGACAAGGGTATTACTGAGGGAGGCCTGGTATTACTGAGGGAGGCCTGCAGTCTGAGTGTGAAGGGTCCTTTATGAGTTGTAGCCATCACTCTAATCCCTAGTGTGTGACTGAGAGTCATCATAGTATAGAATTGGGACTACCTTCTAAAATAGGGTTAAAATGTTTCAATAGCAGTTACAGAACCTTTAGAAGCAGAGCTTAAATTCTAATTCTAATGATTCTTTTTATTTACTTTGAGAGAAAGAGAATGAGAGAAGGGGGCATGGCAAAGGGAGGAGAGAGAGAATTTTTTTTAAGATTTTATTTATTGATTTGACAGACAGAGATCACAAGTAGGCAGAGAGGCAGGCAGAGAGAGAGGGGGAAGCAGGCTCCCTGCTGAGCAGAGAGCCGATGAGGGCCTTGATCCCAGGACCCTGAGATCATGACCTGAGCCGAAGGCAGAGGCTTTAACCCACTGAGCCACCCAGGTGCCCTGAGAGAAAGAATCTTAAGCAGGCTCTGTACCCTGCATGGAGCCTGATGTGGGGCTCCATCTCACAACCCTGATATCATGACATGAACCAGAATCAACAGTCAGGTGCTTATCTGACTGAGTCACCCAGGTGCACCTAATTCTAATGATTCTTATGTTTGTTCAGTAACATTTCTGGGCTTCAGGCTACTTATATGTAACATGGCCTCTGTTGATCTGATATAAATAGTAGTTCAAATATAATATATATCTATAAATAATTTTTTATTATGTCAGTTAGCTACTGTAAGGTACGTGATTAGTTTTTGGTGTAGTGTTCAATGATTCATTAGTTAAATATAACATAATTTTAAGGAGTCTAAAAGTACTCTTGGACATTGGGATATGATTATAACTTATGAATAAACTTAAGGAACTGGACAATGATATCTGTTTTTTCTTTACGTAGATATCACTATTCATAACTTTGAAAGAATCATTGCATTCATTATAAGAAATAAGATATAGATGGTTAAGTGACCAGGGCTTTAGTGACACACATAACATGTGTGGTTGTTGTATCAGAAGGAAAGAGTGGCAAAAAAAATATAGATCGGTAAAATATTAAGCTAGTGAAGTGTCTGAAGAAACTGAATTTTTTGTTTTAACACTGCTTTGGCATTAGCGACTGCATGTGGTGGTAGGCTGGAACTCAAATGTTGACCAAGGTAGTCACATGGCTGTAGGAAGCAGACAGGTGAGGGAGCCACTATCCTGGGAAATCACCATCTACATGAACAAAAACCTGACACCAATATTTATGAAAGTTATTATTGTACCTGTGTGACTTCAGGCAAACCACTTCAGTCTCTAAGCTTCGGTCTACATATCTATAACATGCCTCTATTTTGACATCATTGGAGATATTTTACATTACAAATATGATCATTAAAATGTAAAAATATGGGGCACCTGGGTACCTCAGTGGATCAAGTCTCTGCCTTCAGCTTAGGTCATGATCTCAGGGTCCTGGGACTGAGCCCCACAACAGGTTCTCTGCTCAACAGGGAGCCTGCTTCCCCCCCCCCCCCCCTGTCTCTGCCTGTCTCTCTGCCTACTTGTGATTTCTCCCTCTGTCAAATAAATAAAATCTTTAAAAAAGTGTAAAAATTCAAATTGAAAGAGGACTGGGGTAAGAACATTCATAAATTATTTAATGTAATCATCTATATTCTATTGTGAGATAGGGTTTATTAACTTTGTAACTGAAATACATTAAAACTGAATGAACAAAGAAGCAAAAACAAGAAAATTAGGAGGTTGTCACCAGACTGGATCATAGTCTGAGGATGTCAGGGGTCCTAACTTCATTCCAAGGCCACAGGGACAGTTAGGCTGAGATTGGTGGTATTTTTCCTGCTTCTGTCAGAGATGGCCCAAGGCCATGTGTAGACAGGAGCATTAGAAAAGGAGCTGCAAGTTCCAATGACACCAAAAAGGTGTCCAGGATCAACAAGGAAGATGGAGTTCACAATTCGATTGCATCAATGGAAAAAATGTTAACGATTCAATTAAGTAAAATCCTGGCCTGACTGCAGTTTAAGTACACATAGATGAACCTTGATAGGCAATATGAAATGGAAACCAAGCTCCAAATACCTGTGATTGAGTAAGTGAGGATAAGTACTATTTACTCTTGGATGGGGCTCTGGTTCCCATTTAAACCAGTTTGAGGACTCACTTATTTCATTCTCTAATTGTTAACCACATTGCTGCATATACAATGCTTTTGAAGTATCCATTTATATCTCATGATATGATTTGATTCATCTTAGGGACTCTTTTCTATTAGAGATAGCTAACTCTATACATTTATTGCCTATGCTTTTTCTGACATTCCTTCTAAAGTATTTCCATCCAGTTTCCTTGTCAGAGGGAAATGAATGCTTAACATGGAGAGGTCTTGGCAAATATCCTTGCTTAACATCATATATAAAATAAATGACAAGTAAATGGTGACTCTAAAAGTAGATAGAAACAAACCAACTTATAAAAATATCAGTAGGAGATAGGAGAATATATTACAAATTCAGGGGAGGGAAGAGTATCCTGTGAATGACTCAAAATCCAGAATCAATGGAATAAAAGATTGACAGAAAACTACATAACCATAAACCATGTAAAGAATTAAAAAATAATATATTAAAGGATGATGGAGTCTTTGGATAATTTTCAAAATCATTTTACAAACTGTATAGATAATGTCTCTACAAAGAATAAGAGTTAATAAAAAAAACCTAATGTAGAAACATAAGTTGCTATCTTCTTAATGTTGTGTGTTTTTCTTCCTTTTAGGAGCCCACATTCTTATGGTAGGAAAATGGCTACTTGGGACACCCTTTTAACAGGTTCTAACTCCAGTACTAAACAGTTTGTTTCATTCTACCTCACTGGGATTCCTGGTTATGAGAATGTTAATCACTTTATTTCCATCCCTTTTTGTGTGTGTTACCTGATTGGAATAGTGGGCAACTGTACAATCCTTCACATCATCCACACAGATAAGAGTCTCCACGAGCCCATGTACTATTTCCTGGCCATGCTGTCCCTCACTGACATGGGCATGTCATTCTCCACCTTGCCCACAGTATTAAAAATCTTATGGTTTGATGCTAGGGAGATTGAGGTGAATGCTTGTGTGGCACAGATGTATTTTATTCATACATTTTCTCTGATGGAGTCAGCTGTGCTTCTAGCCATGGCTTTTGACCGATATGTTGCCATTTGTGATCCTTTGAGGTATTGCAGCAAACTCACTCCACAACGTATTATCTATGTAGGGATCTTCATTATAATCAGATGCTCCGTTGTCCTCCCTGTTATTCTTGTTCGTATTCCCACATTTCCCTTCTGTCACTCCCATGTTCTCTCCCACTCTTTCTGCTTACATCAAGAAGTCATCCAGTTGGCCTGTGCTGACATCTCTTTCAACATTTTATATGGCTTGTTTGTTGTTGCATTTTATTGGGGTGTAGATTTTCTAGGGATCTTGTTATCTTATGCTTTCATCCTCCATTCTGTGCTAGGCATTGCATCCCAGAGAGGGAAGCTCAAAGCCCTCAATACGTGTGCTTCCCACATTTGTGCTGTGCTCATTCTGTATGTGCCCATGATAGGGCTATCCTTAGTGCATCGCTTTGCAAAACACTCCTCCCCCATTGTCCACATAACCATGGCCAATATTTACCTGTTAGTTCCACCAGTACTTAACCCAGTCATTTATAGCATCAAGACAAAGCAGATTCGCCAAGGCTTCCTAAGGATATTAGCACCCAAAAGGGTTGGACTTGCTCACAATTAGAAGTGATAAGATCCTCTATTATTTTGACTGTATCCATGACCTTCATTCTGAAGATAACCAGCTTAGAATTTTTGGGGACACATTTGGTATATAGTAAGTGCATGATAGTTAATAAGTTCTACATATCTCTATAAGAAAAATATTGTAATTGTGTCTGTCATTACTTCCCAGCTTTAAAGCATCTCAAAATCCTGATACAAAGAGGTTTAGTAAGAGGAAATTCATTTCAACCAAAACATTTATGGAGATATTTTTTATTCAGGTTTGGCGAGAAGCCCAATCTTCCATGTTAAAGCTAAGACTTATAGAAGTTAATATTGCAAAGGTAACAGAGGTAAAATGTAGTAAACTGGGCACTGGGAACTAGGAACATTTTCTTTCAAATGAAACAAAGTAGACCTTATTCTTCAGATTTTGAGCCAAATCATAATAAAATGGATATTTCAGTTTAGATATAGAATAAATAATAAGATTGCATTTCTTTGTCTGCTTTACTTCTGTTGGAATGAATGTCAGAAAAAAACTTGGGCAATGAATGCATTGGGTTAGTTTTCACAAGACCAATCAACACTTCACACTAACAGGGCTGTATACTCATGCTGAGTATAAATATATCAAAACCCCCTGGTCAGTGTACACTCATATGAGGAGAAATGTCTTCAGAACTTTAAGCAAAATAGAGTAAGAAAGATGCCAAAAACTTCCCAAGACTCTTGCTGTCTCATCTAATTCCCTAGGAAAGAAGAGGAAGCAAATTTCCAATATTGAAGCTTAAAGTGTACACTCTAATGGGGCAATGGAAATGCATCTGAAGTAATTAGAAAGAGCATTCAAACAGAATCTAAACTAATTATTTTTCAATCTAGTACCATAAAGATAATGAAACTCTGAATGCTGGTATTTTCTTACATCTGCCGTCTGCTGTGTGTCTTGTCTTTTCTCAGTGCCCACTTTTTGTAACTGATGTATTTAGGAAAACTAACTATGTAGTGATTAATCTGAAGTTTTCTTTCTTACACTTCTCTGAGGTAACCCCCAATTTTGAAAAAAGAATTATGCCTGATTAATCAAAAAATGGATATCAGATTTCTTGTAAAAAAACAATGAAGAAAAATGACATATTAAAAATTCAACACTTAATAAAATCCAGATAGTGATAGTCATGGTGATCCACGCAGAGATGGGAATATAGAGATGTATACACATATATGAAATAGACATTTCTCTTTCAGATTAATTAAGAATTTGTTAGGAAACAGACACCACACTCAAAGTGGATAATTTCAAGAATTTGATAAAAGGGTCAGGAGTCATTGAAAATATGTTGGCAAGATTTAGGAAAATGAGGAAGGTTTATATTTATATCTGTATCTATATCTATATTTATATTTATAGTATTCTGGATGAGAAGTTTGTTATCATCACTAGTCCCACTCAGGCAAAGGAAAAAGAATTTACCCAAACTTAGAAAGGGCATCTTGTGGAGAAGGACACTTGACATCCACTCCCCCTTTCTGTAGAGAGAGGCAGCCATTATGAGGGGTTGGTGGGCATCCAGAAGAGTTAACACCTCAACTGTATGTTCTTCTGTATTCCTGTTTTCAGCATCCATCACTGACTAAGTCAAACCAGAAGCCAGAGAGCAAAAGGAGCCATTTATGCAATTCATTATAGTCAGGACAGAAAGCAGAGTAGATTTGGGAAATAGAATGAGCATGCCCTTATCACAGAAACCATTTTGCCTTTCATTTTTATATCCACTCTCAGGCTTGTGACCTAGATAGTACTCTACCTATACCTCTAAATGTGGATATTTGCCCATCACATTTTCCTCATCATAGTGAATCATTCAAAATTGAACTTATGACTTAAGGTTGTCAAAAATATTGGTAGTGGAAAACAAAACTATTTTCTTATTTCTTTCCACTGTGTATCTGAGGAATATATATAGACCATACAGCAAAAGAGTATGGATGCAATGACTAATGAAAACACTTTAATTTGGGAATCCTTGATTATATCAAACTTACATGACACCAAAGTGATTTAAGTTAAAGAAACTAAAGTATAAGGAGAATTACAAAGCATCCAGTGCCAGTAAAGGCAGTAAGTTCAGATCATTTGTCTGGCAATTCCTCAATACGTTTGAAGATGGAACGTTTTCCTATTGTTACTGTATAAATAATATCACATTTTCATAGTCTATTAGTGCATGATAAATTTCTTTAGTAATTGAGTACTTTTTCTGTAGGAAGACTATTACTTATACTGAGGGCATCAATTTCTGAAAAAGCCAGTTCTCAATTGAAAGTATGAAATGCAGCAGTGACTGAAGATTACTGAGTCACTGTGACATATGTGCAATAGAAAACACCGGAGTTCAGTGAACACATGATAAAGTTGTCAGGTGTTTTTGTTTTTGTTTTTGTTTTTTTCAATTTTCTTTTTCTTCCTTTCTTTCTTTCTCTTTTTTATCTTTCTTTCTCTTAAATTTCACTTAGTTAACATACAGTGCAATACTGGTTTCAGGAGTAGAATTCGGGGATTCATCACTTACATATAATACTCAGTGCTCCTCACAACAAATGCCCTCCTTAATACCCATCACCTAATTAGCCCATCCTCCTACCCACCTCTCTCTATCAACCCTGTTTGTTCACTATCATTAGGAGTCTCTTATGTCTTGTTTCCTTCTCTCCTTTTTTTTCTTTCCCCCCTTCCCATATGTTATCTGTTTTCTTTCCTAAATCACACACGAGTGAGATCATATGGCATTTGTCTTTCTCTGAATGAATTATTTCACTTAGCATAATACACTACCTCCATCCATGTTGTTGCAAATGGCAAGATTTCATTCTTTTTGATGCCTGAATAATATTCCACTATATATATATATATGTATATATATATACATATATATATATATATACACCACATATACCACATCTTCTTTATGCATTCATCAGTGGATGGACATTAGGGCTTTCTCCATAGCTGGCTGTTGTTAATAATACTGCTGCAAACATCAGGTTATATATAGCCCTATATTGTATCCTTTGGGTAAATGCTTACTAGAGCAATTCCTGGATAGTAGGATTGTGCTATTTTTAACTTTTTGAGGAATCTCCAAACTGTTCTCCAGAGTGGCTGCACCGGTTTGCATTCCTACCAGCAGTGCAAGAGTGTTCCCTTTTCTCTGTATCCTCACCAATACTTGTTGTTTCTTGTATTTTTAAATTTTAGCTATTCTGAAGATGCAAGGTGGTAACTCATAGTGGTTTTGATTTGTATTTACCTGATGATGAGTGATGTTGAGCATTTTTTCATGTGTTGGTTAGCCACCTGGATGTCTTCTTTGGAAAACTACCTATTCATGCCTTTCATCCATTTTTAATTTATTTTTGTATATGGTGTAAGAAAGTGGTCCAGTTTCATTCCTCCGCATGTTGCTGCCCAGTTTCCCAACTCCATTTGTTGAAAAGACCGTCTTTTTTCCATTGGACATCCTTTCTTGCTTTGTCAAAGATTAGTTGACTCTATAGTTGTGGGGCCATTCTGGGTTCTCAATTATGTTCCATTGATCTAAGTGTCTGTTTTTGTGCCATTACTATACTGTCTTGATGATTATAGCTTTGTGACATAGCTTAAAATCTGGAATCATGATGCCTCTAGTTTTGTTTTCTTCTTTCAGAAATGCTTTGGGTATTTGGGGTCTTTTGGGATTCCACACAAATTTTAGGATTGTTTATTCCAGCTCTGCGAAAAATGCTAGTGTGATTTTGATAGAGACTACACTGAATGTGTAGATTACTTTGGGCAGCATAGACATTTTAGCAATATTTTTTCTTCCAATCCATGAGCATGGAATGTTTTTCTACTTATTTGTGTACTCTTCATTTATTTTCATAAGTGTTTTATAGTCTTCAGAGTACAGATCTTTTACCTCTTTAGTAAGGTTTATTTGTAGGTATCTTACTGTTTTTGGTGCATTGCAAGTGGAATCGATTTCTTTTCCTGATGCTTAGTTATTGTTGTATAGGTATTTCTGCACGTTGATTTTATATCCTACAACCTAGCTAAATTCTGGGAGAAGTTCTAGAATTTTTTTGGTGGAGCTTTCAGGTTTTCTACATAGAATAGCATGTTGTCTGCAAATAGTGAAAGTTTGAAGCTTCTTTCCCAATTTAGATGTATTTTATTTCCTTTTGTTGTCTCATTTCTGAGCCTAGGATTTCCGATACTATGGTAATTGTAAGAGTGGAAATCCTTGTCTTGTTCCTGACAATAGGGGAAAGACTCTCAGTTTTTCCTCATTGAGGATAATATTAGCTGTGGGTCCTTTATACATGGCATGATGTTCAGGTATGTTCCATCTACCCCTATTGTGTTGATGGTTTTTATCAAGAAAGGATGCTGTATTTTGTTGAATACTTCTTCCTCATCTATTGACAGGATCATATGGCTCTTTTCTCTTATTAATGTGGTGTATCATGATGTTTTATTTGTTAATGTTGAACTACCCCTTCAGCCAGTGATAAATCCTACTAGATTGCGGTGAATAATTCTTAAATTCTCAAGTACTTTCTCAAGAACTCTTGAATTTGATTTGCTAGGTTTTTTGTTTTGTTTTTGCTTTTTTTATAATTTTTGCATCTGTGTTCATCTGGGATTTTGGCCTGTAATTCTCCTTTTTACTGGGGCCTTCATTTTGGAATCAAGGTAATGCTGGCATTCAAGAATGAGTTTGGAATTTTTCCTTCCATTTCTATATTTTGAAACACTATGAGGATAATAGGTATTAACTCTTCTTTAAATGTCTGGTAGAAACCCCTGGGAATCAATATGGTCCTAGATTTTTATTTGCTGGGAGATGTTAGGCATTATAATTACACCAATATTGCCAAAATCAACACCAGAGTTGGAGAAATTCATAGAAGACCACATTTTTAGAAGTAGTTTCTGTACCAAACAGGGCTGACATTACAATTGCAAGATCCACCTAATTATAGATTTCTGATTATTCAATAGTGCACATGCCACCCTGTTGTTTCTCAATTCAAATAGAGATTTAGGAGTCAGTATTGTTGACAAAGAGAGAGTTTTAAAAGTTGAGTAAAATCTTCTCTTTCAGACATATTAAACATTTTAATCTGTGTCATTAGGAAGAATTCAGTGGCACAGTGAAGAAAATATCATACCAGGCAATCAGATCTGATTGATAATATTGGTTTTATTGTTTTATGTGTGGTTTTAATATAGAATTTATTTTTTATAGTGGTTCTAGGTTCACAGCAAAATTGAGTGAAAGGAACACACATATCCATATACCCGCTATTGTATGATTTTGAAGGAGGGAGATCACATAAAGGAATCTCATTTTTATCCAGTGTATAATAATAATACTGAACTAATGTTGCTTCCAGCTCTTATGGCACAAACTCTAGGTCCATCCCCAGTTTAAGTATTTAACAAGGCCCTCTCATTGGCTATATCATAACCAAACATCTTTATTGCCCCATCTTATTCTGGATACAAACTAGTATTTCATCTCGTTGCACTACATCGTTTGTTCCAGACATTGAGGCAGAAAGCGCTAGAGAATCTCAACAGGCTTCTTGCCCCTGTATTCCCAAACTGCCATCCCCTGCTGCAGCC
>NW_019154152.1:9494189-9622476 GCF_002288905.1 Enhydra lutris kenyoni
GGTCTATCTTCCCGTCGCTTTGGATTCACTTCTCCACCCGTCCTACCTTTCAGAAAGTGGTTGATTTTCTGTTTCTAGAGTTGCTGTTCTTCTTCTCTTCGATCTCCCGTTGGATTTGTAGATGTTTGCAATCTTTAGATAAGCTATCTAGCTGATCTCCCGCTACCTGAAGTAGTCTCAGCCTGCTACTTCTCCGCCATCTTGACTCCTCCCTGGAGTGCTTATCTTTTAAGCTGACTCCCCCAAAACTTAACTACTAATAGTTTAGTGACTATTGACTTGATGATATGTAACTATATGAATCCAAAGTTTACAATGTAAGTGTAAAGATTACAAATTTGTAATTATACTTGGCTTCAAATTCCAGTATAATGAATTCATACTAGAGTAGTTTTAGGTAAATGAATTAAACATTATTAGCTTGTTTGCTTAACTGTGTCATGCTATGATTATATCCCATGAAATTTCTTTTTTTTTTTTAAAGATTTTATTTATTTATTTAACAGAGATCGCAAGTAGGGAGAAAGGCAGGCGGGGGGGGAGGGGAAGCAGGCTCCCTGCGGAGCAGAGAGCCCAATGTGGGGCTCGATCCCAGGACCCTGGGATCATGACCTGAGCTGAAGGCAGAGGCTTAACCCACTGAGCCACCCAGGCGCCCCTATCCCATGAAATTTCTCAAGTATTAATTGTAATATGGAAAATGGTATGGAGGTTTCTTAAAAAATTAAAAATAGAATTATGATATGATTCAATAATTCCACTACTGGATATTTACACAACGAATACAAAAACACTAATTCAAAACAATACATGTACCCTTATATTTATTGTAGTATGTACAATAGCTCAATTATGGAAGGAGCCCAGGTGTCCATTGATAGATTAATGGATAAAGAAGATGTGGGATATATATAAAGACAGATGATAGATAGATGGATAGATAGATAAATTCCTATCTATATATCCTTATATAGATATATAGATAGATAAATTCCTATCATCCCTAGAAATATTACTCAGCCATAAAAAAAGAATGATATCTTGGCATTTGCAACAACATGGATGGATCTAGAGAGTATAATGCTAAGTGAAATGACACATTTAGAGAAAGAAAAGTCCATATGATTTCACTCACATGTGGAATTTAAGAAACAAAACAAATGAACAACAAAAAAGAAGAGATGGAGAAGCAAACCAAGAAACAGTTTCTTTAAGCTAGAGCGAACAAACTAATAGTTACCAGAGGGGAGGTGTGTGGGGGCATGGGTGAAATGCTTAAAGGGAATTAAGAATAAACTTATGAAGATAAGCACTGAGAAATGTATAGGATTGTTGAATCACTATATTGTACACCTGAAACTAATAGAACACTGTATATTAACTATACTGGAATTAAATTAAAAATAAAATGAAATAAATAAAAAAGAAGTAAATGGGATAATGCCTGTAATGCAACTCACATAGCCCTCATATATGCTCAGTACCCGTTTGTTTCTTTCCTTCTTTGTTTTAATTAATTAATTTCTTGTAAAGAGATAGAGAGAGGATGTAGGATTTAGCCAGAAAACATTACAGGCCATTTATTTTATTCTTCCCGGAAAGAAGATGTGAGTTTCTGTCCTCTATTCTCTTTTCTTTCCATTCTGTAGTTAAATAAGGAGCAAAATGTTGACAAAATTCAATTTTGTTGGAGACTGATTCTTGGTTGTGTCTGAAAGATTTAATATTATAATCAGGAAACTGCTAGTGCACTATAGCATTTAGAGGTTAGTGTGGGCTCTAATAAATTTATGACAATTCACTGGTTATCTCAAATTTACATTGAAATTATTTACCAAAAACATAATAACACTCTCTTACTTTATTTTTGCTTCTCTTTTTCTTCATTCATTGGAATGGCAGCAACTATATGAAAAGACAAGATCTCTTCTAAGGAAAAATGTGCACTATAATAAAGGAGAAAGTCATGCAAAAATACAAAATAAATATGACAAGAGATAAAAGATACGTAAGTGCACATGCCATATGGATGAGAGGATATGTGTCAATCAGGGTTCAAATTCCTAGAAAATTACTCTTATAAGAGCTGATATGTGAAAAGAGCCGTCACTTCTAACCAAGTTACCAAGGGAGGTCTTTGTGTGTGAAGAAATTCCATGAAGAAAAAGACACAGAGTTGCCACCTTCATGAATTGAGTAGATGACAAGTTCTCTATGCAGAGAGATATAGAAAAGTATTTTAAGAGGATGGAAAGATTTCTGAATGTTTTACAAGACATGGATAGCCACATCTTCTTTGTAATTTATTTGTATATATTTTTTCTGATGAATACAATTGTAACTGCAACACAGGTAAGGCAGGAAAGCACATTGGCACTGTTAAAAAGGTCAGACCCCAGAAAGTCAACTAAATTATACCTTTTCTGTACTTTTTGCCATCTCTCCTACATTTTAGACTCCTAGTTTGGATGTGTTGATTTTTAGGGTTTTTTTTCTATGTTTATGTAATTTCCATTACAATTGTGTATGTATTATACAGTTGACCTTGGAATAACACAGGTTTGAACAGCCTAGGTCCACTTATACAAGTATTGTTTTTATAAATATAGTACAGTATATGTATTTTCTCTTCCTTATGATTTTCTTAACATTTTATTTTTTATAGTTTATTCTAGGAATACAGTATATAATAAATATAACTTACAAAATATGTTCATCAATCAATTGTTTATATTATCAGTAGGGCTAACAGTAGGCTATATTAGTCGTTAAGTTTTGGAGAGTCAGAAATTATAGGCAAATTTTTGACAGCATGAGGCTTAACTGTGGTAAGAGCCCAGAAGTCCATTGACAGATGAATGGATAAAGACATGGTGTGTATATGTATGTGTGTGTGTGTGTGTGAATATAATATAATATAATATAATATAATATAAATATTATATACACACATATATGCATATATATGCATATATCTCTATATATACACACAATATGTCTCTCATATGTGTGTGTATGTGTTTATATATTTGTGGAATAATACAAAATATTATAGATTTGTGGAAAAAAAGTGAGCTCTTGGGGAGCCTGGGTGGCTCAGTGGGTTGAGCCTCTGCCTTCGGCTCTGGTCATGATCTCAGGGTCCTGGGATCAAGCCCCGCATCAGGCTCTCTGCTCAGTGCAGAGCCTGCTTCCCCCCCTCTCTCTGCCTGCCTCTCTGCCTACTTGTAATCTCTCTCTCTGTCAAATAAATAAATAAAATCTTAAAAAAAAAAAGTGAGCTCTTACCATTTACATCAATGTGGATGGAATTATGCTGAGCCAAAGAAGTCAGTCAGATAAAGACAATCATCATATGGTTTTACTAATATGTGGACTATAAGAAATAGCACAAGTGATCACAAGGGAAGGGAGGGAAAACTGAATGGAAAGTCATCAGAGAGGGAGGCAAACCATGTTTTAAACCAGGCTGTTAACTATAGGAAAAAAAAGGGTTGCTGAAGGGAGTTTGGTAGGGGGTTGGGGTAAGTAGATAATGGGCATTAGGGAGGGCATATGATGTGATGAGCACTGAGTGTTATATACAACTGATGAGCTATTGAACTCTACATCTGAAACTGATGATATGCCATATGTTGGGTAATTGAATTTAAATAAAAAAAGAAAAAATAAATTGTGCAATGGGATAGAGATAGAAAGAGTGAATGTGAAAGTGCATGAGAAATGTGAAATTTTTTTAAAGATTTTATTTATTTACTTAGAAAGGAGTGAGTGAGAGGGAGAGAATGTGAGAGGGAGAGTGAGTGAGAGGGAGAGAATGTGAGTGAGAGGGAGAGACAAGCCAAGGGAGGGGCAGAGAAGCAAACTCCCCACTGAGCAGGGACCTGGATGCAGGACTCCATGCTAGGACTCAGGGATCATGACCTGAGCTGAAGGTAGATGCTTAACCATCTGAGCCACCCAAGCGCCCAGAAATGTGAAACTCTTGATGAAGCCACAAACACAGATAAAAAGATATAATAGTTTATTTTAGGACAAAAAAAAAAGGAAAGTGTGTAAAAATGAGTTTTCTTGAAGAGTATACATAAACTGAATGGTAGGACAGGGTAAGATTGAGAGAGCTTTTGTCTGGTGATGATTTTTTTACTCTGAGGTAAAAGCTCATATATGGTGGGTAAGTGCACTGCAAAAGCATTAATTTGGAAGAGAAAGGCTCAGATGTGGACCAGCCCCTTAGTGGAATTTTTTTAAAAGGGATATTTTCAACCAACACCCATAATCAAATTAATGATGATGGTATTTTCCAATATTATTTACAGAATAGTCACCATCCACTGTCTCACATGCACAAATACAAATAAACTATCGTGTCATTAGGACAATTTATAAAAACATTTTAGAATGAGGGCTCTGGAGTCAGTGTGTGGAGACAAACCAGGTCTATCACTTGTCCAAGCTGTCTAATGCTATACAAGTCACTTAAACTTATATTGATTGGAGTTAAAATGTACGTGGAATGTTCTCAGAAAAACAACTGATTCTGAGTAAACATTTAGAAATGACAAATTATTATGTAACTTCCCAATAATCTGGTTTCCCTGTAGTCCTCTTGTGTCCCCGTTTATATCATGATTCAAAAATGTCATTCTCTAGACATTCCCTACTCCTTGACCCACACATCCAGCTGTTTTCATGTTCAAAAGAGAATATTCATCCCTAAGGATCTTGAAGGCCATATAACCACAATAAGCAGAAATTTTGAGTATGAAACTTCAGCAACAGGACAAGTAGATCACTGTAACTCAGTACTGATGCCCACTCTGCCATACATATTCCAATCCCTGCTTCAGTGGACACTGGTTTAAGGGTTATTTTTCCTCATCACAAGACTCCATAATCTTCAGGTGTCTATAATATGGGTGAGGCAGGCAGAATAGGGAAGTGCTGGATATTTTCAAGAGTAACAAAAAAACAGGGAACTGAGCCTGACACCTGACAGTTTGTGGTGATTAAGCAAACTTATGGTCGCCCTGTGGTTTCCCATGACCACAAGCATCCTGCTGCTGTTGCTTAACTGCAGCATACATACACACAAAAAGCCAGCTAGCTCTCAAATGACAGAATGGCCCCTCCACTTGGGATGTGAGAAGATTCCTAGTAGGCTTTGTCTATATGTCTATATATGGAGTATCTGCAAGAGAAAAATTAGACTGTCTGCACATAATACCTACCATAGAACATGAATAATATTAGATGCAATTCCTAGAAATCCACTCCTATACCCAGAACCTCACATGAATATTTTGTTCCCAAATTATAAACACCCGTAAACAACAGAGCCCAACGTCCAACTGGCACAACTCAGATTTTCTGAGTTTGCCCACATTTCCTCACCTGGAGTGTGCACTTTCATTTTTTGCAATAAAGCTTCTTCTGCTACACTTTATTCTGACTTGTTTTTGAATTCTTTCTCCAGCACAGTCAAGAACCTGGCATTGGCTGGTGGTTGAGGTCTCAGGTGTTGAGAATTCCCCTGCCTCTGGTATCAGTGGGTAGTTTAAAAGAGTGTCCAAGGAATAATGTCAGTTGTGCTCCTAAAAAGAAGAAAGTGTGTGTGGGGGGGTGGGGGGGGGCGGCTGTTTATTGTGGGACCAGTATGACTTTCAAAATGTTGTACTATGGTGTGATAAAAAAAGAAACATGTATAGTGCGAAAAACACAGGAGGGGGGGGGGGAGGGGTCGGCCAATACGGAAGTGTTCAGAGCAAAGGAAAGGTCCTCAGGGGAAGTTTGGATGAATTTGTCTAGAGAGGGGACAGAATGGAGAGAAAGTCATAAAGCTGTCTGACTAACTGGATACATGTAAGGAAGAGAAGGAACCTCAGAGTGTGGATTATAACCACATTGCTACAATTCTTGCCTGCTGAGGTCAGAAGTAAATACAAATTGTGTCACAAGTGGAGAGTCAGGAGCAATGCAAGGAGCTGTTCCATTTCTGACGCACTCAACAAGTTCACCTTGACATCATGTTGAATGAAATTCATGTTGGTGCAAATGAACTTCCCTTGGCTCATTCCCCAGCAAGCAGCATATCTTCACAAATTCTGGTATTTCAATCTCAAAGCCCTGCCCTATAATTTGGCAGTCCCTAAACTGTTTAGACTAATATCTTTAAAAATTCTGGGGGGAATTATTTTCTATGAAATCTGCCTATCATACCATGTCTCACTCTATTGTCTTACAACTACACTATTTCTTACTAAGTATTCCAAACCTAAGACTCTTACACATTCTTCAGCTTACAAGTGGTATAACTATCTTCCCAAAGGAAGATTTTTGGATTTTCTTACATTTAACTCTGGATATTGATACTTAGTACTTTCCTTCATTTATATGACACTGGTAATATAGCAAATTACATATACATACATGTACATTAATGAAGATACATCTGTGGTAAAAGTTAGTAAAACTTCTCCATTCATGAATAAGGAGACATTTACAGAGATCATCTCAGTGCCTTGCAATAACGAAACAAAATACTCCTGCAGTTGTCTGTCACTAAAGACAATTTCTATACATTTATTTGGATAGTGTCCTTGCTGCGGTAGAGTAACTCAGAAATAATATATGCTCTTATGATAAAATGTGATATGATAAAAATAATTTCTACTTAAATATTTATAGACATTGTAATTTCACCATAGGCTAAAATTCCTTGCATCTTGGCTTACTTAAATCAGCAGAAGTTTCAAAATGTATGTTATTATTGTTTTGCTTTATAAGAAAATCTGTGAAGAGTGATTTAAATTCATATTAGAGAAATTAAAGTATAAGGAGAATGAGAGGCAATCAATGCCAGGTAAGTCAGTAAGTTTAGATCATTTGTCTGGCAATTCCCTAAGAAGATATTCAAAGATGGAACTGTGAGGGTTTTTGATTACTAAGCTATAAATAATCTCTCATTTTCATAGACTATAAGTGAATGGCAAATTTCTTTAGTACTTGAGTACATTTTCTGTAGGACAATTATTATACTGAGGTGCTCGACTCCTGAAAAAGCCAGCTCTCAGTTGAAAGTATTAAATACAGCAGTGCCTAAAGATTAGCAATTTGGGATATATGTTCAATAGACAACATGTGAGGGGAGTGGACACATGATAAAGTTGTAAGGCATTATAATTAGACCAATATTGCCAAGATCAAAATTGGGGTTGGAAAAATTAACAGAGGACCACATTTTTAAAAGTTGTTCTTGGACCAAACAGATCTGAATTTACAACTGAAACTCCCATCCCAACTAGAGAGTTCTGATTATTCATTAGTGCACATGCCACCCTGTTGCACCACTCAACCACAAAGAGACATTAAGGAGTCAGTATTTTTGACGAACATAGAGTTTTAATAGTTGAGAAAAAGCCTCTATTTTTAATCATATAAAACATACTAATCTGCTGCCTCAAGAACTCTATGACACAGGACCACAGCAGCCAATTATCTGAGTGATAACATTGGTTTTATTATTTTATATGTGGCTTTAAATATAGATTTTATTTTTTATAGTGGTTTTAGGTTCATAGCAAAATTGAGTGAAAGGAACACACATTTCCATATACCCACTGTTGCATGATTTTGAGGGAGGGAGATCACATAAAGGAATCACATTTTTATCCAGTATGTAATAATAATACTGAACTAATGTCACTTCCAGCTCTTATGGCACAAACTCTAGGTCCATCCCCAGTTTAAGTATTTAACAAGGCCCTCTCATTGGCTATATCATAACCAAACATCTTTATTGCCCCATCTTATTCTGGATACAAACTAGTATTACATCTCGTGTTGCACTACCTCGTTTGTTCCAGACATTGAGGCAGAAAGCGTTAGAGAATCTCAATAGGCTTCTTGCCCCTGTATTCCCAAACTGCCATCCCCTGCTGCAGCCTGAGTGCTGGGGACAAACCACACTGAACTGGCAGCACTGACAGGGTTACACGCACTGTGCTGCATTTATCCTGGGGCTTCCTGTCTCAAAGGACTGGAGGAAGACTTATCTGATCCTTCTTGCTCTGAGAATTTGAATGGTCTCTAATGACAAGAGGTACTATTCTGCCATGTATGTGAGGCTTGGCGACAATGAAAGTGGGAGGTAAGAGGAAAACACAGAGGGGGACCTGAGAGACAAAAGAGAGGAGGGTGGACACCCAGAGTGTGAGGAGGAGAACCAGGAGACTGTTCTGGAAGGAAGAGGTTCTCAGTTCATCACAGGACATAATTTTCACCAAAATACCTTCATTGTTCATGCTCATTCTTATAGCATTCAGGCCAGGCTCAGTCAGACTTTTCAGATTAGACCTGCCTGAGATCCCCTAGATCTTTATGGTAGGTGGTCTCTGTGTCCATGGGCAGGATGTGATGTTTACACAGGGTGACAATTTATTTTTCTGACATGATAGAATGGAGATTCCAGAGTGGTTGAGATTGTATCAGATCACCTTCAAAGACTCCTAGAATCCCAAATATCAGTGTTTTTTAATATGACATTAATTGTGACTCACAAATCTAAACCCCAAATTATAACTCCTTTCAGTCTTTGAGTTTATAAACTAAGTCCTCAAACACCATTGTCCTCTTCTGAGGAATGATAAAAGACATCACAAGGCCATGTGAATGAAGTTGAGATTATAGGATCAGATGTAGTAGGAGTTGGGCAGTCAAAATGAAGCCATGTCAAAATACAAGGAGTTGTGGGATAATAGGCAAGGCAGATCCTAGTGAATACGTGGAATATGGTGCATATTTGTTGTGGCAACTTCAGAATACTAACATGGCTTCTCAGATTCCAAGCTCATGGTAGTCCCAAATCTCATTGCTTTTCTTCAAGAGACTTCCCATTTTATCCTGGGATGTATCTTTTTTTTTTTTCCCTCAAATTGGCAATGAATAGAATGAAAAGTATATAAGTAAAGCTATCAAAATTACCAGAAGAATTTGAGGGTAGAGTAAAAGAACATGAAGCAGTTTATACCTAAGGCAATACTGAATTTTTCACTAGATGACACAGAGATGAATCTGATATCCTTCACTTCACTCAGCTGACCTAGGTCACTTTTGTGAGATGCCTACTCAGGGGTTTCCTCTCTGGGAGGATACTCCAGAGTCTCCTCATATCTTACTTCCTCCCATTACACTTCAAAGAAATATTGTTGTTGTCATTGTTGTCTTCATCATCACCATTATTTTATGTTCACTATATGTAAGGCTCTAGGCTAAGTATTTCACCCACAGGATCTCCTTTATTCTGAAAGCACAATCCTGTCAAATTGTTTTTATCTACAGTTCACAGATGAGGCTACTTTGCTACAGGGGAAAATCAGCAATTTGTCCCACTTAAAAAGTGAGATGAGGCTACTTTGCTACAGGGAAAATCAGCAATTTGTCCCACTTAAAAAGTGAGGAAGCCTTGGAACCAGAGTATTCCCGACATGGATATGTTTGTGGAAGCAGAGGGAGAGTCTGAACCAGGGGAATGGTGGACAGTTGTCTCCTAAAACCTCAATAGAAAGTCACGGAGATGATAAAGCTGCTTCAGACTGGCCTCCAGCTCAGGTATATTCCAGTTTCTAATTAAACTTCAAGTTCACCTTTTCATGGCAGAGGGAGAGAGCCACTATAAAATCAGAGAAATGGTCTGAACTGACCAAGCCGTGAGGTAAAAAGAAGGCATATTTCTATGTTTGGATTAAGGATGAGATATTGGAAAATAATCAACATAAGAAAGAAATAATATTGGAAAATCTGGGCATTGAAGGTAATGAGTTCAAGTGTAGAAAGGAAGAAAAGAAGGTGAAGGAGACGAGCCCAGGGCAAGAGAAGAAGGAATTGTGGGTGGTAATAAGCCAGGCAGATTGAAGAAAATAGGACCATAGACACCAGGTCATACAATATGTGAGCAATATTCAATTGTAATGTGAGTAGTCAAAGAGATTGAATCTATCTCTGACATTTGCTTATTTGATTTCTTGATTACGGGTCTTCCATTTCCTAGAAAATTGTGATTATTAATTATTCCAGTCAAAACTGCTGAATTCAGGTTTTATCTGTGTGAAGCTAGAGAAGATTGAAAGAGATTTGAAGTTCCCAAGGAACAAAGTAGACTTTACAAAACATAAAGAGGCCAATTTATTCATTTGCAATGGGAAATAACCTGTCTCCTGGATTGTAAATTCTCGAAAGAGCATTTTGATGAGCAGGAATTCTTGGCAAGTGATGGGGAAGTGAGATTTTAAGAGGTGGCTCATCTTCCTTACTTCAGTGATGTTTTTCTGGACCACGGAAGAAATACTGGAATCTTTTGGGAGAAAATATATTTTCTCTTTTGTTCTGAGTAGGAAAGATTTAATATCAAGGTTAGATGGTTTTTCTGAACATTATAGTTTTTGTTATCTTATTTTCTCTTCTTTTTGCTTTGAAGCATGGGTTTCTACTCTATCTTTCCTTATAGTACCTATTTTGTGTGTGTGTGTGGGAAAGGTATCAGTCTCTAAATGACTGATCAGATCTGAAACTTAAGAGAAAGAAGGTTTTGAATTTTTAAAGTCAGAGCCAGACACCGTTATGTTTTGCTTAAATTGTATATTTTCTTACAATAAGAACATTACATATAAAATTCCATATTTCATTATTATAATTTTTAAATTCAAAATTGTTTTAAATAACTCTATTTCACCTTATATTTAGCTCCTAGCAATGCTAGTCCAGCACCAAGCCTGTGACTTCAATTACACAATGAAGGATATATGTTAGTAAGATCTCTGCTTATGTTAATAAGTACTGCTGACCCATACTTGCTTGAATCCTATAAAGATACCTCACATGGTGTTCTAGTACTTATTGAAAAAGCTATGTTGTTTAGGCAGAATAAGGCATCATATGTAAATCACTGAAGGAGTCATAAAAAAAAAAAAAAAGACAAATGTTAAGATCGGTACCCCTTGCCAAGAAAATTCTGGAAGAAAATTATAAATGAAAGATGTTAGCTAGAAACATTTAATGTGTGTGTGGTGCTCCTTGTAGTGTCCTTAGAAGAAGATTGTCCGTATTTAGACAGGATGTCAGTGGGTCTTCATCTGAGAGGCAGGAAGAAAAGTCCTTGTGGTTGTAAAGTAAATATTTTACTTAACTTGCCATGCTCAGCAATGCAATGAAAAAAGAGCAAAAATGTGGAGATGAATGGAAGAGTGTTTACAGAAAGCACTGAAGTTTCACTTGTTTTGTTTTCCAGGCTCAGATGCTGATCTCATCATTGCCCTCCCCACTGGAGTGGGATCCTAAACCTGGGTTGTGATTTAACAGTGAGCTCCATGGCAACCTTAAACTCCAGTAATACGCTGTCCTCCACATTCTATCTCACAGGTATCCCCGGCTATGAGGAATTTCACCACTGGATATCCATCCCATTCTGTGTCCTCTACCTTGTTGGAATAATGGGCAACTGCACCATCCTGCATATTGTTCGGACGGACCCCAGGCTCCACAAGCCCATGTACTACTTCCTGGCCATGCTCTCCCTCACTGACATGGGCATGTCCATGCCCACAATGATATCACTCTTCAGGGTGTTGTGGTCCATTTCCAGGGAAATCCAGTTCAATATCTGTGTGGTCCAAATGTTTTTTATTCACACTTTCTCCTTCACAGAATCATCCGTGCTCTTGGCTATGGCCTTTGACCGCTATGTAGCTATCTGCCACCCTCTACGATATGCTACCGTCCTCACACCAAGACTTATCGCTAAAATTGGAATTGTAGCCCTGCTTAGGAGTGCCTTTGCCATGATTCCACTTCTGGTCCGGTTGGCCTTCTTTCCTTTCTGCCACTCCCACACCCTTTCTCATTCCTATTGTCTACACCAAGACATGATTAGCCTTGCCTGTGCTGACACCAAGTTTAATGTTATATATGGATTGGTTCTGATCACTGTGCTGTGGGGCATGGACTCTCTGGGTATTTTTGTGTCTTATATGTGCATCCTTCAGTCAATATTAAGAATTGCATCACGTGAGGGGAGGCTTAAGGCTCTCAACACATGTGCATCCCACATCTGTGCTGTACTCATCCTATATGTGCCTATGATTGGGCTCTCTATCGTCCATCGTTTTGCCAAACACTCTTCCCCACTCATCCATATCTTCATGGCTCACGTCTACTTATTGGTCCCACCTGTGCTCAATCCAATCATCTATAGTGTGAAGACCAAACAGATCCGCCAAGGAGTCCTCCATATGCTTTTCCCCACAAAAGTCAGTTCTACTGTGATGTAGACATGTCCCCAAAACAATGCTGACATCAACAAAATGACTTAAACACATACTGATTTTTGTATTCTAGGTATGTTAGCATCATAGTTGCCAATAAAAGAGTAAATAGCAGAAATAAAGGCAACAGAGCATCACGAGTTCATGTCTACTAGGACCATACAGCTTGACTTAATGTGTTCTTTACAAATTCCCTCTAAATATGAATATTTTGGAGCAGAGTGTGTTAGAAATCATTTCCATCTATTCCCTTCAATTTTTAATCCCAACCCCTTGCAAGATAAGCATTTATCTATTAATTTTTCATGAAATATATTAAACCCATGTATCTTTGTTTCCTGATACTCTGTGTTGTCAGAGAATTTAATATTACCTTTCTTGTTTTATCAGTGTCTTTGTATATCTACTTTTTCTTTCTTTCTTAACAATGGGAAAAATCTTATCTTGACATAAGAGCATATTAGGACTTGAAGCAGAAGTTATCGATCTTCATAGTGCATCAGCATCATCTTTTAAAAGTTTATACACATGTTCTGCCCTTTTTGAGGTTATTTTGTTTCCTTTTTAATTAATTTTTATGTTGTGCTAGTCATCATATTATATTTAATTTCCTTAGGAATAGAAAGGGCCAGGGCTGTTGAGTACAGCAACAAAGACAAGTAATGAAATTTTTATAGCTAGTTTTTGAAAGATAAAACTCAAGGAGAAGGAAGTTGGGGGAAATTGGAGGGGGAGATGAACCATGAGAGACTGTGGACTCTGAGAAACAAACTGAAGGTTTTGGAGGGGAGGGTGGTGGAAGGTTGGGTGAGCCTGGTGGTGGGTATTACTAAGGGCATGTATTGCATGGAGCACTGGGTGTGGTGCATAAATGATGAATTCTGGAACACTGAAAAGAAATTTAAAAAATAAATAAAAAATTAAAAAAAAAAAACAAGTCAAGCAGATATTCCTAGCGCTGGCTTTCCTTAGTCTTCCCTGGGGGAATAAATATTTTTGGCTTTATTTGGAATCCTTAAGACTTTCATTTCCATAGATCTATTTCCCTCATCAAGTGTCCCTGCCTGAGCAGGCACTGCAATCGATTTGTTATTCCCACAATGATTTAGCACAGATTCCCAATTTCATTTTGCGATTTATAGAGAAGAATAAGAGAAAGAGATGCTATTGGTTTACCTAAGTTTCTTTTTTTAATTATTATTATGTTATGTTAGTCACCATACAGTACATCGTTTTTGATGTAGTGTTCCATGGTTCATTGTTTACATATAACACCTAGTGCTCCAAGCAATACGTGTCCTCCTTAATAACCAACACTTGGCTAACCCATTCTCCCACCTTCTCCCCTCTGAAACTCTGTTTGTTTCCCATAGTCCATAGTCTCTCATGGTTCTTCTCCCCCTCTGATTCCATAACCCTTCATTTTTCCTTTCTTTCTCCCAATGTCCTCCATGCTATTCCTTATGTTCCACAAATAAGTGAAACCATATGATAATTGTCTTTCTCTGCTTGACTTGTTTCACTTAGCATAATACCCTCCAGTTCCATCCATGCTATGCAAAATTTGGGTATTTATCCTTTATGATGTTTGAATAGTATTCCATTGTATATATGGACCACATCTTCTTTATCCATTTGTCTGTTGAAGGGCATCTCAGCTCCTTCCACACTTTGACTATTGTGTACATTGCTGCTATGAACATTGGGGTGCATGTGGCCCTTTTTTCACTACATCTGTATATTTGGGGTAAATATAACAGTAGGGCAATTGTTCGATATTTGGATAATTGGTCATTTGGATAATTGCTGGGTCATAGAGTAGCTTTTTTTTTTTTTTAAGGAATCTCCACACTGTTTTCCAAAGTGGCTATACCAACTTGCATTCCCACCAACAGTGTGAGAGTGTTCCCCTTTCTCCACATCCTCTCCAAAATTTATTGTTTCTTGTCTTGTCAATTTTTGCCATTCTAACTGGTATAAGATGGTATCTCAATGTGGTTTTGTTTTGCATTTCCCTGATGGCTAATGATGTTAAGCATTTTTTCACGTTTCAATTAAAGTTCATGGGAAACTCCAATAATGTTCTTTCTTTTGATCATTTCTGTTACTATATATAATCCCAACCCCAAGACACAGCTTCCAGTGGTCAAGTGATAATTGTTCATGTGTATGGATAAACCACCTTAATTAGGAGCAGAGTATATAAAACTGTCATTACTAGCCATGATTTTTGGTGACAATTATACATGAACAGGCCAAAGAAATATACACATTATTAATTAAGAGGAGTCTATTTTATAAGTTTACTTGAGGGAAAAACAATTGACTCATTAAATGTTGATGAGCCAGACAAGTGACATTTTATTGCAGTGGTTAGAGAATACAAGTAAGATGAGATTATTCGTTTCATGAAGACAAATAATTATGATGCTGCTCAGTGGTTATAGATGTAAAACAATGCAGTTTATCTTCGTATGTATTTTTATTTTCAGGTTAATTATATTTGTACCTTTAGGTACTCCTTGAATCTGAAGTCACATACCCTCTTAGTTCAAAGTGTTTTAGTAAATCACCTATTTTATTAATTTTATGTCTTAAAGACTTTATTTATTCTTTTTTATATATTTATTTGAGAGTGAGAGAATATGTGTATGAGGGGGTATGGGACAGAGGGAAGGGAGAGAATTTTAAGCAGACTCCATGCTAAGCATGGGGTGGAGGCAAGACTGGATCTCATAACCCTGAGATTATGACTTAAGCCATAACAAAGAGTCCATGCTTAACTGACTGAGACACTCAGGCACCCTAGTAAGTTACCTATTTTAATTCATCAATCTGAAATTATCATGAAATTCTTCTACTGAAACCCATGAACTATCTTATCCACGAAATTTGAGAAATTATTAAGTATCAGTCAGAAAACACTGGATAATATAAAACTATGCTGCATTTCCCACCAAGAAACATTCAAGGCAAGGTTCAACAATATGATATTCATTTAGAATGTTCCTATGTGCCAAATATAGGTCTCAGCCTCCCTTTGCTGTTGATCTCACAGAGTCATGTCTAATCACAAATATCCTGTAGTTCCAAGAGATGAATCAGCAATGCAACTGCTTTCCCCTATGGCCCTTAAGACTATGTACTTTATTCCTTGTTTAGATATGACATTGATTTTTTTTGTCTAATTTGTGGATTATGTCACAAATAATTTGGGACTGTATATTTATTTCTTGATTCTTTTAATACATATTTTGTAGTTCACATTTATGCTGGGTTTCTTATTAGTATGGATACTCAGTGAAAGATACATGTTAATTAAAGAGATATATATTCTACAATAAAAAAAATAAGAAAGAAAAAGAAAAAAAATGTTTTCAGGGTAAGATAAGGACATTGAGTTCAAAAAATAAAGAGTTCTGGAATGATAAAAAAAGATGAAAATGACAAATGACAAATAAAAATAACCATGGCAGAAAATCTCCATTGGCTTTCCAGAGTGTCCAGACAGAATGTATGGGGTTGGCAGTAGATTGTTTACAGGCACACGTGAGGCAATGAGTTAAATTTACAAGACCTTACTTTACCTTACAACCATTTAAAATTACTATGAATTTCCTGTCATATCCAGAAATCTTTGTAAGTATAATGTTGTAGAAATCTATTTGTTGGTTTTTTTTCCTCAGTAAATACAGGAAAGTTATAGAAATCAGCAATTTCTCATTAAGGTATCAGCATTTCTTATGAGATGAGAAATATATAAGCCCCTGTAGCCTGTGGGAAGTTGTAGTACTGGCTCATGAGGATCTCCTTCTTATTCTTGCCAGAATATGCTGCAAATGCAACTCACCTGAGGGAGTTATTTCTCGTTCTTGCCATTATTTTAATGACTCCTTGAAGGTTAAAAATTATTTAAAGTGAGTACTGTTCAAATAAATGTATCTTCCCTGTAAAAAACTTCTCAGCAGCACACTCCCCAATAGATACTGAGTCAACAGCCTATTTTTACTTAAGTTTAGTTACATAATTTCATGAATCAGGAGAATGCTAATTAGCAAATAAAAATATGAGATAAGAGGTAGTACCTAGCATGCCATGACAAAAGTTCATTTTTCAGATTTTCAGTCTGTTCTTTAACTTCTGGCCTAGATTTCTAGGCTTTATATGTGTGCCTATCATTAGATGTCAAAGTGGTTGAGTCAGTGCATGGTAAAATAGGATAATACATTGTAAAGTAATATCTAAATATAAAACTTTCACAAGTGAAAGCTGAGAAAGTTATATAATTTCAAAGATATCTTGGAAAAAGTCATGGAAGAGACATTCATGGAAGATATCATCAGAAGTTACATTGCAGAATGCATGGGGTCAGATGAAATCATGGCCTCTACTGGATGTCTTATGATTTGCACTCTACATCTTCCAACTAATCCGCTGGTTTCCATGGATATTGGGGCTCTCTGACAACATAGATGACTGAGAACTCACCTTTTATTTGTATGATTATTTTTCATCTATCTGCATTGAGTTACTTGAGGGAAATGAAAAGCCAAAAGATACTGTTAGTACCTTAAAAAACTTCCAGAAGGGTGAAAGATAAATATGCACATGGAGATTGTGAATATATGAATATTTCTCCAAGATATATGTTTTCTTTGCTCAAGTTAGAAGCTGATTTCATAAGGATTATTCCAGAAATATATGTGACCCTAAAACACTCTCCCTATAATCTTAAGAGATTACCTAGAATACGGGTGTGTATCTCCTGGGTTTTAACACAGTATACAACAGGGTTGAGAACAGGAAGAATCAGTAGGTATACATAACCCATGATAATGTGCACCAAGGGTGGAACATGTTTCCCAAAGTGATGGATAATGGATACCCCCAGCATAGGGACATAGACCAGCAGCACAGCACAAATGTGGGAGACACAAGTGTTAAGGGCCTTGAATTGTTCTTCCCGGGAGGCAATGCTTAGCACAGTGATCAGAATCTTCACATAAGAGAGGAGAATGAGTACAGAGTCTACTCCAAAGGTGATGAGAATGATGATGAGGCCATAGATGCTATTTATTCAGTGGTCAGAACAGGAGAGCTTAATGATATCCGGATGCAGGCAGTAGGAGTGGGAGAGCACATTAGCCTTACAAAACCTGAGTCGCTTAATGAGAAAGGGTCCTGGAAAGATGACAACCACAGCCCGTAGCAGAAGCCCCACACCTATCTTGGCAATGGTGGAATCAGTCAAAATAGTAGTGTACCTCAGTGGGTTGGAGATGGCCACATAGCGGTCAAAAGCCATGGTGAGGAGGATGCCTGACTCCATTAGGGAAAACACATGAATGAAGAACATCTGGATGAGGCAGGCATCAAAGTCTATTTCACGAACATTAAGCCAGAAAAGCTTGAGTAGTGTGGGCAGGGTGGCAGCACAGAGTCCCAGGTCTGTAGCAGCCAACATGGAGAGAAAAAGGTACATGGGTGCATGAAGTGACTGTTCTACCCGAATAACCACCAAGATGGTGATGTTCCCCATTAGGGCAATCAGGTAGAGGGCACAAAACAAGATGGAAATCACGAGATGTGAGTCTTCCAGACCAGGGAAACCACTCAGCAGAAAGGGTCTGTAGGTACTACCATTGAAAAAGACCATGACGTGTCGTTTGGAGTAATCAATAGTCTTTGGGTCCGGAGTAAACCAGTCAGGATTAGCACACCATCAACATGAGCCTTATGTCACGAAGCTGACATTCTGTGGATATGCCGTTGACTATATAAATTCCGTTCACCACCTACTCAAAGCTGTAATCAAAGAGAAACATGCAGGCACTAGTAAACTTTCAGACAAGAGTTCATAAAAAGAAACTCATATCAGTATGTATTTTCCCCAAATAACAAAACATGAAATATTGTGTAAAAACATAGTCTCTAATTTTTTCTAACATTTCTAATATAAAGTGTGGTTTGGTTTCTAGCAGAGAGCAACCTTAAACTTGTTTCAGGATTAAAGTCTAAACAAATATGTGCAAATTGGAAAAAACTCTCCGGTATTCTTATGCTTGTATTCCCTCTTCAGTCCACTAAGGGAGTCAAGTGCTGAGAGTAGGGAAGTGTGGATGTCATCCACACAGAGTTCCTATCTTTGCAAAGAGAACAGCCTCAGATCCCTGATTACATTAGAATCTCTATCAGTACATAAGCTCAGGGCCCTGTTAGGAGATGATGCTGACTCCATTTTTCCTGTATCTTTATTCTCTCTCAACTTCATTTTGAAAGTGTGGACCAAAGAACAAGACTGGAGTCCAAGAAGTCCATATTCTGTTCCTCATCTGACACTAACTATATGATAGTGACTAAGTTGCTTCTGATCTCTGAACTAAGTTTTTTTTTTTTACTTTTAAAATATTTAAGCGATGTGAAGTTAAGTAAATGATCTTCTAAAGACTCTTGCCAAGAGGATCTATTTGGTTAATTTATAATTTTTTTAACAAATAAATATTTTAAAATTTGTTATGTACCTACAAAACAGCCCATCCTAGGTATTGCCTTGTGCAATCAAAATATAAAGCGGACCAGATTACAATGCTATGCAGCTACATGTATTTTGTGTTGGGAAAGCTCCCTGGGAGGGAATATAAGAGGTCATATTTTAAGTGGTCCTAAAGGTGGGGAAAAAGTGCCCCCATTGGGTTCTGTGATGGGATAGGAAAATTCCATTAAGATAGAAAAACCATGAAGCAAAGGAGAGTATGAAAAGTTCTGGAATTTATAACAATTTGCAGAATAAGTTTTGGATATAGATAAAGCCTTGATATGAGAAGCATTATGAAACAAGACAGAAGTAAGTAATCTTAAAAAAAATCCATATTATTCCTAAATAAATTAACGTAAGTGCTAATTTTGAATGAGTGTGTGTGTGTGTGTGTGTGTGTGTGTGTGTGTGTGTGTGTTTGAGAGGGTGAATGGTATGTTCATGTTATTAAAAGATGATTCTAGTTGCTCTGTGGTCAATTAATTGCATGAGAAAATTTTATAATTCTCAGTAAGGTTATTCCCCTGTTTGGGAAGCTGTATATGGATAACAATAGCTAAATTCTGCTGAAAGGACTAATACCATAGCTCTGGGACTGTAGCAACTTTAAAGATCATCTCCATAAAATATATGAGACCCCTATGAAAAAAATTCTTATTCACTCTTACTTTTCTGATGAAGTATCAAGCTTTTAGAAAGAAAGTGACTTCTTTCAGAAATAGCTATTAAGCTGAAAGATAGTTGAATTCAGTGGAGGCAAGAAAATACACAATCTATTAATTTTGCCATACTATGACTGATTTCCTAAATGGACCATCTCAGTACAAACAAAGGAAAACATGGGGTTTTGCTTGGCTTCAGTGGTTGGATGGCCTTGGGCAAATAATTTTACCTCTTTGAGCCTAAGGTTTGTACCTTCACATTATGGATAGTAACAGTAATAATGTCTATAACATATGAGTTCTGTGAGAAGTAGATGAGATGATACATATTAAAAATATATAACCTGGTCTGGTACGAAGGATCTTCTTAGAAATATTGGTTATTAAGAATATTTCTGAGGAGAGTGCCACATGTTTCTATGCTATATCAAAGAAAACAAATAGGTCACCTGAGTCTGTGTTGCTAGCTACAGAAACAATTAGGAGGTGAGCACCATACATTTCATAAACAAGATCCCATGAATTCTTCCTATCAGGGCATGGCATTCCCTAGAGACTTACTGATCATTGCTTACTTGCATCTAATATCTTCATTGCTCATTTTGTAAACCTGGTGAGTCCCAGCAAATTTGCATCTTTAGAAAGAGTACAGCGAACCAAGATCAAAAGGAAGAAGTGTTCCAGCGGCCTCAGTCTCATTATACAAACAGACCTGTAGAGGAAATGAAATCTGTGGATAAGGATGACCTTTTAAGACCTCTCCTTTCCTGGAATTTCTGTTAGGAACAAGAAAGATACCTGATTTTCCACCATAGAAGAAAGATACGTGGTTTTCCACCATAGATAGTAAGTTAGTACTTGGGATCATAAGCATAAAAGAAATATTCCTAAAATTATGTCTAGGAGCAGGCAGTTAATTAACTCTGCATGTGTGTGTGTGTGTGTGTGTGTGTCTGTTTACCAGCCAGTATCTGAATTCTTCTGAGGTTTCCCTATGAAAATCATGTCTATCTCCCATGAGAACCATGGGTTTTTCCCAAAGTCCATAAACCTTATGTAGCTATTTTCTTCCACCACTTTATAAGGCATAAATCAATCTTTCTTTTGCACTATTATCTGCAGTATTTTTCTATCCTAAGTAGGATCTTAATGCAGATCACTTAGGAGAAATGCTATGCAATTAACATTTGATTCTGTGGATAGTAGCAAATGAATTATATGGGCTAGTTTTTAATTACACTGGGTTACTAATTATAGAATACTTGGGCAAGATCTTTTCTTTGATTTTTTCATGTGTTAACCTGTTTTTTCACTGTATCTATGTTTATGGTAGAGGAGACTGTTGTTTACCTGACTGCATGGGCAGAAACATATGAGAGAAACAGAAAAAGAAAAACGAAAAGAAAGAAAAGGGAAAAAGCCCAGAGAAACATATATTAATGTTGAGTAAGGTTGAGGCTGAACTGTTCATATTATATTAACTAAGAAAGACTGCAATACTTCAAATATTTAAATGCTGTGGAGATGGGCTGAAGATACTTTCACTCTAAATATAAATAGGAATTGATATAGTTAATTATAATGGTGACAGTGTTGATGATGATGATTGTCAACACGATAGCATTGATGATATTCAATCAGAAAAAGAAAGCCTCTGCAAGAATAATTTTCAGCGTCCTCCTCTCTGTGCCTATGTGATAACACAAGGCGGGAATACAGGTGTTCCTGCGGATGAAGTGTGTTGACTCTTGATCCTCAATAAAGGAGAGAGGATACATAGGGAATGGATAGTAAATGCTGCAGTGATTGATTGGATATGAACTTGTTCGAGCAGAAAAATGTCTAAGAATATGATTGCCTGAAAGTGGTACCCTTCAGAGAGGTCCATTCTTAAATAAATAAGTAATCAGAATGAACATCAGTACCCACATTATGAAAATGAAACATAGTAAATGTGGTACTCAGGACATCAAAGTTAAAGACAGTGCAGGATTATACGTTATCATACACATACACAGAAGATAAAAGGAGGGGATACTGTCTTGAAACAAATTCTAAATAAATATAATGAATGATCACCTTAATGAACTCAGCCAAATGAACATATATTTAAAAGATATCTTACGTCACATTTGATTGAAAAAGTGCAATAATCATCTTCACATGACATCCTGGCTTAGAGATGTGAGAGGCAATCTCCATTAACTTATATAGTTTGTAAAACGGTATCATTCTCTTAATAAATAAAAATGTAAAGATTTCTTCACGAGGACAAGTTCAGGATAACAATTGTATCAATCTGTGGATTAAGGAAGACTGATTAATATTTTATTGGATTCATCAGTGTTTTTAAACATGACTTTTCTGGGGTGCCTGGGTGGCTCAGTGGGTTAAGCCTCTGCCTTCGGCTCAGGTCATGATCTCAGGGTCCTGGGATCGAGCCCCACATCAGGCTCTCTGCTCAGCAGGGAGCCTGCTTCCCCCCGCCGCCGCCCACTCTGCCTGCTTCTCTGCCTACTTGTGATCTCTGTCTGTCAAATAAGTAAATAAAATCTTTTGAAAGAATCTTTAAAAAAAAAAAAACATGACTTTTCTACCTTACAGTCCTGGAGTTTTTCAGAGGAACATGGATCATCACATGGATCTTGTTGCTATCCCAAAGTGGCAGAGGGCTGATGTTGGCCCTTAACTATCAGAGACACTGTGGGTATAGCTAAATCCCTTCCCACACATGTTCCCCAAACTCTTGCCAGTACAGATTGTTGTAGTCTTACAAGTTTTCAGTGAATAAACTAACTAAAATCGGAGAGATAAGATTGGTTAAGAAGGATGTCATCTTATGTTTTGCACAAGGTTAATGTGCTGCCATTATTTTTCCAGAGTCCAAACTTGTAAGTCTTGCATGTGTACTTCTTCAGTTTAATAATAAAAATACGTGTGTATTAAAAAAAAATGAGTCATGTGGTTCCTTGACATCTGGATGATTAAGTCTAGAATGAAACACAGCATCATTACATAATTGTTGGGACTGTGACAACGAGGAAAAGGAACCCACACTTACAGTGGAGTTGGGAGGTTCTGAAAGGTGCTCTCATGTACCTGCCGCATGTTGTGTTTGCATAATCAGCAAGGAGAGGAAATTGTTTTGACAGGGGAGGACACTTTTCTCATAGGAATTTTGTCTCCTACTCTTTTTTTTAATTTAAATTCAATTAGCCAACATATAGTACATCATTAGTTTCAGATGTAGTGTTCAATGATCAATTAGTTGTGTATAACACTGAGTGTTCATTCCAGCAAGTGCCCTCCTTAATACCCATCACCCAGTCACCCCATCCCCCACCCATCTCCATTTCCACAGCACTCACTTTGTTTCCATGAGTCAAGAGTCTCTCGTGGTTTGTCCCCCTCTCTGATTTCTTCCTTCTCCTGCTTTTAAGAAAAAGAAAGACAATCCCTCCCTGTTTTAGCAGCAACACATTAACCACTGCCTGCAGCCCGTGGGAATCTGCCACAACCTCGAAATCTCTTTCTGCTCCATAAACTTTTGTACAAAGCAGTCCTCCCCAATGTCCTCCTAAAACTGAATAAAAGCTTACTTTCCCTTGGTCTTCTCAGACTTGCCTATGGTTTGACATCATTTGCTTGTCCCAATTTGTAAGTTCTGTGCTATTCCTAAATAAACTCATTTTGCTGCTAAAACAACTGGCCATTTTATTTTTAAGGTTGACATTACCCAGGTACAGTGAACACAGACTCCCCTGAAGTCAGCCCGTCTGTGTGGCATGTAAGTGCGCCTCCCATTAGTGTCCCATGTAGAACTGGAAAAAGGTAAGGAAGAGAGCCTTCAGAACTCCAACAAGGATCAACCCCGGACTCCTGTGCCTAATGGAATAGGCATTAAGTTAAAGCAGTGAACAAATAGGACACATACAAAAATGAGCTTTAAAAGTAATGAGTAACATTGAAGTGGGACACAAAGGAGTTCTGCTGTGCATTGCCTTACCTGACCACGGGTTCTGTGGGAATGAGGATGAGCACCCATCTCACCTGAGGAGGCCTTCAGTTCTCTCACAGTCTTATAGTTTTTCCAATAAGCTCAGCTACAGGCAAGTTTTCGAACGTTGAAGGCTCCCAAGGGCATGGAGGCAGATGGCCTCCCAGTGGTATCATAGCGTCTGGGTATCATTCCCAGACACTACTGGGAATTGGATTCTAAGTCTTTACTCTTAACATCATAGTAATGAGAGAATCCAGGATCGGGGGGACAAAAGGGGTGAATCCTCCTCAACTATCTCTGGAGTCTGCTCCTCAGCAGGATTGTTTGAGTCTCAGAAGTTTTGATCTTTTTTCAATATCATATATATGCATTAGAGAAGGAAAGGTAGTGTCTAGTCCCTTTATTTTAAATAAAGCCTTTTTATACTGAATATAGTAGATCTCCACATCTGTCCTTCAGAATCTTAACAGTTCATAAAGAAGCCTTAAGGGGATTCAATCATGTCGATCATCCAGATGGTCTTAACATCTTAGTCTCTCAAGACTTTGTCCTTGGAATAGCTCTTCGTGTTGAAATGGTGAATGGAAAGTCCATGCCAAGGTGGGGAGTTGTGTTAAGGAGCCTGTCATTGCCGAGGTCCAGCTGTGGGGTTAGCTGGGAGTCACCACCTCTTGATGACCTCCTTTAACACTCCATCCCTCATGATGGGCTCTCCCATGCCCCCTCTTCTGCAATGTGCCCTGAGAAGTGAGCAGGAGTTTCAGTAGTATGGGTGGGGGGAGGGTTCATCTGCTGTCTACGTGCTTTGGAAGCACATGTCCCAGCAACAGCAGAGACTCATGCAAGAGAAAACACAGATTAAGATAACAATTGCCAAAATAAGTAACATATTTTTTCTCCAAGAGCCCCATGATCCAAACCACTGATGTATTAAGTTCCCTAGGCTGGGAGTCAGATAACTCAGTGTCCTCAAGTAATTTAATAAAGATGATTCACTAGCAGACTCATGAGATATGAACATGCAACATTCTCTTTGGGTAATTTCACAGGGGAGCAGTGATAATATCCGAGTCCATGTTACTTTGGAGGACAGCTGTTCCCATTAGAAAATTTTAGTGTTCAGTAAAGACAGGCTTTGCTGACTATCATTTAATTTTGTCAAGTGAATTTAGTGGAGACTTCTACATGTGCTATATAGTCTCCTCCAGGCCCGAGGAGGGAACAAAGACAGTGGCCAAATGATAGTACCGGTGAAAAACACAATATGCACACCTGGCCTTGAGAGAAGGAGGTCAGCCCCTTTAGGAACCTAGCCAGGTATGCATACCATGCATGTGGGCTAGGGGAGACAGTACTGCCAGCTGGGAGAACGACTCGGGTATGATATGCTAGACCAAGACCTCCATTATCTTTTCCTTTCTCTCAGATGTGGGTGTTCCATTGCTGGTAGAGGATGCTTTCATAGTTCTGGCCCATAGCAGGACAACAGGATCCAAGTAGAGACTGAGTAGTTCCCCCTCAAACAAGCTGTGAAGTAACTCACCTACCCTGGTGTGACTCCCCATGGCAAATTCCAGTAGGTAACACCTTTTCCAGGTGTGTTGACCTTGGTGCTCTTAGCAACATAGCACATTAATCCACAATGAGTAGTGGAATGGTTGATATCTCCTGCAATGTGCACAGCTTTATGATGTTGAGTGTCCTGGCAGGTGTTCCCAGTCTCACATAGTGGACAACAGGCCCTACTGGTTGATTATTTGATTATTCAAATGTATGAAAACCTGGGACAGTACTTTAGCCCACCCAGCAAAGGTGGTTTTACTTGTTAATCATTTAATAAGCTGCTTTAATATTGCATTCTTCCTATCAGTCCTGTTGCTTGTGGATTATAGGGGAGGATGGAACCTCCATTCAATGTCATGTTCTTTCACTTGGACTTGCATATGAAGACCTTTGAAATGTGACCCTTGATTATTGTGTATTTGGTGAGGGTGTCTAGACATAACACTCAGCTTTTAAATTCCCTGATGGTGACAACCCTGTTTGTGGCATGACAGGGAAAGCTTGGGGTAGGCCAGACAACGTGTTTACACAAACCAAGGCATATTTAGAACACTGACTCAGAGGAATGGGGCCAATATCATCAATTTCTTAATCCCTCACCAGCTGGGAGCTCTGGTGGATGGCCAGACTCCTTTGGCAGCTGCCTTGGGTGTTGCTCAGAAAACAGAGACTATACTGTTCCTGCATTAATCAAGTCACTATTCCCAGGGCAATCTGTCATCCTTGGCAAAAGGCCATCCCACCTGACACCATAATGCCTGCTTTTTCTTTGCAATCATCTGCTGAATCTACTGCAGGGTCAGTTGCTAGGGTGTGTACCCAAGCTAGTGTAGCAGCTTCCTGATGGCCAGGGAATGTCAGCACCTTATGAGCTGGGAAATGGAAAACAGGAAGGACTGCTTCAGATTCTTGCAGGTGAACCCAAATGTCTTTCCATATATCCCAACCACACAAGGGCTTATTCTTGATCATCCATCTTCCTGCTTCCCATTCTCCAAGCTGTGGGGTTAGTCTTTTTAAGTCCAACTGATTTTTCAGAAGTCTAGGGTAATTACTATTATAAATTTTCCTGTATTAAAGTGGATGGAGTGGGGCACATTGTCTTTTTCACTCTCATGACATCCTCCCCTTTATTCTGTTCACTTTCCCCTGATGCCACCTCTATTTGTCCAAATTGGACTGTGATACAAGACCTCAAACTTTAATCCATGGCAGCCTGAACCTTCTTCTCTTTGCCAAATGACACGCTAAGTTCTCCAACTTATTCTGCTCTCCCACCTTTGTCTGTAGCCCCAAAGCTTGCAGGGTAGTAGACACCTGTATGTCCTTCTCTAAACTAAGATATTTCTCCAACTTTTTAGCTCAAGTTTTAGCCTCTAGCTGGGCATTGGTGGCCACCAGTTTGCCCACAGGGGATGCCTCCCCACAGTGGCCACCATGTGCTTCCCTTCTTTGCCACAGTGCAGTACACGTAGTTTCTCAAAAAAAGGTGTTAGACCAGCTGTTGTTTTCTGGGGTCCCATACTACTTTGTGGTCCACAAGTATGTGATATATGGGCCATGCCTCCCCACACAAAGTTTGATGGCCAACTCCATATTCTCCTGCCAACACCTCTTCTCCAGAATGCTCTATCTCCTGGCTGGCTCATCAACTGTTAGTTCACAAACTGGACTAAACATAAATGGCATGATATAACTATAGAAAGAGGTAGGCTACACAAGACAAACAACTGACTGGTTTAATAAGCAAGGGAGCTTATTCATGAGGCTTTTATTGGGTGGTCGCAAGATGAGTGAGTAGCTCTCTTCACCTGTGTGCGGGAATCTTACAAGTTTATGTAGAGGCCTTCATGGGTTTTGGTCGTATATAGCATCCAGGTGGTCTCAGAAACACACTGCTCTCCCAAGACTGAGTCCTTGGAACAAGTTCTAGTCCAGGGATGGTGAGTGGAATGTATATTCCAAAACAGTGGAGTGAATGAGGAGCCCGATTTCCTGGGCCTAGCTCATGAGTCGAACACTGGCCAAATCCTCATAATGACCTCCTCCAAAAACATGAACACAACATTGATGACAAAATAATTATATATATTATTTTCCTCGAACTACATCTTCCAGAATTCTTGTATATATTTCATGATTTTTTTCAATAAATGTCATGTGTGGTTTATCTATCAAAAATAGTGCTGCCGTCAGCACTTGGGTGGCTCAGTCGGTGCAGCATCAGATTCTTGATCTCGATTCAGGTTGATCTCAGAGTTGTGATTTTTGAGTACTGCATGGTGTTTATGCTGGGTGTGGAGCCTAATTTAAATATATATATATAGAGAGAGAGATTCAACAATAGGACTTAAACCCTCTTTGCAGGGTAGTGTTCAGAGCAGTAGCTGTGTGTAGTTTTAGCTTTCTTTTTTATTTATTTATTTTATATTCCCATCACATCTCAATAAAGAATTGATCTTCACATTTTTTTCCCTGATCAGTGTAACAATAAAAACAAGACACAGGGGCACCTGGGTGGCTCAGCGGGTTAAGCCTCTGCCTTCGGCTCGGGTCATGATCTCAGGGTCCTGGGATCGAGCCCCACATCGGGCTCTCTGCTCAGCAGGGATCCTGCTTCTCCCTCTCTCTCTCTCTGCCTGCCTCTCTGCCTTCTTGTGATCTCTGTCTTTAAAAAACAAAACAAAACAAAACAAAAAAACCAAGACACATATCTAGGAACTAGAAAATGGTTAAGTGAATAATGGAACATGAAACTCAATATGTATTTTGTGACCATTAAAATTATAATTATGAATACCGTAACATTAAAAGTATGTCTTTACTGCGTATTTTTTCTCATAGGATATTAGGAATTACGTATGTGTAATCAAGGCAAAAATCAATATGTAAAGCCAATGTGATTGTAAATTTGAAAAATTTAGTGCAAGAAGCACATCTGTAAACTATTTTTGACCAACCAGTATGCCTTCACTGAAAATAGTTTCAGAGTGAGACAAATTCCATTAAAGAAATTATTCTTTTTGTTCCCTTTTCTCAAATCTTTAATAAAAATGTTGGGAAATTACCTCTGAGGACTTGACGCTATCTCTGTTCAAGATTCTGCTCCAGCATAAGTTGGGATCCACAGGGAATGCCTGCACCCCTGGGCCACTTTCCTGGCTCCTATGAGGCGGTGGTTCCAGATCTATTATATAGTTGAGGTGAGCTGAAAAGGCAGAAGATTATAAAAAGACAGGCCAGGAACTTCGGATGATTCAGGACAGGTAATATCAAAATAACACAAAACCTCAAATCTCCATCACTAATAGCATGGAGAATGAGGCCCAGAGGACTTCATAAAGGTGAAAGGGGTATGAAAGCAGAATGGCATTGGAAGATTCAAATGTGCCCTCAGGCAGTAAGAGTGAGGAAATTATGGGACGATGATTAGTATCTTCTATGAAGGAACTTCCTTATCAAATTAACAAGAGGTCATAAAATCATTTTTATTATGCTTTTCTCTTTCATTCTATCAATCCTATCAATTCTGATTTGACTGTGATGTTTCTTATATCACAATTTTCCTTCTCTCCAGTAGCTTTACACTATTTCCATCTGATCTTTTCTCCAGGAAAGGCAGGCAACCCAGCTGAGGTTTTCCAAGGATAACTAATGGCAGTGAGAACAGGGAACCAAAAAGTAGCAGCTCTTTGACCTCCTATTTAGTCAAATCCTAAGACAAAACGGGTGTACACCAGACGCAAGGACCACCCAGGTTTTCTAATCAAGGATCTGAGAGTGAAGAGTTCTAGGCTGTGATACAGAAGGAAGCACTTGGAAAGAGAGGGGTTGTAAGATTATTCTCTTTTTCCAATTCTGCATGCTCAGGAAGGCTAACTGCATTTGTCCTGTCTGCTGAAGAGAGAAGCAGGAGCTTTGAGACTTACCAAAGAAAAATCAGTTCCTGTAGCTTCAAGGGGACACAGAGAAAATAATTCCATGCAGGTATTGTGCCACTTGGCTGCCGGGGAAATAGACAATATGACAATGTCCCAAACAGGATCCAGGCTGCCCCCCTCCTTCATGTTCTTACTCCTTACTGCAGAATACATCAAGGGCTCTGAATTGTTCATTCAGGACCCAGTCACTAAGTCTCCAGAAGAAAGTAAACACCAAAAAATGGTGATTATATTGGTTGATGCCTATGGAAAGAAAATTTGCACAGAAGAATATTCTTTCAGTAATGGGTCTTCTGCATGGGCCACATAATTCCCTAGAGTGAAACGTATGTGGAATTTCACACTCGATATTTCAATTGCTGTTCAGTGTTTCTAAATTTGCTTAATTTTTCTCTGTAGCTTTTCTTAAATTTGGAAGACTCTTATCAGATTTTCCTCTCTTTTAAATCACATACTCTTAATATTTTATTGTTGTGCCAGATCACCCTTTCTTTTTATTTTCATTATTTCCTTGCTCCTATTTTCTAGAGGTTATTGTTGCTGTTATTTTAAATTTCTTAATTCAATGTTAATTTATTTTTCTTTTAACATTTATATAATAAAGCTGACGAATTCTATGAATTTATGGCAAACCCACAATTAGCATTATGCCATGCAGATGACAATGTTCTCATACTTTACAATTTTACAGGGACGTGTTGTTTTGAACTTGATTTTCTCTTTCATTGAAAAGCCAATCTGAAAAGCAAATTTAATTGCACAATGATGGGTGTGCTTTACTTGTCCTTTACATACTACTATCTCATTTCTAAACTGTTTTATTTGCTGAAATAAAGCGACTATGCAAAAGAAATATTGAAATAAACTATTTATTAGGCCAATTCCCAATTCCATGTCACTCTTCTACCTCTCATTCCTTAGAAGAAGAACCTAGGTTATATGAAATTAATATTATTTATTAATACATACTAATTAGATGTAGCATAGTGGATAATCTAGTGAAATTTAGGAAAGAATCTCCTGTCTTTTCATTCTACAGTTTCATTGTCATATAAATCTATTTAAGGAACAGATCTGGACAAGTGAATTCTAAATGAAGTGAGGCAATTACAGTTAGAGTTCTGCTATGATAATTCTCATGTAATAGCAATTTCCCTAGAAAGCCCCTCCCAGGATATATGGAAAACAATGCCATACTTCTAAATAGATCAAGGAAATCAAAAGAAACATTAGAAAGTCATTTGAAGCAAATGAAAATGAAAATGAAACTTGTTAGAATTAGTGAGAAATCACTAATGCATTACCTTTTATTCTTCAAAAAGGAAAAATAATGCTTGTCTGTTATACAACTTTTTTTTTTAAATAAGGATTGTTATAAAGAAGCAATATTTTGCTACTGTCTCCTTGGGTGTACAATTCCCAAATTCTGCTAACAGATTGGTTTTTAATATTTTGGACTTTTCTCTCTGCCGCAGTATATACAAAGGATATTATTTAGGCAACCATATTAGGTATAATACAGAAATTTTCTTTTGCCAATTAACAGTGTATCATTGTGGCTTCACAAGTGACATTGATAGCACAAGGAGGCAGAGATAAAAGCTTATGTCTCATACAACTACTCCATCTTCACCCACATACAAACCAAAGGACATTCTTTGATCTCTCAGTAGAGGCACTGATGTCTTCTGATTGTGAACTTGATTTGAGGTATAATTTTATCCTTATTTTAAAGGTCCAGAATGCTTCAGAGCCAAGATTAAGCATCATAACCATGAATCCTCTGACTCATACAAGTGGAATAAATCTCCCAGTTTATTCACATAACTTTTATTGCAGTAATCACTAGGGAATGTAATCATTGGTTTGCATCAGTTTTTCCACTATTAGAATGTTAAATTCTCAGGTTATGGATTGCATCCTATTTATCATTGTCTCCTTAGGGTATAAAATATTTCCAAATATTTTATATAAATTAACAAATGAAAACATCAGTAAATGAATGGACAAATGGACATGAAAGAGTCTACACCATCCTACAACTGAATTCAGCCAGGAGTTTCCATCATGTCAAATAATATGAATTTCCATCCCAGTACTTTTCTTCTCCTTGGCATTCCAGGAATGGAGGCCTTCCACACTTGGCTGTCAGTGCCCTTCTGCCTTGTCTACTTGAGTGCTCTCATGGGTAATTTTGCTATTCTATTTATTATCAGAGCAGATTCCAACTGCACAAGCCCATGTTCTTCTTCCTCTGTATGCTCTCTGTCGCTAACTTGATCATCTCCACTACTGCTGTGCCCAAAATCCTCAGCATTTTTTGGTTCCACGGCAGGGTGATCTATTTTGAAGTCTGCCTTGTACAAGTGTTTCTCATTCATTCACTGTGCAGCATGGCATCAGGTTTTATCTTGGTCATGGCCTTTGACAGGTATGTGGCAATCTGCGATCCTCTGAGACATTCTACTATCCTGACACATAGAGTCATCAAGAACTTGGGGCTGGCTATTGTCTTCCGTGGGGTTTTGCTCTTCAGCCCTCAACCCTTCATGCTTTGGTGGCTTCCTTACTGTAGAACTAATATCATCCCTCACACTTACTGTGAATTTATGGCTCTGATCAAGCTTGCTTGTGCAGAAACCAGGATCTGCAGAATCTACAGTCTGACTGCTGCCTTCCTCACTGGAGGTTTAGATTTCCTACTGATCCTATGTTCCTATGTTATCATCCTTTACATGGTTTTCCATCTTCCATCCAAGGCTGCACAACTCAAGACCTTGGGCACTTGTGGATCCCATGTATGTGTGATTTTAATGGCCTACACTCCTGCTTTTTTCACTTTCCTTACTCACAGGTTTGGTCAACATGTGGCTCCTCATATTCACATCTTTGTGGCTAACATCCACCTCCTTGTTCCACCCATGGTGAACCCAATGATCTATGGCATTAGAACCAAGAGGATCAGAGATCGATTCCTTCAAGCTTTTACATTTCACAAATTCTGAAACAAGAACCTCTTCAACTATTCTTTCACTAAGTTGTTGACTTATAGAGGAAAAAAAAAAAGACATTAACTCTCCTTCTAAAAGCCCAATCCCTATATCTTCTATTTTTGATATTTAAAGTATTAATTATCATTGACTGGATTTTGTTCTTCAGAGAATTTCTTGGGAAATGGCAGATTTAGGTTATTTATTCTTAACATATTTGCCTGATGATCCAATATCTCCACTACTATGTGCTCTTATCTGCCATGTTTGCTCCACAGGACTATCCTATTGTTCAGTCTTATCAGCTTTATCAGAGATGTTTTACTGACTCATATCTCTGATTTTTCCTGTGTTGTTGTACATTTGTAGGTCTTCACTAACAGGAATGTTTATATCTCCTGAATGATAAGACTGAAGGCATTTTACATCTGTAAAATTGGAAATTGGCCTGGTTTTGGCAAAATTTCTGAATGGATGGATGAAGAAATTGTCAGGATATGCTGTGTAGAGAGTTCTTCTTAGAATTTTTTTTTCACGTAGTCTTATTTTATTCTGTATACCTATAATTCTTTTAAAGTTTTTAAATTAAATTGCTTCCCACAAACACTCTTCTGGAAGACCTGATGATATCAAAAACTGTCCTACCATTTTTCTTTTATCTGTTTCCTCACTGTGGTTCAGGTTGACTCCATTGATTCTTTGAAAATATCTGTAGTTGTCTGTCCATTCTTTGAAGGTCTTGCATATTCTAATACCACCTACTCCCAATCTATATTATAAATAGGGGAATATTCTGTTCTGGTATTTTCTTATAATTTATCTTTCTAGCTACTCTTAACTGTGATATGCCTTTTTTTTTCTTTTTAAGAAGTTCAATGACTCATATTTATATGGAATGTTGTGTAGGATAATCAGTATTGTATGTAATACAAAGATTTAGGCTTCTTTAAGATCTATTGTTAAAACAGTTTTGTCATTAGCCCATATTAGTATATGTTAGCAATTTCTGCTGCAGCTAGAATACGTCTCTCCATGTATATTTATTCAGGATCATGTCAGTTTTTACCTTGAAATTTTTATTTCTTCTTTCTGGACATGTGGGTTATCAGGTGCCAGGTATAACATGACCACTTTTTTGCTGACTGCCATATGATTTCACACTTTCTCCCTTCAAAATAAAGTGCTACCTGTGTGTTCATATTTCTGGTAGTCTAAATTTCTTTTATTATCCTCTATTACACATTGCCTTAGATAAGATATATATATTTGCATATATACAATTCTAAGAGAGGCAATAAAAGGTAATGTTTGAGACAACTGCTCAGGTTTGAATCTCCAAACAACCACTTACAAACTATGTTGTAACTTATCAGGATATGGTAGCTTTCTGCCTCAGTTTCTTGAATGATGAAATGGAGACATTGACAGGAGTTATTTCAGAAAATAATCTTGACACTTTAAAAAATTTTTCCTACATGTAATTAGGCTCCACTGGAATTAATTTATCAGGATCTTGAAAAGTCAGACCCTGGAAGTAAAAATTGTTCAGCAACTGTGTTTAAATTGGAATCAGGGAAACAGGAAATAACTTCACTGTTTGGGGGTATATTTTTATTAATTCTGCTGAAAAATGATGAAAATTTGCCAGTGAACATAGAAAAGAAGAAGATTCAAGAAAGAAGAAAGGAGTCCAGTTAGAAATCCAGACTGGGACACCTTGGTGGCTCAGTTGGTTAAGCAGCTGCCTTCAGCTCAGGTCATGAACTCAGCATCCTGGGATCAAGTTCAACATCAGGATCCCCTGCTCTGCAGGGATCCTGCTTCTCCCTCTCCCTCTACTGCTTCTCCTGCTGGTGCTCTCTCTCTCTCACTCTCTTTGTCAAATAAATAAAGTCTTTTTTTAAAAAGCTAAGATAATATTCTCAGAATCATTTTCATATTCAGATTTATACTGAATGTACACAGAAATACTTAAGACAAAAGTGATGACTGGCTCATGATCCCACTGTCATAGGTAAAGGTTTTTTGCGTGTTTATTTTATTTTATTTTTTTTAATTTTTGTTTTCTGGATCTGTGTGTGTGAATACTAGTTAATATTGAAGAAGTGTCTTCAATTATTTCTAGATCAATCACAACACATTCTGGTAGTCAGGACGCTAGGCCACTAAACACATAATAGGTCAGCCAGCTGCTTAATTAAAAAAGATTCACACAATGAATGTATGTTAGAATTCTACTATGGCCCAGTAAGTGCTGAACATGCAGTAACAAACAAGGATGATATGAAGTATATGGGCTCTTTGCTTCATATAATGTCCACCTAACGGAGAGAGGGCATTTGAGAAATTGCATAAAATAAATTATTTAACACATAAATTCAGTAAAGATTTTCACATTTTGAAAATGTATAAAAATGGATGAGGTGGTCTGTGGGAACAAAAGATAGATGTCTAGAAGGATAAAGCATTCATCTCATGTCCCAGGTCTTATTGTGATCATACAAGGAAAAGAGATAACTTGATTATGTGAGTGAAGTAACAGACTTCTGGTTGTAGCAGGAATGACAGCTTTACTGTTCGTAAGTCAGGAATTGTGCCTTACTGGCACAAAACAGTATCGTGCACCTTGCTATAAAATAACATTAGACATGCAAGCAAACAACTGACTCAGCTGCTTAACTGGGAAAGAGGACACAGGCACAGTTTCCCTCACCATGACTGAATTACTACTCATATCTAAGGACCCAAATCCAGAAAAATGATTATGAAAGTTGGAGTGAAGGTAAATTTGTGCTGGGAGAAAGACTTACCTTCTCCACTTATGGACTATAAAATGGTCCTAGACATATCTGAGATAATGTGAATGATAATGCCATTGGTATGGATGATGGTTCCTGGCTAAACTAACTCATTCCTCTTGGCTGGCATTAGGAAGGTATACCTGCAAGCCCATATACCAAAGGGCAACAGGCTTTGGCATTTATCAATAAGGAATATGTGTGAGGGTCCCTGCCATGAGATAGGACAAACGCTAAAGCTACATACCAGACCACAATGCTAGACAGAGCTATAGGATATGAAACTGTGCACTCAGTGCTGCAGTGACTCCAAATGCCTCAACAGCAGATCTGTGGGTTGGCTTTTACTCCACTAGAACTCCAACTCATGAAGAAATACCTAGAAACTTCTGCATCTCTCCCTGAGGGATGGAGTTTTTGTAGAACAGCCAGATTTCAAGGGCAGATGCAGAAGTGGCAGTGCCAGTTTGACCTGGTGATGTTCTACGGACAACAGTGTTTATATCAGTGTCACTACTGTACAGCTGGACAAAAACCTTTTAGTTGTGACTGTTATACTAGAATATTCTATCCTAGAGCTTAGCCAATATTCTCTGCTATCATATAGCAGGTGATATACCATATCACGTTGGGAATGCAGACATACAGAACTCCTCAAAATGAGAGGTCTTCAGTTGGTTTATTTAAAGTTCAAGTTAGGAAACTATGAATGACAGTTTCTTAATTTTATTGGAATTGACTGTGCATTAAGATAAAATGTCAATAATGGTGGGATGCAACAAAAGCAGTGGTTGAAAAGAAATCCCAACCTTATAATGTAAATATTCCAAAGGACAAATTTTGAAAATCAGTAAGCTTTCTTATAAAAAATTAAAAGAATTGTAAATTAAACAAAAAGGAAGACATTGATAAAGATAAAATTGTAATTTAGATGAATGAATAGAGGTAATAGCAGTCTTAACCTGAACAGATTTTATTTCATCCTAGCTATAGTTTGTGAAATAAATGCCTTTTAATAAATGTCTTTAAGTTTGGGCATGTTGAAGTAAAGCCCCTAATAATGAACACAGCTGCTTAATTGGGAAAGATGATGCAGGCACAGTTCTCTAACTAGAGGTAGAGACAGAGTTCAACTTGTCTCTACCCCTAGAAAATAAAAATATTCTCTTCAAGAACATAACCATTTAATAGTTTACTGCTGGGATTGATGATTCAGAAAAAAAATCTGTGCCACACGTTTACGGATTACCTTGTTTTTTACACCATAAACAATAGGATTGAGTGCAGGTGGTACAAGGAGGTAGATAGTAGACAGAAGAATGTGGGTAGGGGGAGCAACATGTCCAAAACGGTGGCTAAAGAAGGAGAAGAAGGCAAGAATATAAAATTCAAGGAAAACAAAAATGTGAGCTGTACATGTATTAAATGCTTTGAGCCGTGCCTCCTTTTGGTGTAGACAAAAAACAGCTTGGAAAATAAGGATATAGGAAATGAGGATAAAAATCATGTCAAATCCTAATATGGTAAAACCTACAAGGAGACCACATGTTTTATTGACTCAGACGTCTTCTGCAGCTAACTTGACCACAGCCATGTGCTCACAGTAAGAGTGGGCAATTACAATGGAATGGAAATGGTGTAGTCTTTTGATTAAAACTGGTAAAATGCCAACAAGCACCATTGCCCGAATTGCCACAACCAGCACCATAGTAACCAGGATGAAAGGTGTGAGGATGGATGTGTGTCTCAGTGGATCACAGATGGCAACATAGCGGTCAAAGGCCATCACCAACAGGATGCCAGATTCCATGCCCTGCAAGGCATGGATGAAGAAAAGCTGGGCTAAGCAAGCATCAAAAGTCATGGAGCAAGACCCAAACCAGAAGATGGCCAACATCTTGGGAGCAATGGCTATACAGAGTCCTATATCGGTGGCTGCCAACACTGCCAGGAAGATGTACATGGGTTGATGCAGACTGTGTTCTGCAGGGATGATGATCAGTAAAATGGTATTTCCCAGAAGAGCCACCATGCATATTACAAAGAAAGCAAACCCAATCCAAAATTGCACATGCTCTAGTCCAGGGATCCCAATTAGCATTACTGTTGTGGGGTCAAGATATGACATGTTAATGGATGCCATGGAAGTTAGTGATCTCTCTTTTCACCATTAATTCTCATTCCTGTAGAAAGAGAATGGACGTGGGAAGTGAAAATACACAGACCCTACTATCACTCAGACATATAGAGCCTTAAGAAATAAGTTAAGTACTTTGGATGACAGTTTGGCCAGATTATTCAGAGGTTTAATGCTACATGCCAACACAGCAATAGCAAGCAATCCTACAAAACCTTCACTAGAGGGGCACCTGAGTGGCTTAGATGGTTAGGCGTCTGCCTTCGGCTCAGGTCACGATCCCAGGGTCCTGGAATCGAGCCCCGCATTGGGCTCCCTGCTCATCAGGAAATCCACTTCTCCCTCTCTCTCCCCACTGTCCACCCTGCTTGTGTTCTCTCACTCTCTCTGTCAAGTAAATAAATAAAAATATAAAACAAAACAAAATAAACAAAACAAAACCTTCACTAGAATCATATGTGAACAGGGGAGAGTGTTAGGATTTCTGACATTTTTTGTGGAAATGGAAATCACAAGTCTGAGAACACTGATCTTTTGCATTTCCCATGACCTCTACACTCGGCTGTTTGAAACACCTTCTGTAGGCTTTCCTTCTTTATTTACTTGTAGATATCAGTCCAATTTTGCTGTAAATGCAGATTCCCTCTTGGCATCTTGTGGACCTAGAAGAACCCTATTTCTATTGTTCAATGTGGGTGAGTACATAGCTAATGAGAGCCTTATCTTTAACCAATATTACTCCTGGTCCCAGGGAGCAGGTTATAGATCCCTGAATCTGTGACATTGGCTCTCAAATGAGGATTGGTAGGAGAGAGTCTAGCTGTATATTTACTCAGTGTTCATCATAAAGACATTGAACAAATCACTGACAGGACATTAAGTGTGGCCCTTCAAGGAGATTTGAAGAAGGTAGTCTGTTGTCACAGGCAGCCAGGGATGGTTAGTTGTCTGAATGAATTAAGTTCACTTAAGTTCAAAGTGGATTTGTTGAGTGGAATAGGAAGGGTAGAATATGGAGGATATTTTTTACAGAGGGGCTTAGGAAATTAGAAAAACAATAGAGAAACATTTAAAGATGAATAACAGCTAAAAATAAGATAGGATTTAGCCAGAAGCAGAATTGATTTAGAGATACCATACTCCTGGGTGAGTACGATGTTTTCTTTCCACAAGTTACATGTCAATGGATCACTCAGTAAGTTTGCATATCCTCTGGTTTCCATAGTGGGAGTCTTATATTCTTATTAATAACTTTACACTATACTATGACTCTATATTAAGATTCTATACACTATATACACTATACTATGATAATTGCTGTGATTTGAATCCTGAGGCACCTCTGAATATCATGAGCTAATCTTATACCTCCCTGATTTCATACTTTTTACAGAATTGATCTGACTTCTCTCTTTTTTTTTTTAAAGATTTTATTTATTTATTTGACAGACAGAGATCACAAGTAGGCAGAGAGGCAGGCAGAGAAAGGAGAGGAAGCAGCCTGATGCGGGGCTTGATCCCAGGACCCTGGGATCATGACATGAGCTGAAGGCAGAGGCTTTAACCCACTGAGCCACCCAGGCACCCCAATCTGATTTATCTTTAAGGGGATCCAAATTTCACCTTCAAGAAATTCATTTTTTATTTCCCAAGTGTCTGTTGCATTAATTATTCTCTAATAGCTAAACTGGTTCACACTTTATTCCAGTCTTGCCATGTCAACACACTGATTGAAATAACTCCCACAGCAAGTTTTCCTCTGATCTGATGATATCCATAGAACCTGGGAAATGGAACCTTTTAGGTATAGTAATGGAAGTCTATTTCTTTCTGGGGCAATCTCTTGAAAATAGTCATATAAATAGCTGTGTCATAGTCACATAAAGTACATGTGTGGACATATCAAAGGAATTTTTGGTACAATAATTATTACATGAATGAAAAGTAATTGGTGGAGGGACATTGAGTTCTCTTTGCTTGTCTTCCTGCAAGAATACTAATGAACAGACAATAGTCAAAGTAGTCATAAGATATGGATTAAAGCCATGTTGTGTAAAATGGTTTCCTTTGATTTCTCCATGTTATACTTGGATGTATGTGGTGGTAGAAATGATGGACTATGTGGAGAATGTTGCTAATAGTTATGAATGTGAGTTTCCAGTTGATAGAAGCTAAGAGAGAAAGAAATCTCAAAATCTGAATAAATCAGTATCTCCTAAAAAATCGTTCAATAACTGGCTGATATTGTAAAGGCAGAAATATTGTACTTAGCTGCATTAACTTGATGATATTGCCTTTTTCAGAGAATACTTATCTAGGCATCAACAAGTGGTTAAAATCAAGGGTATGAAACTGATAGATGAGCCCACCAACATGAACACATATTTACATTTTATGGGATCCTGCCACATTACCTTACACACCACCCACAGTTTACCCATCTGTAAATTAACAACAAATCCTTAATTACCCCAGTGCTAAATGAGATCATATATAGAACACATCAGTGGTTGGTACAGCTCACATTTTATCTGTAGCAGTTTTTGAAAAGCTATTTTATTAAGACAGAAACAGGCTGCACAACATCAAGGAGACAAGAAAAAACACACAAAAGTGAAAACTTCTGATGATAGAAATGAAAAGATTTCCTCAAGAAGCTAAGAGCTTCCTTCCATCTTCCTGTATATAAGATTGACCACAGCCAAAATAAGGTGATGTCCCAACTAGTTTGTAGATTTCCATGCAGTTAAAAAATGGCACTTGATTTTTACAAAATCTTTGTAACAATTACTCCTTGACAGACTTTGCGAGTTATTAGGAATAAAATGAGATGAGCCCACTGCATCTGAATTACTTAAATATAATTATTATGAGAAACAACAAGGCCATGAATTTGATTATTTAGCTTCCAAAATGGCCTAAATGCTATCATAAAAGGGATTGGCTCATTTTTAGTTACTGTGTAGAAGAGAAAGAAATGTTTTAATACATGATCTCCAGCAGAGGCAAGAGGTCAGAAAGGAGGTTGAGGTATCTTTTGCTCCATCACAAAAAAGGACTAAGATCTAACCCCCTCTTTATCCTTTGGTTGATGAAAAATTCTAAACACACAGAATGGAAATAACATGGCAATAGATAGAAAAATTAATGATCAAAACAGGATTGGAAAACGTTACTCTCTACTTTCTCTCCTAAAATAAACATCCATTACAGTCCCTTATTAACTCCCAGTTCTGAAACTGTAGGGGCAGAACTTTACCTGGATAGAGCTGAGGGCTGATTTGGCATGTGATTAGCCTAGTTGTATCTGTTTCCACCAAGATTTCCAGCAGAGGTTGATATTAAAGGAAAGCTTTCTAGGCCTTCCTGAGTGCCTGGGCTGATCCCAGAGCTTCATTACCTTTCTGATTCCCCAGTGTGTCATTATCCTTCTGACCCCCAGGTTTCCTTCCCAGGAGTAAGTTGGCCTGGCCTTGTAACATCAGGTTAGAAAGTTCTCTCGATTCTAGAAGGAAAGGGTCTGCCTGGAATGAGAATTGGGAACTCTCTGATCTTGGCTTAGGTTTAGAGAAATTTGAGCAAAAGCTCATGAATAGTGAGTACACCAGAATGTGAGAAATGGAGATTTCTCAAGACATAGAAGTAAAGTATAAGTATGTTTTCCATCCTCTGTTACATGGAGATGAGGTAGTATAGTAATTTTTATTGCACTAATAAATAACTATAGTTATCTGACTCCACCTGCTTCTCCTTTTCCCACTACTACTACACTATTACTCCTATTTCTCCTTCACCTCCTCCTTTTCTTCCTGATCCTCCTACAAAGAATGTTACTCTTGGCTAGTATTTTATAGTAATTTTCAACTTCAAATGAACTTTAAGTTTTTTTTTTTTTTTTTTCCTCAAGGACCACATTCTTCAAGCTTCCCATGGTCATTGAGATATTTAAAAATTCTGTCTTCTCTTTTTTGAAAGATAATGGCAATAACTCCAATAACAACATTTTTACTGTGTCACAGTGATGTATTTAAAACCCCCCGATGGCAAGTTTTGTAGGTTATTGTTAGTAACAGGTTATTCCTTTCTGAATGTGGAACATATTTTACAGGTTGGCTGCGTTCTGATCCAGAGTTTTAGTTTAGTCATTTGACATAGAAAATCATTAGTTAACTGATGGCAATATGATGGTGGCAGACTGTCTTTCTCTAGCAAGCCTGTAGGTTACTGGCTTTTGGATGATAGCAGCCAAAATGCAGGGATTTCCACTTAGATATTTTTCTTCTAACTGAGGTTCAATACTCTGATACTCTGTATCTTCATGTGATACCATCTTCTTTATTCACTTGTGTATTTAATTTTTGGCTTTAAGTTGTCAGTATTCGTCCAGTCTCAGAATTATTAGTCCAGCTTCAGTTCACCTACAAAATCAGTTTGGTCTGTGAAGAGAAGAAAATGCTTATATGTGCCATTTTTGGGGGGGTCATCTTTCTTTGATTTTTCATGTTCTTTCTTATTCTCAGCTTCCTCAGGAATTTATGCTAAGGACTGACATCTTTCTTTTCTGCTCACCACCTATCTCACCTTCTTTTCTCTACACTTTATTTCCCATTTTATTCTTTGTCATATCTCTCATCTTTCAATTCTTGTTCCTTTTTTTTCTTTCTCTTTTTCTTTTTCTTCTTTTCTCTCCCTCTCTTTTTATGCTTATTTCACACAGCTTTCTCAAAAGATCTCCATCAGTTGTCTGTTCTCTTTGAAGTATTTTCCCCCTCCCTCCTTTCTTTAATATGCTTACATTAATGTGAAGTTTTCATCAAAAGAGTACAATCATTTTTAGCCAAGAAATATTTTAGAGATTTTTCTCATTATATTTTATAGCTTAATTATTGAAATATAGTTAATGTCCATTTTTTTTTCTGTTCAGGTCCTATATTAATATGGTTTAATCTTCTTTCTTTCTTTCTTTTTTAAAAGATTTTATTTATTTATTTAACACACAGAGAGAGACATGGAGAGAAGGAACACAAGCAGGGGGAGTGGGAGAGGGAGAAGCAAGCTGACCAAGCCTAAGGCAGATGCTTAATGACTGAGCCACCCAGGTGCCCCATCTTCTTTCTTTCTATTTGAATTTTTCTTGCAAAGAAATATATATCTCCCTTCATAATCCAACAGTTCTACTACTTAGTATATACTAAAAAGAAGCAAACAGAAAAGTCCACAAGACTTGTATAATAATTTAAAGACTAGCCCTGGAAACCCAAATGCCATTCAAGAGATAATAAGTTTATTTTATTCATTTTAGTGAGATTTAACATGTGTATGCTCCTGTGTAACCATCACCCAATGTAAAATACAGAGCACTGGGTGTTGTATGCAACTAATGAATCATTGAACACTACCAAACACTAATGATGTATTATATGTTAGCTAATTCAATGTAAATTTTAAGAAAGAAAGAAAAAAAAAGACAAAAGTTTCAGTACCTCAGAGATTTCCTTCATGCCACATTCTAGTCATTGTCCAAGTAAGTCCCTCTCAACTCCAAGTAACTATTTCTTGTTTTTTATTACCACAAATTACTTTAACCTGTTCTTACATTTCATTTGAGTGTTATATTATGAATTAAAACTAATGGAGTGAAAAACATAAAAAGAGTGTCAAGCAGAGAGATGGATTTGGCAAAGAAAGAGTCTTGAAACAAAGGTTGTAGGTATCTGCATACATTTAGATATTATTACAATCTAGAACATGATATTGTGGAAAATAAAGAGGCAAGTTTGTATGTGTTATTCACAAGTATACATATGTAAAATATATGTACACGCAAATACATTCATATGTGAATATATACATATACACATCTATACACAAATCTGCTTGCCTAAATGTATCTTCTACAGTAATCCATGTCATGTTTTGAACAGTAAAATTTTTAAATATGTTTTGATTTGCAGAGGAAGTATTTTAGAAAGAAATTGAGGGCGCCTGGGTGGCTCAGTGGGTTAAGCCGCTGCCTTCGGCTCAGGTCATGATCTCAGGGTCCTGGGATCGAGTCCCGCATCGGGCTCTCTGCTCAGAAGGGAGCCTGCTTCCCTCTCTCTCTCTCTGCCTGCCTCTCTGTCTACTTGTGATCTCTCTCTGTCAAATAAATAAATAAAAAATCTTTAAAAAAAAAAAAGAAAGAAATTGAGAGTTAAGAGTTAAAAGTGTTTACTTGTGGAGCATAAGGAATAATACGGAGGACACTGGAAGAAGGAGAGGAGAAGTGATTTGGGGGAAATTGGAGGGGGAGATGAACTATGACAGACTGTGGACTCTGAGAAACAAACTGAGGGTTTTAGAGGGGAGGGGGTGGGGGAAGAGTGAGCCTGGTGGTGGGTATTAAGGAAGGCAAGTATTGCATGGAGCACTGAGTGTGGTGCATAAACAATGAATCTTGGCACACTGAAAAAATAAAATTAAATTAAAAATTTAAAAGTGTTTGACATCATTTAAGCAAGAAACAATGTAACATTTTCTTGGATCAGCAAATTGGATTGATAGGCTACAGTAGAATCTTTTTATTTCTTCATGTCTCTGTGGGTAATTTGCCTTCTTACTGCTTATCTCTCCTATATAGTGCATGCAATGCTCTTCAAAATTCTGAGTCACTAGATGAATGTATACATTGTTTGTCCATAACTATTTTCTGTACCTTCACTGGTGGTAGTTTAACAGAGATCTTCTTTACCTGGTGCAGGGAACTGTCATGAGGAAGGAGCCACCATGCTCAACCATGCTCTGTGGGTATATGTAAGTGTTGCATGTTGTTATAAGACTTAGTCTATGTTGTTAAACCCATAGTTCAGACAAGATCTTTTACTGAAGCATCCTACCTGGGATACTGGGCTCTTAGTTGTGGACCAGACACTTAAGGCTCCTATAAGTATATCTCTTTTCTCTACATAGTTGGAAAATGACTTATTCCAAAATTAGTTACAAAACCTTTGTTTTCAGATCAGGAAGCATGTATATTGAATTAAATACTGAGTGGATATATGCATGTATGTATGCATATACATAAACATATATGTGTACATATATATCTGAATATTTCAACTTCAGTATATAGTGTAATATTAATCATTCATCTCTGTTTTTAGAGGATGTAAAAAAAATTAGCATTAAGGGAAATTAGCAACAATAATATGGGGCAGTGTGGGTTGGAGCTTTCTAGTATAATGCAAATAAATGAGTTTAGCGACCTCTCATAGAGAGTCAACTGAAGATGAACATGACAAGAATAAACCCCAGAATCCATCACTACTCTTGGTACTAGTGAATATTTTTAAGTTTTCCAATTTATTAATGGTAACTGTTAGAACTAATAAATTGCACCACACAAAATCAATATACACAAAATAGTTGTGTTTTGGTATACAAATAATGATTTATCTGAGAAAGAAACTAAGAAAATAATCCCATTCAAAATAACAACAGAAAGAATAAAATACACAGGAATAAACTTGACCAAAGAGACAAAAGATTTATACACTGAAAATTATAAAACATTGATAAAGGAAATTAAAAATGATACAGAAAATTGGAAGAAAGTCATATTCAGTGAGTGGAGGAATTAATATTGTTAAAACTTCTGTACTATCCAAAGTGATCTACAGATTGAATGTGATCCTTATCAAAATCTCAATGGCATTATTACAGAAATAGAAAAAAAAAAAAACACTTAAACTCATATGGAATCATAAAAGTTTCCTAAAAGTGAAAGCAGTCTTGATCAAGAAGAACAAAGCAGAAGGCATGACACTTTCTGGTTTTTAAAATATATTACAAAGCTGTAGTAATCAAAACAGTATGGTACTAGCATGGAAGCAGAAAAATAGATCCATGAATCCACAACCCAGAAATAAATCCATACATCTCTAATCAACTAGTCTTCTACAAGGGTGCAAAACAAAGGGAAAACAATAGTCTCTCCAATAAAAGGTGTTGGGAAAGCTGGGTATCCACATACAGAAAAATGAAATTTAATCCTTATGTCACACCTTTCACAAAGATGAAGATAAATGGATTAAAGACTCAAAAGCAAGATCCGAAAACTTGAAAGTCCTTTAGTAAAACATAGGGAAAAAGCTTCTTGCCATTGGCCTCCACAATGATTTTTTTAGATATGACATCATACATAGCAGAGGTGACCAAAAAAAAAGTAGACTGCATTTTGCATCAAACTAAAAAGCTTCTTCATGACAAACAAAACAAAACAAAACAAAAATCAAAACACTCAGGAAAGTGAAAAAGCAATCTGAGGAAAAGGAGAGAAAGTTTTTGCAAGCCAGATAGTTAGGGGTTAATATCCAAAATACTTAAGGAATTCATACTAGTCAATACCAAAAACAAAAACAAAACAGAACAAAACAAAAAACCCAAATATCCCCATCACAAGATGGACAAAGGATCTGAAGAGACATTTCTCAAAAGGAGGCATGCAGAGGTTTGACATGTATATGAAAGGTGCTCAACTCCACACATCCTCAGGAAAATGTAAATCAAAACCACAATGAGGAGGCATCTGGGTGGCTCAGTCCCTTAAGCTCAGATAAAGATCTAGGGCCCTGGGATTGAGTCATGCACTGGGCTCTCTGCTCTGCAGGGAGCCTGCTTCTCCCTCTGCCTCAGGCCCCTTCTTGCTCCACTTGTTCTCTCTCTCTCTCTTCCTCTCTCTCAAGTAAATAAATAAAATCTTAAAACACACACACACACACACACACTCAGTGAAATATCACCTCACACCCTTAGGATGACTGGTATCAAAGGTAAGTGTTGGGGAGGCTGTGGAGAATAGAGAAACTTCTTATATGCTGTTGGTGGGAGGGTGAGTTAGTATAACCATGATGGAAACCAGTATGGAGTCCTCCAAAATGAAAAACACAAAACCAAACGACAATATGATCCAGCAGTCCCACCTTTGGTCATACATCCAAAGGAAATTAAACGACAACTGTCACTTGTTTCCGATTGGAATTAAATTGAGTTAATCAAAGGAATAAAGAATATTTTGTTGGCCTTTTCAGTTCCTTTCAGGATTTCAGATCCTGTTAAGTGGTTGACAAACTAAATGGTATCATATTGCTGAGGGATGGCTACATTTGGAGCTAAAACCTGAGGATATGCATAGGGGAATTACTAGGACTGATAATGTAGACTATCAATCACTACCAAGGATACAAACCATTCTCCCTTCTGGCAATGATTCTATAGGAACCCATTTGTGTCAAATGTTATTCTTGCTTATCCTCTGAGAATATCGTGGTGAAGCTGCTACATATAGAAGCTACCTCTTTGGGTTGCTTATTGGCTCTGATTCAGTATCCTGTATGAGCTAATCAGTATCGTTATCAAAGTAGAGAAGGGTGGAGAAAAGGGGCTAGCCCAGGTGATTTCTGTAAAATTTTTTAGGACATGAGATCTCTTCCAAACACCACCCTTTTATTTTCTGAATCATAGATTCAATGGAGGAGTAATAAATCTTTAAGCAGAGGAAATAAAAATTTTTTATTCTCAATGGAAGAAATGATAAAAGGGCCAGATTTTAGGAGGCAAAGATATTTTTTAAGGATATCATAGAAGTGAGGATTATCTTTCCTTTTGAAATTCTTTTTATATTCCATGAACTTGAAGGAATACAATATGGGTAGCAAAAATAAGGCTACCTTGTGGTATCTGGACTCATGTACAGGTTGGTATTTTGAAGAGGATGTTATCATAGTGATCATATCATGTGTGTTTCTGGGGAAAAAAAGTATTTTTTGAAACCAATGTATGTATCCTTCTGTGCAGTTTTTTTTCTTTTCCAATATTCTGTACTGTTTTCAGGTATCCTACATGTATTATAGAACACCTAATAGGTCAAAGCCAGTGGTCTAAACCCAGGGTTATAAAATTCCCTGTAAGTTATATAATATGTATATGTATGTATGTATGTATATATTTTTTAATCCATAGAATCTTAGCTATTTTATAACTCTTTGAGACCAGAATACAGAAGATTTAAATTCAATATGTCACGATTGCCATTTTTAATGGAACTTTGTGCTTTTTTCCTTGGATATATACATATCTACATATATTCATCTCTATTTATCTACCTCGTATATATGTATACATTTCCAAGACCAGATGTCATATGTTGTTTAGATTCCACTCTAAATGAAACTTACCCTGAGTGACAAAACTTAGTCTATTGTTATCATTTCTATAGCATTCATACCCACTCATGATAATCCACTGCCTAATAAATCACTTCCTCATAGTCTATTTATCACATAAATCATTCAAAAATCCATATCTTAAAAAAAATCTATATCACCACTGTTCAAGAATTTTTCGCTAGAGGAAAGCCCAGGATTAGTAAATGTACAAGCCTAGAAAACAATCCTTCAGTTAGTGATATCTGGAGAGTATGAATGTGTTTTCATGGTTCTGGTAAGCATATGAAGGGATAACCATGCATGTTTTTTATGAGTGCATATTGTACTTATGAGGACTTGTTTGAGGCATATGAGAAACAGATTATTCTTCAAGAGCTGACAGCAGTACTACTTAGTGTCTGTGCCTCAGTGGGAGATGGGGGAGGACAGAAAACGAGTAAAGGAGAGTTTCTTTACAAACAAATAATTTGTGGCAATCTAAGAGCCTTTCTCCTCTTTAACTCTCGCAACGCCTGCCTCCACACTCATCCCTTTATCTGGGGATATCCTCATGGCTTCTCTGCCATTGGGAAGCTCATTTCTCCCCTGGAACTGTGAGAAGTATAAAGGACTATGCTTTATTATGCTTAATTGATATTTTGGACATCATTAGACCAATTTACCAATCCAGTAAATGACTGCTCTGCATGTATCAGAATGCAGTTTTCTGGATAAATAAATGAGGGAACACAAGAAGGGTCCATCTCTATAGTGAACAGATATAAGTCTGAAGCACTGAGTATGGGAAGGTAGTAAGTGACATTAAGTTTAAGAAATACGTTGTTCATGTGTGTGTGTGTGATCCTTATCGATACATTTTTCAGGAGAACAGATAATGTCTCTATTTAAAGGGTACATAATAGAAAAAATATGAAAAAAATGACATCATAATATACTACGTTCCATGTTAGTCACGTATGAAGTGTGGCAAATGAGATCTGGAAGACATGGAATACATTATTCTCATTTAAGAAGCAAGTACACATCATGTTACCATTTAGAAATATTCCAAGTGATGTCGCACTCTTACCACATGCCATCCTACAAGTTTTTGGTTGTCTAAATTTAATAACTAACTCTGAAAGCTTTATTGCCTGGATTATAACTGTCTTCCTCTTAAATCAAGAGATAGATCATTTATTTCTACTCTCTACATCATATCTCTACACTCTTGTGGGTTGTGCAATCTTCTGCATAAAACAAGAATCCCTTCAATAACTCTAAGTTTCACAAGGTTTCCACTTGCTCATTTATATTCACCAGAGATAAGTACTGAGAAATTAAAGAGTAAAATTTCAAATTCTGGCATCCTCCAATATAGTTTCTGTTTATCACTGTTGTAGAAGGAACCCATAGAAGTTAAAACCCAAAATGGCTTTGGAAAGTACTTCTGCATTCTGAGGAGTAATATACTGCATTATTCACCTTGGAGAAGCTGAAGAATACTCTTTCTTGGACTCTTCAACTTATCAGTAGTTAAATATTAACTGCCCTGCCATATTTGACACTAGATTTGACACTTATAAAATAATGAAAATGTGAGAGATATAATTTTCAGACAGATATTAACAACAGAAAGGAGGAGAAAGGAAAAATAAACATAATACTATGTAATAAATGATAAAGAGAATGACAGAGAGTGATAAACGAAAATATACCAAGTCAGGTTATCCAAAACATATAATCGAGGCAAAATTAGATCTTTTGCAGAAAGCTCTGAAAGAAGAAAATGAGGCAGAGAATTTTAGAATATTCTCAAGACACTTGTTTATGCACTTTATGTTTGTGTTTTGTTTTGTTTTTTAAACAGGCAGAGGAAAAGGGAAGACATAAGGAAGCTACTCACGTAGAGAATTTGTGCCCCCCCTCCTACCACTTTCTCCTTTGACTTAGTTCCCCAAACATGGGCATTTTTGTCTGTTTCTGTTTGTTCCTGTTTCACAGCAGTTTTTCTTGCTGTCTTCATTCCCAGAGTGTGTAATAATACTCAGGATCTGAAGGCTTGAGCTCAACCATTCAGACATCAACTTCAATATGGCATTCTCTTACCCACATATACCACTCATCAGTTATCGTATTCTGATGTTTTCCTCATGGAGTGTAACCTCCACAAAAGGATCTGATCTGTGCATTTCTTTGCTACCAGTGCCTGGAGGATGGTTTTGTCACACAGTAACATGACATTAAACTTAATGTCCCATACTTCCCACACTCGGTTAATTCCCATACTCAGTTAGTTAATTCATAACTACTGAACTGTTGTTGAATTAAGTACAATTGAATAGACAAGGAATCTTTTTATGGAAATGAATGGTTAAGGGGACTTATATGCCCCTGTGATAATATGAAATGATACACGAGTTATCTTTTTGTATTTTCAAATGCAGTATTTTATATGATGTTACAAATTTGATTACTCCGGTCCTAGTAAATTTAAATACACTTTATTATTTGAATTGTTTTTAACATAAGGGACTTCTAGAACTGAATCTCTGTATTTTCAGCATCTGGTTGTGCTGCTTCCTCTTCAGAAGTAGTGACAAAAACCAAAGGGAAAAGCAACATGCCTCCTCTCAACACTTCTCTTCCCTCTCCTGTCACTTTCCTGCTGATGGGCATCCCAGGACTAGAGCACCTGCATGTCTGGATTGGAATTCCCTTCTGCTCCATGTATGTGGTGGCTGTGGTGGGGAATGTGACCATCCTGGCTGTGGTGAGGGCAGAGCGAAGCCTCCATGAGCCTATGTTCCTCTTTCTCTGCATGCTCTCTATCACCGACCTGGTCCTCTCTACATCCACCCTGCCCCGAATGCTCTGTCTCTTCTGGCTCGGAGCCCATGACATTGCCTTTGATGCCTGCCTGACCCAAATGTTCTTCATCCATAGCTTTACTACCATGGAATTGGGCTTTTTCCTGGCCATGGCCTTTGACCGTTACGTGGCCATTTGTGACCCACTGCGCCATACCACCATTCTCACTCATGCTCGCATCACCATAATGGGTATTATTGTGGTGATTTGGGGCATAGCCTTCTTTTCTCCACATCCCATCCTGCTCAAACAGCTGCCCTATTGCAGAACACGAATCATTGCCCATACCTACTGTGAGTTTATGGCTGTGGTGAAGCTGGCGTGTGTGGACACAGGAACCACCACACGCTATAGCCTCAGTGTGGCTTCTATCATTGGCTCGTGTGATGGCATTCTCACTGTTGTATCCTATGCCTTCATCCTCCGCTCTGTATTCCGCCTGCCATTCCGAGAAGCTGGCTTTAAGGCTTTGGGCACATGTGGATCACATGTCTGTGTTATTCTTGTGTTCTATTTCACAGCTGGTTTTTCCATTTTCACTCACCGTTTTGGGAAGAATGTGCCTGCACATATCCATATTTTTATTGCAAATATGTAGCTTTTGGTGCCCCCTTTCCTCAACCCCATAGTGTATGGAGTAAGGACCAAGAAAATACGGGAACATGTTCTTAGAGCACTAAGGATCAAAGTCTCCTGATTTTAGTTGGATCAATAAAAGAAATGTCTCAAGCTATACAGAAATACAAGATATGATGTAGAGAAAATAATTAACTGTTCTTACTCCTACAAGCTGAATTAGATTTGCCACCTAAAGGCTGTTCTTTACCAGGTGTCTAGAATTTCTGAGAATACTAACTCGACAAATTATTTTAACTTTTTCATTTAGTAAATATTGGTGATGAATTTGTTCATCTCATTTTGAATATGTATCTTTCAGGAAGAGTTACAATAGGGAATAAACAGTATGTTGAAGGAGAAAAAAAAAAAAACTATGGAGAAACTTGGCGGGGGAGGATAGGAAGTGTTCTCTGAGATCTATATGTTGAATTTTATAGAGTAGTTAGTTTGAAAGAATATTGACATATATGGTTGTGATTTTTAAAAACAGGTAAGAAATGTAGCATCTCTAGTCTAGTAGTATCAATGGAAGTCTCAAGGTACATGAGTAGACTAATAATACAGAAAGATTTTAAATGTAATTAAGAAGAAATGATCACCCAGTCAAGGAAAACAAAAATATAAAAATTAAAATTAAATCCTTTAACACAGATTTGCATGAAGGTGACAACATTGGTATTAGAGCTTGTATGGTTTCTAGAGCAATTTTGATTGAAACAAGGGGTACTCCATAAAATAAAGCAATAACCTCCATTCTACTGACTCCTAAAGTGTAGCTCATGTCTTTCAAATTTAAGTTAGTAGTTAAAATTATCAGACTACCAGGCTACCATGTGCATTGAATCTTCCTCATTGATTAGTTGACCTCAAACCTAATATTAAGACAAAAAATATGAAATCTCTTATTAACAAAGTAAAATATTTCCCCTTTTTATTGCCTCAATACCTACTACTAGCTTCCTTTTTTGTTCATTTTCCTCAGCTTTCACTAGTTTCCGTGCTATGTGTTTCTCATCTTTCATAAATATTATCTAAGAACTATGGGACATTTCTTTTCCTGGCAGCCATCTGAAAAAGGATGTCTGATTGTTGTGAACCTTTTTCTCACTCCTTCCTTATTTAACCCAGGAACTTAAATCCACAGCTAAACCCAAAGACTGACAATCTCTGCATTCACCAATGCTCAGTACATAATGTAACTATAAGTAGAATACAAATTTTTCTGTTTTGGAAAACTATATACATTTGGTGTGATTACCTTGAAATAAAGAATTAAGATTTGGAGCAATTTGAGGGCTATACTAATAAATTTAGTTTGGATATGACTTAAGAGTCATGTAGAATATTAAATTGTATATAACCTCAGGGAGAAGGTCTTGGTTAAGGTAAATATTTAGGTATCTTGAACATGTAAGTGGTGATGATGATCTAGTCTATTATGAGTAAATTCACTCAGGCAGCAGTTGCATAATGAAGAAAATAGACAGTCTGAAAAATGCTGAAATTTTTGCTCCATGCCCATCACCTACATTTGTCTGAAATATTCTTCATTTGCAGCTGTTGTCCTGGGTTAATTACCAAGTGTGCCCTTTTACAATCGTTTCTTTTTTTCTCAGATATTGTGTGTTCTCTTTGTCATCAAGACACCAATGATTGTTAAATTTTTAACACATTTTAGACTATTGCATGTGTAATGTATGAATGTATTTTTGAGGTGCAATAAAATACAGTGAAATTACAGACCTTAAATGGACAGTTAGGTAAGCTTGAACAAACGTATGGTCAAGGTAACCCACTTCACAATCATAGTATAAGACATTTTCATCACCTCCAAGAAATGCCCCCACTTTTCTATTTTGAAAGTGTACTATTGGGGAAATGTATACTTTTTTTTTAGTTTAATTTTATTTTTTCAGTGTTCCAAGATTCATTGTTTATGCACCACACCCAGTGCTGCGTGCAATACATGCCCTCCTTAATACCCACCACCAGGCCCTCCCAACCCCCTACCCCCTCCCCTCCAAAACCCTGTTTGTTTCTCAGAATCCACAGACTCTCATACTTGTCTCCCCCTCCGATTTCCCTCAACTCACTTCTCTCCTTCACGCAATGTCCTCTGTGTTATTCCTTATGCTCCACAAGTAAATGAAATATTTTATATCAAAAATTAAGCAATAAAAAAAAGAAAGAAAGTCAAAATACTATTCTGGTCAAAAACAAAAACAAAACCCACAATGGGTATTTTCTGAGTCTTTATTTGAATACTTGGAAGATATTTCTCTTGGGACACCTGGGTGGCTCAATTGGTTAAACATCTGCCTTCTGCTCTGGTCCTGAAATGGCTCCTTGCTCATTGAGGAGCCTCCTTTCCTCTCTGCTGGCTGCTCCCCCTGCTTTAGCACTCTCTGTGTCTCCTCCAACAAATAAATAAATAAAAATCTTTGAATCTCAGAGTCATCCTAATCTCCGAGAAAAGACTCTAAATTACCTTTGTCTTATTTGAAGAATCTTTGTCCCAACTGTAGTATGCAAACTAGTCTGAAGCCCTCAAGGAAATTCCAACTTTAATAATATGTGACTAAGAGAAATAAATTCAATTTTTGTTAATTGCGTCTAAAGTCTTTTTTTTAGGGAGAAGGGGCAGAGAAAGAATCTTAAGCAGGCTCCACCCCCAGCACAGAGCCTTATGTGGGGCTCTATCTCATAACCCTGAGATGATTACTTGAGCTGAAATCAAGAGTCAGAAGTATAAGGCACTGAGCCATCCAGGCACCGTTACCTGCTTCTGATGTTAATTGAAATTTAGGATTGGCCATCTGTATGCTTTAATTTCCATGGAGACTACTAATAAATATTAGAAAATATAATGACTAAATTAATAGAGGGTAACATGGAATAATGAAAATAATAAATCTAGAAAATGCAAAAAAGAAAAGAAAATTTAACTGTCAATTTAAAATACAACATAAAAAGAGCAAAAGCAAATCCAAGCATCCAAACAATTACTTTCAATGTAAAGGATTATGGTTATAAATCAGGTTAAAAATAATCATATTCTGTACAAAAGTAGTACAAAGAATATACAGAGATGTTGAAGTATATGAATGGGGAAAACTAATTCTATACAAAATTTTTAAAGACAAAAATATGTTATTTTTCAGATCATAACAGTACAGATCTTGATTGGCACCTGCTCAAATTTATCCAAAATTGTTTTGGAAGCATAAGTTCCAAGACATTTCATTGGTCACAAATGTCAATAGGCCCCATATGTGAAATCTGACATTTAAAAAATTTCACTTTTAATGTTTCATAATATATATTTTTATTATTCATGGCCATGTTTTAAAATAATACACACTTTTTATTTTATATCTTCAAAATGTACATCTTAGTGACTTGATGTACATCTATATTGTGAAATAATTGCTACAATCAAGCTAATGAACATACCCATTACTTTACATATTTACCTTTCTTTTGTATGTGGTGAGGATACTTAGGATCTATCCTTTTAGCAGATTTCAAGTGTACAGTACAGTATTGTTATCCATAGTTATCATGCTATATATTAGATGTTAGGATGTATACATTTTGCATAACTGAAATTTTGTACCCCTTATCCAACATCTCTCCATTTTTCTTTTCCCTCACTCCTTGACAACCACCATTCTCTGCTTCCATTTTATTTTTTTTAACTTTACTGAGAAGTCATTGACAAATAAAATTGTATATATTTAAAGTGTGCAACGATGCTTTGGTTTACATACACATAAAATGTGCAATGATTAGTAAAATCAAGATAACTAACGCATCCAGCACCTCACGTAATTAACGTGTGTGTGTGTGTGTGTGTGTGTGTGTGTGTGTGTGTGTAAGTGTTCTTGAGTAGGTCTTAAGATCTACTCTCAGTAACTTTCAGTCCACAGTACCGTATTATTATTATTATATATTATTAACCGTATTATTAACTATATTCACCAAGCTGTACATTAGATTCCCAGAACCTATTTTTCTTATCTGAAAATCTGAACCCTTTGACCTATAGCACCTGTTTCCCCCTGCCTGTTATTTCTGAAATCCAGTGTTCTATTTATTCTGTTTTGTTTCTATGAAACCTTTTTTTTTTTTTTTTTTTTTTTGTTTCCATTAATTTTTTTTTTTTTTTTTTTTTTTTAGATTCCACATGTAAGTTAGATATTCAGTATTTGTCTTTTTGGAACCTACATTTTGTTCTAATGAAAAACATCCTTGATACTCACTATAAGTGCATTTCCATATTTTCAGTGAAAATTAGTAAAAAAATATTAATATTGTAACATTCTTGTGCTAAACAGGAGCCTTTAATTCTTATTCACATCAGTATTTCAGAAGCAAAATGTTGGAACTTTTTAAATTGCAGTCATATTTTCTGAGTGAAGTATTGTTTGCCTTGGAGATGACATTCTCATTACTATTTGATACACCAATTGATAACCAGTCAACATAGTTCACTAACAACCTGATAGGTACACTTCACAGTTATTCCAGAATCATATAGTGTAGTGTCTCACTGTACACAAGACATGAAATTACTGTATGAATCTTTCTATATCCAAAAACAATGGTTGCATATTTTCATTAGTAATAAACAAAATAGTGTTGGGTTGAGATAACAATGGCCATTTGATAATGAAAGAAATTTCAAGCAACCAAAATTTTCAAAACTTACATGCAACTAATAATTACTTCAAAAATATTAAAACATTCATATAGTTGTGGAAATAAACAAGTGGGAACAAGCAGATATATTTTATTTAGAACTTGCTGTAGCAATAGTATTGGCTATCATTGTTTCCCTTTTGCTGAGATTCGAAGGCCACCAGAGAGTGGGAAAGTTTTATAGGGAATAAAAGGGAAGGCTTGAGGTATGTTCTGACTGGAGGTTGTCAACATGTGGAAACTGGAAGTGGGCTAACTAGCCCTCAAGAGACCTTTGGGAAATAATAATGTCCTTATTTATTATCTTAAGGGATAATAAATAATAATTGCTAAACCTAAGAGTAATTTAGGTCTTGTAGTTTGGGAAGAGGCCTGGTATCCCAGAGGACCACTGGTTTCTCTATAGTTGACACCCATAAATCCAGTGGGATTTACAGTTGGATGTAATTCCAGCTCCCGTTCACTGAGCACACGTCTTAGCATCTCCTCCCTATAGAAGCTGACTTTGGATGACTCTCAGCTTTTAATTTGGGTGAGTTAAGATAGAGACACAGGACAGAGAAAGAGAGGAAAGGGCTACATTCAAACATTTGCATTTATAGAATTATCAGATCCTCAAAAAAGTAATGTTCACCTCTTCAAATACACTTAGTAAAGTTAAGAATAAAGATCACAGACATGTAATATACTGGAATGAACCTTTTATTCCACAACTGATATAAATATAGTTACTCTTGATTAGTTCTGAAGTAGAGGGAGCATAAGGTCATAGATACTCCAAATTAGGATTAAAATAGCATTAAAGCTGCTTGACCAGGACAGGCTTTGAGATCAGAGACAGCTGTGAGCAAAGAACAGCCAGTTTCCTCCCATTCAGCATTAGTTAGGGCAATTTTTGTGGAAGGAAGAATATTTTGGCGTAAGGTTAAAAAAAAGTGTCTGTTTATTAAGGGGGATCAAAAAACAAGCTGTAGCCAGTCTTTTCTCTATATATCCTTTATTTTCAAAATACTCCCGAACTCTACATCCCTTAGTCACATTAACTGTTGTAATATTTGATGTAGTTAATCTTCATACTAATTAATCTGCACAGATAAGAGAGTACAAAGTAAAGAAAGACTTCCATAGTAGAACTTTGTGGGATGTAAACATTCCTCCTGATGGGTTTTCTAAAAGAAGAGAGTTGAGGGGTGCCTTAATGGCTCAGTCAGTTAAGCATCTGCCTTCAGCTCAGGTCATGGTCCCAGGGTCCTGGGATCAAGCCCCATGTCAGGATTCCTGCTCAGCAGGGAGTCTGCTTCTCCCTCTCCCTCCACTGCTCCCCTGCTATTCTCTCTCTCTTTCAAACAAATAAAATTCTTTAAAAATATAAATAAGAGAGTTGACATCTCTGTGTACCATCTCCACATTCAGATTTTGATTTCCAGCCTAATAATTCTAAGAAAAAAATGGTGAGTGTATTTTAATAGGTATGACAGTGTTTTGTTTGTGCTTTAAAATATAAGCTTATTTAAATATATCCATGCATGTTTGAATACACTTATGTGAGCATTAATGCAATGTGCTTGAATGAAGCTTAATGTTGTATTAAAAAAATTGAAGTGTCCCTTTGTACTTGCATCTCTGCATATAGGATACCATAATTTATGACAACACAAGAGAAAATGTCACATGTAAAATATCTGCTTGTTTGCCTTTTTTAGGCATATGTGAATACTGATAGCTAGGTCTTCTCTCAATGAATTTGTTGGTTTAAAAAGTGTTGGGAGAAAGAGGAACCCTCTTTTACACTGTTGGTGGTGATTTGAGGTGGTACAGCCACTTTGGAAAACAGTGTGGAAGTTCCTCAAAAAGTTAAAAATAGAGCTATAATATGATCCAGCAATTGCATTACTGGGTATTTATCCCAAAGATACAGATGTAGTGAAAAGAAGGGGCACATGTCCCCCAATGTTCACAGCAGCAATGTCCATAATAGCCAAACTGTGGAAAGAGGAAAGACATCCTTCAACAGATGAATGGATAAAGAAGATGTGGTCCATACATATAATGGAATATTACTCAGCCATATGAAAGGATGAATATCCAACTTTTGCATCAACATGGACAGAACTGGAGGAAATTATGCTAAGTGAAATAAGTCAAGTAGAGAAATTCAGTTATCATATGGTTTCATTTATTTGTGGAGCATAAGGAATAGTATGGAGGACATTAGGAGAAGGAAGGGAAAAATGAAGGGGGAGATCAGAGGGGGAGATGAACCTAAGAGACTATGGACTTTGGGAAACAAACTGAGGGTTGTAGAGGGAAGGGGGGTTGGAGGGATGGGTTATCCCAGTGATGGGTATTAAGGAGGGAAATTGGAGGGGCAGAGAAACCATGAGAGACCATGGACTGAGAAACAAACTTGAGGGTTTTGGAGGGGAGGGGGTGGGGTTTAGGTGAGCCTGATGGTGGTTATTAAGGAGGGCATATACTGCCTGGAGTACTGGGCATGGAGCATAAACAATGAATCTTGGAACCCTGACAAAATAAAATTAAATTTTAAAAAGAAGAAAAATAAAGAGTGGGTCAGATGGTGAATTCAGAAAGTGTTATTGAATTTTCTTGTACACGGATGTTACCAAGTTGGGTTTTTTCTGTTTTGTTTTTTTTTTTAGTTGGAACAAATTTGTAAAATTCATGACTTGACTGAGAGTAAGTGCTTTGTGTTGGGTTATGTAGCTTTGCCTAGTGTCACTAAGTTTTTTTCACTCTAAATTACAACCCTGATGTTTTCTAATGTGATGTTTTAGGGTATTTTAGATTTGTTTTCTCATTTGTTGCCAGATGTGCTTGTGATGATCTTGCCAGAAAACTTTTGCCCTAAAAAGGAGGCTTCCTTCCAGAAAAGACAGAGAGCAGCAGTACGATGGGACCAGCCAATAAATCTCAAACATCTCTAGAAACCTTCCTGCTGATGGGCATCCCAGGACTAGAGCACCTGCATGTCTGGATTGGGATTCCCTTCTGTTCCATGTATGTGGTGGCTGTGGTGGGGAATGTGACCATCCTGGCTGTGGTGAGGGCAGAGCAAAGCCTCCATGAACCTATGTTCCTCTTTCTCTGCATGCTCTTTATCACCGACCTGGTCCTCTCCACATCCACCCTGCCCCGAATGCTCTGTCTCTTCTGGCTGGAAGCCCATGACATTGCCTTTGATGCCTGCTTGACCCAAATGTTCTTCATTCACAGTTTTACTGCTATGGAATCAGGCTTTTTCCTGGCCATGGCCTTTGACCGTTACGTGGCCATTTGTGACCCACTGCGCCATACCACAATTCTCACCCATTCTCGCATTGCCAGAATGGGAGCTTCTGTGGTACTCCGGGGAGTGGTCTTCTTTTCTCCACATCCCATCCTGCTCAGGCAGCTGCCGTACTGCAGGACTCGAATCATTGCCCACACCTACTGTGAGTTCATGGCTGTGGTGAAGCTGGCGTGTGTGGACACAGGAGTTACCAAACGTTACAGACTCAGTGTGGCCTCTGTCATTGGTTCCTGTGACGGCTTTTTCATTGCTGTCTCTTATGTCCTAATCCTCCGTGCGGTCTTTCGCCTTCCATCACGGGAAGCAAGTTTTAAAGCTCTAGGTACCTGTGGCTCCCATGTCTGTGTCATCCTTGTTTTCTACTCCACAGCTGTCTTTACCTTCCTCACTCACCGCTTTGGCCACAATGTGGCTCCCCAAATTCATATATTTATTGCCAATATGTACCTTCTGGTGCCACCTTTCCTTGACCCCATTGTTTATGGTATTAGGACCAAAAAAATTCGAGACCATGTTCTTAGTTCTCTAAAGATAAAAGTTACTTGACTATCCTGAACTTGTTTGCAAAGATATTATCATAATAGAAGGAAATTATGGAAATAATCGATTCCATTTTTTTAACAGGCATGAAAAATTACCTCCCTGAAACATTTTAGTGGGAAAGACTGACCACACATAATAGAAATTCCTTCACTGTAATGAAACTAGAGGACATGAGATATTTTGTGCACACCTGGATATTAGGGAGCTTATTCAAAACTTGTTGATTTGGAAAGAGATCCCCTTCTGCTTCTTGCTGCTACTGATCTTCTATGTTGTAACTGAGACTAGTAGTTTATTTTAAAATAGGGAGTGATTGAAAATGTGAAGAAACCCACGGGAACCTCAGAAAATTCCACAGGAAGCATCAGCAATTGAAAAATTAATGAGTGCTATCAATATTCTACAGAAGAGGCAATGTAATAGGATTGATGTCCTTTTAATATAATAAATAATTTTGTTTTATTCACAAAAATGGACACACAGGACAGTTGTCAAACAGAAATGTGGAAAAGTTCAATATTGTAATAATGAAGCCCACAGAAGTTTAGACATTGTATTGCTCATAGAATACTGTGTCTCTAGCAAGAATGACTTGTGCCTGCTATTGTTTTGTTACTTGAACTAATTTTGGGTCTCTTTAAAAATAATCTCTGCCTTCATCGCAGAGTGTCCTGAAAACAGAAACAACTTTATGCTTGATGCTACATACTTGGGAATTTGCCCAGCGCTTAGGCACAAGCCACTGAGCTAGATTCAGCTTTGCCGGTCTTCAGATATTACATGTCCTTGCTAAAGGAGGACGTCCTTTGGTAAAATAACCGAATTAAAAAATATTGTGATTATGCTACTGGTGATAATTAAAGACAAAATCATTTAAAAAGATGTAAATATTTTACTGAAAAAAATCTGAGTATTTTCTCTTTAGAAAATATGACTCTTCACTTCTTGGCTTGTACAAAATGGAAGTTACCCCAGAGTCACTTAATAAATACATGCCAAATTTCATTGAATTGATGTTCTCTATTTGTGATTTATTACTTATAAAGTAGTATTTGTACTTTCTTTTCTCTTTAATTTTCTTCTATTTAATATAGGAGCTTTTTAGAGGTAAATATCAGGCCGCTTCTCTCAATTTCTCTTCCTTAGACTCTACTAAAATATCATTGTTCAGGGTTTTATCATTTCCCAGTTGGGCTATTTCAACAGTTGCCACTGATATTTCCAAGGCATTAGTTTTTAATTACTATGCCTAGCACATCTCTACATTGAGATCAGTCATCCTCCGAAAAGTTAAAAAATACACAAAATTTGTATGTCAGGACCCTATAAGCACCAGGATAGCAAAGCAAAGCTTAACGAAATCCTTTTCTGCTGTTTCTCTTCTCATTCTTATATATCCCTTGAACTCATTGTTCTGTTCATGAAGACTTCACCTTCATTCAAATAATAGATCTCTGGGGCACTTGGGTGGCTCAGTCAGTTAAGGGTCTGGCTCTTGATTTCAGCTCAGGTCAAGATCTCAGGGTGTGAGATCAAGTCCTGCATTGGGCTCTGCGTTCAGCAGAGAGTCTTCTTTCTCTCTCTCCCTCTCCTTTAACCCACTCTCTCTATGTCTTTCTCTCTCTAAGATAATGCAGAAAAATGAGAATGACAGTAGGGACAGATCTAAAGAGAAAAGAATGCCTAGGGAAATGTAAACTTTGAGACTATTGCCATAATATTGAATGTTTCCTGAAGACAAATTGGTAAGTCTGGACCTTCTTGCTGTATTTTTTTTTTTAATTTGGAGCATCATAAATCATGGAATTTAATTATAATGTATTCCTTGACCAGTATCAGAGCTGTTTACATGTTATGACTGGAAATAAGAACTAAGGAGTTAGTTACATACAAAATGTACAGGATGACAAATAGGAAATGTCCAACAACAACAAACACAAAACTAAATCTTCAAAGATTCTACATTAAATTCTAATCAAGAGAAAGAAGATATGCAACTTATTAATGTATTCATGCAGCAAAAATTTATTGATGGAGTGGCTAAAATGGGCTACACTGAGCTGGATTCTGAGGAGAGGTAGGCAAAACAAAGTCCATGTGTCAGGGACTTTCCAATCTAGTGGAGGTGAAATGATCAAGTGATGCTCACATGCATAATTACACTGGATATTAAATGATGTCAAGTAGAAACAAAGATTTCTATAAGCACATATAACATGGGGTTTTGATATAGTCTAGAGCAATCAAGGAAGGTTTCCTTAAAAACGACATTTACTGGAATGCTGAATGGGAGTCAAGTAGTTGCGAAAAGGAAAAGAGGTCATGAAATGGAACTGGTGATGTCATAGGGAGAGAGAACAGGATGCATGAACATGTGTTGACCTTAAGATAGGAAGTGGTGTCATACACTTGAAGAACTAGATAAAGTCCATTTCACAGGTTGGAGGATGGAGAGTGAGGTAAAGAGCAGATGTGTGAGGCTGAGACAGTAGCAAGCAAGGGTGATAAGCCATACTGAAGATTCTCAATTTCAGTCTAAAAACGAGAAGACTATGAATGTTTTATGCATAGGAGTGATATATCAGGTCTGTGTTTTAAAAAGATCATTGTGTGTGCTCGCTTCGGCAGCACATATACTGAAAAGATCATTGTGGGAGTGCCCTGGTGCCTCAGTCAGTTAAGCAGTTGCCTTCAGCTCAGTTCATGATCCTGGGGTCCTGGGATCAAGTCCTGCATGGGGCTCCCAGCTCAGCGGGGAGTGTGCTTCTCTCTCTCCCTCTGCCTCCTCCACTCACATTCTCTCTTTCTTTCAAATAAATAATTTTTTTTTAACGTAAAAAGAGCATTGTGGCTACAGTGAGGAAAATGAGTTGAGACAAAGAATGGAATAAATGAACGCAAAAAAGGTCTTTTAGTGGATTATAAAAGTTTTTTAGGTCAGTGTGATAGTCATTGGATCCAAGTTGGTAGCAATCATGATAGGAAGAATTAAATTGAATTGAGTACCCCGAATATACTTTAGGTTGAGGAACATGGCTTAATGAAGACTTTGACCAGCTCACAGGTTGTGCGACTGTTGCTTACACTTGCAGTGTTATTACTGGCCTAGAGTCTAGAGCAGATGCTTGATGAAGACCTGTGGAGGTAGGGACAGAATGTATGGATTTATTCATATGAAAATATTTGAAGACCTACCACTTGCCAGGCACTGGGGAATAATAGTAAATAAACAAGGCGTAGTCAGTGTCATTAAGATGTTTACACTTGACCACTTGCAAAATAGTTAACTGTTTCTCCCCTCTTTGCTATTTACTCTCAGATTGAGTTTGTGACTTCTGCCAAGTCTTTCTGAAACTCAGTGTCTTCTAAACCTAGCATTTTGTAATATTTTTTTCTAGAGTTCCTCTCTTGTTCCTACTTTAATCTTACCCTTATGTTCCTTTTTATATATCTTATTTACCAAACTATGGTCTCAATTTAGTCAATTAAGATTTTTCTTAATGCATACATTTTTTGAAGTATAATGTACAGTGTTGTATTAGTTTCAGGTGTACAATATAATGATTCAGTAATTATACCTTTCTCAGCACTCATCAAGATAAGTATGCCCTTAATCCCCCCCTTTTTTTTCAGCTTCTTGTTGGATTTTACTTGCTTCCTTGAAATCAAGATTCTTAATTTTAGTTTAAGTTTTACTTATGGGGTCCCCAAAGTCACTGGAAATGAAAATGGTTTAAACTAGTGGTTTTGAAGCAAGCTAAAGCAATTTGTATGTGATTATAGCAGTAAGCAGCTCTGCCCTCTGTTGCTGTACAAGTTCTTTAATTTCCATCTTAAGTGATTCTCCCATAGTCCTTATTCTTTCTCCCTCAGGTTCCTAACATATACCAACAGTTATATTTACAGTGCTCCTTAATTATCTGCTCTTATCCTCCCATGGTATCCTCAGTAATTGGCTCTAAGATGTGTTTCCCAGAATATCCAAGCTAGGTAAGGCATTTTCCCCAACAGAGAGGCCACTGAGGACCCAGAAGGACCAGAACCAACCAGCATAAATCTGCCTCCAGTTTAAACACTCCATCTTATTCTGGCCATCAACAGGTTTTCTTCATACTTGAAGCAGATGGATGCTTTGCTGGTCCCAGTCCCACTGTGACCAGACTCACAACCATCTACAGGTATTACTCTAGGAAAAGGGAGAAAAGGATAAGGAAAGAGTAGAAAATCCTGGGATGCAAAGTCATGTAAGGAAAGAGAGATTCTCAAATCTTTTAAACCACATACTACTATCACCATCTCTGTAAGACCATGATTGGGTTCCACAGTCTTTAGAATTCCCAGTTACATTCTCTAGAAAATAATAGGTGCATTTCTAAATTGTATGCCTAAATCGATGGTGTCTCTACTTATAATTAATGTTGATGTGGCTGTTCCTGGCTAGCAACTGTTCCTGATCACTCAGACAAAACTTTACCATGTTGTTTAACACACTAATGTCCTGATGTCCCCGTCACATGGAGAAATTTTCATCTACATTATTACTCATAGATCATCATTCAATTTCTACATGGAAACTCCCACTGGTAGCGAGCCTCTGGTTTCACAAGGCTGTCTTTTCTGTGTGTATTTGTGATAGGTTCATTTCCCTTATTGAACTAAAATGTACCTATTAATTTTTTTTAGCATCCTTTATTTGGCCAGGTATCTATTTCTGGGGACACTACATATTTTTTTGTTCTCTAACAAATAATGAATCTAAAAATATTTGAGGATAAAATTACCAGGGCCATTAAATATTCTTTTTTGCGATGTCAATTCAAGACTATTTATTATCCTAGTTAGAGTTCTTTCCAAGAATCAAACAAAAAGGACATTATTTTTTTAGTATCTCAAAATTTTTACTTCATAGAAAAGGAAGAAAATTGCATTTATAGAACACCAAAGCATTTTGTATATTTTATACAATGTTGGACTTTAATGATGGATTTCATCCTCACTGCCAGCTTTGAAAGGTAAACCTCATCCCACTTTTGAGATGAGGAAATGAGGCTTAGAGACTTAAACAGCTTGGTCAAATCACTTAAGTGACAGGACTGAGATTGTATTCCAGACATGTATTATCCCAAAAACGTGGCTATTTTCACTGTACCAAGTTACCTTCCAGGCGGTCTGCCTATCTATCATTTGGCTGTGGTACGCTTCTTGCCAAATGCAGTTAATATATGAAATACTTAGATCTGAATAACTCATTTTATGATGCATAGATGATACAGATAGCCCACTCTATTTGGGGCTTTTAAATATTTAGAATAAATAAATCAGCAAAAAATAAATAAATAAATACAAATAACCCGAGTTCATTGACAACCAAAACAAAAAGGGTCACAGTATGATTACTATACTTTTATTTTTAGAGCAACTTTGTGTTATACTTTCTATCTCTTTATTTTCAGCTTATATAGAAATTTTTCTTCTGTGATTATCTTTTATAAATATGTAGTTGGAGTGTTCCTAATAAAATATGGAGTCTAAACCTTAATAGTGAAATTTAGTTTCATTCATAGTATAAGAAAAACTCTTACTCCTTTGTTATTTTTGTATTTATTATACCCCTGTTTGATTTCTACTTCTAATGTATTTATTAAGTATACTCTTTATGAATTTAATCAAATAATTTATAAATTTGTAAAGATGCATTTTGATTCAAAATAGTTGCAGGTTAAAATATTTAACAAATACAATAGTCTTAATTTCTATAGAAATACATATTACCACTAATCTTAACTATATTCCCCACATAAATATGCATATATACAGAAGATTATTAATTTGCCTTTACTTTGGCCCACTCCCCAACCATGCCTTATTGAATAATCTGGAACTTCAATACTAAATTATTATCAATTGAGGCCTTTTGGACACCACATTTGTCACCCAAAATATTAGTTATTGCTCCAAAATAACATCATGCTTTTCAGGTATAAAATTGGCAGAATTCCTAGATTTTCTGTCAAAATCAAAACAAACAGTCCAGAGAAGAATCTCAAAGTACCAAGGCCAGACTCAAGAACCAAAGACTCTGGGATAATGACATTCAAATGCCTCAATTTTGAATTAAAACCATGCTTTGTAGCTTGTCCTTACCCCACCTCCTGCCTATAATGTTGGAAATGTTGGGTCTCCCATCAAATTGTATATCTGGGAAAAAGTCCTACAGGATTGTACACATTGGTTATTAATTAGGATCAGAGCCACAGGAAAATCTAAAGTATGGAGTTTATATGTCTTTATTGAGCATTTATCCCTGAGACTGCTTCTGCAGAGAGAGTAGCCTAGAATTACCTCCCTCCACACTTTAAGTAGCCAAAGCATTTGTTTGATCATTAGTTTATATAATATAATTATGATTATCACTGTAAACTAGAATATACAGCATTTTAGGTCCAAAAGATGCAGTGGTTTCAAAGTGTCCTTTGTTTCTTTCTCCCTAGGAATCAGACTTTGAGGAGCTCAGGTTAGGGATGACTTCTTGCAACAACTCCATTCCTCAACCCCTGATATTTGTCCTGGCTGGAATTCCTGGCCTGGAATCTTCCCATGGCTGGTTCTCTGTGCCTTTTTTCTTGGTATTTGTCATTACAATTATTGGGAATGCCACCATTTTATGCATCATCCGAGTGGAGAAGAGTCTTCACGAGCCCATGTTTCTCCTACTGGCCATGCTATCTCTTGTTGACCTGTCCCTTGTCAGTGTCACTGTGCCCCGCATGCTGGGTATCTTCTGGATGAATGCCAAAGAGATCAGCTTCAAAGCCTGCCTTACACAGATGTTTTTCATCCCTTCTTTTTATGTCATGGAGTCTGGGATCCTCTTAGCCATGGCTTTTGACAGATTTGTGGCTATCTGGTTCCCTCTGAGATATACAGCTATCCTTGCTAACAGCATACTTGGGAAGATGGCACTGGCTGTCCTGGCAAGGGCAGTGGCAGTGCTGACTCCAGCACCCATCCTGGCGAAAAGACTGGAAGGCTTCCAAACCCACATCATCGCTTACTCCTACTGTGCCTACATGGCTGTGGTGCAGATAGCCTGTGGAGATGTGTCCAACCACATTGTCTATGGCCTCATGGTTATTGTAGCATCTGTGGGATTTGATCTGTTTTTTATCATTCTGTCATATGGGCTGATCCTTCATGCTGTTTTTCAGATCCCCTCTTGGGAGGCACGGGGCAAAGCTCTCAGTACATGTGGCTCCCATCTTTGTATTATAGCCCTCTTTTATTCTCCTGTTGTCTTCTCTGTCCTGGCCCAGATTTTAGGCTACCATATGGCTCCCTATCTACAGATTATCATTGACAATCTCTACTTCCTTGTGCCTCCCATGGTCAACCCCCTGATTTATGGGGCCCAGACTAAGCAAATGCGGGAGCGGGTGCTGCGGATCTTCCACTATCATAGAAATTGAGGCTGATATCTGAGGTGGATAGGACACCTATGATATGGAGCTGGAAATCTTCTTAGGCTAGAGGCAGAGATAATGTCTGCCAGATTTGAGGTTTCATGGGAACAGGAATAACCAAGGCAAGAGAAGGATTCGGTGTGGGAATGTAACTGGGGCATGTTCTTTCCATCAGAATGTAGTTGTCATTATGAAACCCATTATGAGCTATCTTTATCCTTTTCAGTCTAACCAGACAGTTCTTCTGACTAATAAAAGATTTTTAAAATGCACACTTTTTACTTTAAGAGTATATAATGCTAGAGAAAAAGTGAATGAAAAACAATTATGTATTCCAATTCAGAAATACCTGAAGTTTTATGGTTTTTATGAGTACTATTTGAATGTTAAACACATTTCTTTAAATCATTTTATCTATACATATTGTATTATAAGTGGCACTTTCAACATTACCCAGAAGTTTCCTTCATCAAATCCATCAGTTCATTAGTTATATTGTTTGCTTTCTACCTTAACGAAGGTGACAGTTTTGTTTCCACCATCACAAAGCACAGATCGCTTTCTTCTCTAACACACAGTAACAATTTTGTTATTCTAGTTAAAGCCTTCATTAACAGTCTTACCAGTACCATTCAAGCTTCTGTCCGTACACTCAAAGCCAGTGCTTCATGTTTTAGGTTTTTGTTATTGCAGAATCCAACCCTTAATTTTATTTTTTTCTTACATTTTAATTAATGTTGTGTAATAAAACACCCCAACACTTAAATGATATATTATGATTTTTTTTTCTCAAGGTTCTATTAATGGCCTGGACTCAGTTGTGTAGTTCTTACTTGGAGTCCTTCAAGCAGCTGCAGATAGGAATCCATGACTGGACACTCAAGCCTTCTCCTTTACTCCTAGGTTAGACACCTCAGTCTACATCTGCACCGACTCCTGTTCCATCAGATTAGAACCCAGGGGTTCTTACATGGCATGGAAATAGGAAAAGCTGTGATAACAGTTAAAGACTCTGCCAAGACCTGGCACAGATTGACTTCTTTTGTATTCATAGCAGTTGAAGGTCTAAAACATATTCAAAGATATAGGAAAGAGTCTGTTCTTAACTGAGGAGAGGCAAGATCATATAACAGAAATGTGTCTGATACAGAAGACACGGTTATTAGCCATTCTTGAAAAATAGAATTTGCTACACTCAGCTTTCTTTCACTTTCATCATAAATGATTCTTTAGTTTCTACCTCTTCTCAAAAGTTCTATATTATGTTCCCAAACATTTATATCATTTCTCACTCATGATTATTTGCCACTGCTTCCCACATTAGCTCATGCACATCTAATTAGTCTACTCTCAATTTTGTGAATCTAGAGATTCCAAGGTAGCCAAAACACCTTGGCTTACATATACAGAAATTTATTGGGATTCATGAAAGCCCAGACACAAAAGCATACATCTCTTTCTAGTTGAGACAGCATGCCCTATTCTGCACCACAGCAGTCTTCCTCCCATAACTCAAGAGGTTAGCTTCTCTTCTGGTCCCTGCTCCACTGTGAAAAGACTCTCAACCCTAGGCTCGATTCCAGGGAGGTAAAAAGTTGGATTGGGTACAGATATGGGATGTAAGGTCATATAGAAGAAAGAAGTGCTCAGATATCCTCATTAATTAAATATGTCAACAATTCATCCATCAGCTCATACTTCTACTGAGTGAAAATAATTATCATTCCTCATAGCTCTGACTCAACCCAACCAGTAGTACTTAGAGCTGCTGTAATTTTCTTCTAATTCCATCTGCCATGTGAAGAATGCCCACCCTTATAGAGGATTATTCACTTGCTATTGGAAAATCTCCATTAATAGAGAGACCCCCCACATACAATGGCACTATGTGGCATAATTTACATAATTCACACTATGGCGATGTGTTTCCATAGAGTTTTAGCAATAGTGAACTAAAATTTACCTTCTTTCTATCACCCACTCCTGAAATATATAAACTCTGTTGGCCACAGAAGAAATAGATTTTTGTCTAACATAGGCTCCTTATAATTAAAGACAGTTGCCAGAGCCTTGAAATTATCCTTTCAGAATGGTAAGAATTCTGGGGCACCTGGGTGGCTTAGTGGGTTAAAGCCTCTGCCTTCGGCTCAGGTCATGATCCCAGGGTCCTGGAATCGAGCCCTGCATCAGGCTCTCTGCTTGGCAGGGAGCCTGCATCCCCCTCTCTCTCTGTCTGCCTCTCTGCCTTCTTGTGATCTCTCTCTCTCTCTCTGTCAAATATATAAAATCTTTAAAAAAAAAAAGAATGATAAGAATTCTAAGTTGTTTAATAACATAAGTTGCTTTTAATTCTGGTTTGTATAGTTTATTTAGTTTACAGATGACTGACAAAGTTTTCCACCTTATAGAGAAGAAATAACATTTGTACTTCTTAGTACCATTTAGGTACAAAACTAAATTATTCCATATAACTGTCCTATCACGATCACAAGATTTGTATTATTATTTTTTCATCAGATGAGGAAATTGAGGCATAAAGTTTAAAACAACATGTTCAAGGTCACACCTAATAAGCTCTGAATGCTGGGGCACCTGGGTGGCTCAGTGGGTTAAGCCTCTGCCTTCGGCTCAGGTCATGATCTCAGGGTCCTGAGACCGAGCCCCCATATCGGGCTCTCTGCTCAGCAGGGAGCATGCTTCCCCGCCCCTCTGCCTGTCTCTCTGCCTACTTGTGATCTCTCTCTCTCTGTCAAATAAATAAATAAATAAAATCTTTAAAAGAAAATAAAAGGAGCTCTGAATGCATCTCAGATATGTAGTACTTTTGATCTGTGGGCTATACCAGCTGACTTTCCTATATGCATTATCATTTAGCTGTGGTTTCCCTCATACCAAGTACAGCCAGCATGTAAAATAAAACTAGAGACAAAAAGCATTTTTTCTCCAAAATATGTATAATTTGATGTAATTTTTTGTTTTTATGGGGCAAGAACGCTTGGGTGGCTCAGTCAGTGAAGTGTCTGACTCTTGATTTCAACTCTGATCATGTCAGGGTCTTGGAATTGAGACCCGAGTTGGGCTTCACACTCAGCAAGGAGTCTGCTTGAGATTATCTCTCTCCCTCTCCCTCTGCCCTGCCCTTCCTCCATCCCCCCTCTAAAATAAATAAATAAATGTAAAAAAATTAAAAAATAAAGATGAAAGCATGGACTGTTGGTGGAAATGTAAATTAGTATAGCCCTATAGAAAACAGTATGGAAGTTCCTCAAGAAATTAAAAATAGAACTACCATATAATCAGTATTCATACTTCAGGGTATATGGTCAGAGGAAATGAAAATAGGATTTCAAAGTCATATCTCTATTCTCATGTTTATTACAGCTTTATTCACAATAGCCATGATACAGAAATAGTCTAAGTGTCTGTTAGTGGGTGAGTGGATACACACACACACACACACACACACACACACACACACATACAGACACACACACGTACAATGGAAGATTATCCACCTATGAGAAAGACATCCTGTTGTTTGCCACAACATGGATGGACATTAGTGTTGGGGTTAATGCAGAGCATGAAATCAGCCATAATACCTGGCTTGCTAAAATGTAACAAGGAGGCTGCCGAGAGTGATGGAGGATTTTCGAGAAGGGAGTAGGTTTTTGGAATGCCAAGGCCTGTGTGACCTCTCTGCCGTTGGAATGCTGAGGGGAGCTGCCGTCCCCAAAGTTTTCTTAGCCAAAATAGCCACCCTGTGATCTAAGAGTTGTATGCATTGTCCCTCACGCTATTGGTTCAGCACTGGTAGAACACTCTGATTAGCTTTTGTTTCTGTCCCATAAACAGGTCCTCCTAGTTTCAGTAAGACCCCTTATCACACGTCACACGCTTGAGAAACAGTGATAAGGATTTGTGATTATCCTGAAGAACCAATAAAAGCAGGAGCAAAGAAGAGCAAAGGGTCTTCTTTTCTGAGTATTGACTGCATTGCGTTTTCCCGTCTTTCACAGCAAAGTTTGGAGTAACATTTTATCCATTGGTACAGGGGTTGCTGGCCATGCCTTGCACATTGGGGGTATTACGTTAAGTGATATAAATCACACAAAGACAAATAATGTATATATCACTTACATGTGAAATCTAAAAGAGTCAAACTCCTAGAAACAGAAGTAGAATGGTGGTTATCAGGGGCTAGAAGACAGAGGATAGAGGAAAAGGGTAGATGTTGATCAAACAGTATAAACTTCTGGTTATAAGATGAATAAGTTCTGGGGGTCTAATGTATATTATAGTGGTTATGGTTAGCAATACTGTATTACATACTTGAAAGGTGTTAAAAGAGAACATTTTAAATGTTTTCACAATAAAAAAGAAATGGTAATTATGTGACATGATGTTTCCATTAGCTAACACCAGGGTGGTATCATTTTGAAATATATAAGTGTATCAAATCAATACATTGTACAACTTAAATAATGTTATATGTCAGTTATACCTCCACAAAGCTAGAAAATAAATAAATACAATGTAGAATTAAATTAATTCTGCTCTGGTTTTGAAGGAGGTGCTTGAGTAGAATACACAAAGGAATTTTCTATCTAATTGATCTCACTTGGGCATTGGTATGTGAACATAAAGGCATGGACATCAGTTGAAATTTTTATAGAAATTAACTTCAGGTTTTCCCTAAAATTATTTTCAATTATATGTAATAAAGTAGGGGAGCTTGGGTGGCTCAGTCAGTTAAGCATTTGCCTTTAGCTCAGATCATGATCCCAGGGTCCTGGGATTGAGCTCTGCATTGGGCTCCCTGCAGGTAGTTTGCTTCTCCCTCTCCTTCTGCCCCTGACTTATGCTCTCTCATTCTCTTTCTCTCAAATAAATAAATAAAATGTAAAAAAAAATATGAAATATTTTGATTTTTAAAATTTGTTATCTTTTTCTATTTTTGTTTAATTTCTTTTTTATTTTATTTTCTTTTATTTAAAATTTTGCTAGTTAACATATAGTGCAATATTGGTTTCTGGATTAGAATTCAGTAATTCATCATTTATATACAATGTCCACTGCTCACCACAAGTGCCCTCTATAATACCCATCACCCATCTGGCCCATCACCCACCCACCTCCATCTATCAACTCTCAGTTTATTCTCTATCAGTAAGAGTCACTTATAGCTTGTTTCCTTCTCTCCTTTTTTTCTTTTCCCCCTTCCCATATGTTCATCTGTTTTCTTTCTTAAATTCCACATGTGAGATCATATGCTGTTTTTTTCTGAATGACTTATTTCACTTAGCATAATACATTCTAACTCCATCCATGTCATCGCAAATGGCAAGATTTCATTCTTTTTAATAGCTGAATAATGTCCCATTGTGTTTGTGTGTGTTTGTGTGGTGTGTGTGTGTATATATATATATATATATATATATATATACCACCTGTTCTTTATCCATTCATCAGTCAATAGACATCTGAGCTCTCTCTATGGTTTGGCTATTGTTGATAATGCTGCTATAAACATCGGGGTGCATGTACCCCTTTGACTCTGTATTTTTATATCCTTTGGGTAAATACCTAGTAGTAAAATTGCTGGATTGTAGAGTAATTCTATTTTTAACTTTTTTGCAGGACCTCCAATCTGTTCTCCAGAGTGGTTAGTGCAGTCTGTATTCCCACCAATAGTGCAAGAGGGTCCCCTTTCTCTATACCCTCGCCAACATGTGCTGTTTCTTGTGTTGCTAATTTTAGCCATTCTGATCTGTGTAAGTTGTATCTCATCATAGTTTTGATTTGTATTTTGCTGATAATGAGTGATGTTAAGCATCTTTTCATGTGTCTGTTAGCCACCTGGATGTCTTCTTTGGAAAACTATCTATTCAGTCTTCTGCCCATTTCTTAACTGGATTATTTATTTTTTGGGTGTTGAGTTTGGTGAGTTCTTTATAGACATTTGGACACTACACTACACTTTAACAGACATGTTGTTTGCAAATATCTTCTCCCACTTCATGGGCTACCTTTTAGTTTTGTTAATTGTTCCCTTAGAAAATAAATAAACAAGTTAATAGGTAGATAAATAAATAAATTTGCATTTCTTTTAAAAATAGGTATTCTTAAAAAATTGACATTCTTATTTTAATTCAGAACAAGAAGCTGTATGTCAAGAGGACTAGAAAGAGACTATAAATCTTAATATAGTAAGATTTTCTTTAAAATATTAACATTTTGCAATAGAAGCAACAAAAAAATACACATCCAGTGTTTCCCTACTCCCTCTAATTTTTCTTATTTCAGGTAGCTATCCAAGAAATTACTCCATTGTATTTTATACTGGATTTTTAATGTCTGTCCTCATTATTATTGTTAACAATTTTAATAATGATATTGACTATCTTTTAAGCACCCTATCATTGTATGCTATGCTTAAAACACATTTTAAATTATAATGTTCATGCAACAGTTCTTTTAGTCAATTGTCATTATCCTAATTATAAAGATGAGGAAAACTACACTCAATTTAAATATTTTAGTTGTTTTTTTTATAACACATAGCTAATAGACAGTTGAATTAAAAGTCAAGCCTAGATCTGTCTGATCACAATATCTATGCTTTTAATCTTTGTGTAATACTGTTTTCCTTGACGGGCACCTGGGTGGCTCAGTGGTTTAAGCCTCTGCCTTCAGCTCAGGTCATGATCTCAGGGTTCTGGGATCGAGCCCAGCATCAGGCTCTCTGCTCAGCGGGGAGCCTGCTTCCCTCTCTCTCTCTGCCTGCCTCTCTGCCTAATTATGATCTCTCTCTGTCAAATAAATAAATTCTTTAAAAAAAAAATACTGTTTTCCTTGACAGAATTTCTTGAAAACAGGGACTGCCTTTCATACTATGTGCATGATATATATACTGAGTTAAAACAAAATGAATGAATTAATAAGTGGATAAATAGATGAATAGCTCTCGTACCTGTTTTGGATCTCGATCAGATAGTGGCATGAGGATTTAAAGTTTCCTTCATTACTATATTCCATACTTTTATCTGAAGACATTTACTTTATCTTATTTGGAAATACCACTCTTTTGGCCTATCTTTTGTATATCTTTCTTTTAAAAGGCTCCAAATGGAATTCTAGTCCTACAAAATATGTAGAATCATATTATAAAAATTACTTTAGGAGAAGAATTTAATCCAATATGCCTCAGTATATCTGGTGAGGACAGGCAATATTATCCTAAATAAATAAATAAATATAGAAATAATCCAATGAGCACCATGTTGTCTTCCTGGGAAACTAAGGATGCCCCGTCCCTCCTGGTAGAAAAGGCCGTATTAACCAAATTTAATATCCCATTAGATCAGATAGTGGGGAAATTCTCCATTTATTGGAAAGCCGGTGTTTCCAGTTGCTCTTCTAAATAGTTGGTACTTCAATTTAGAACTCTTGCCATAAATGTCAGACTGCCTGGTGCCTTACACCAATGTGTTAATTCTTCTACAAGTCTATTTCATGGTGATTCATCTGTCTGGAGTACAGTCTATGAAGCATCCAGCAGTGTCACATATCTTGTCTACCTCTGTGAAATCATGAAGGAACTTAGAATATGTCTTCTGTGTTTTGCATTTTTTTTTTGCATGCTTACCCAATAAAACATTTTTTTAGCTACACTTAAAAAGACTGCCCATATACCCTCATCCTGCTCCATAAATTGCCTGTTCATTCCAATGGATTCCTATGACTCTTTGTTTGAGCCCTTCCTCTGACCTGGGGAGCATGCTCTGACTGTGACTGGTACATGCAAGAAGTGTTGGGAAGGTGATTACCTTCTAATAAGAGATGGAGAATTACCATCTAATAAGAGATGGAGATTGCTAGATAAATATGCTGTTTTGAGACCTTCAGTGGGACAGTTTCAAGTGTGATCTTTACCTTTTTCCAGCACATCCAACAGGAAAAAGCTCTGATAATTTATAGCAGTAATCTGCTCACTCATACACACATTATTGACTTTCTTCACTTCACTGTCTTACTTGCTCAGTCCCTTACAAAATTTATTCTTGAATCAATTCCCAAATATACCACATACCCTAAAATTATTGCTTCAGTATGCTTCCGGGGGAACATTTGATAGACACTCCTATATCATATTCACCTGTTTATAGATTGAGACCATCAGAGGATAAACTTTAATCTTCTGTTCCTACTGTAAGTAACTATATAATTCATTAGCTTGACCATCAAGAGGAGGGAGATAAACCGCTGTGGTAAACAGAGAAATGAGCTGAGTTAAAATTATTGGTGTCCACGTGGTGATCGTGATGGTGGGATATGTGCTCTCAAGCCACAGAGACACTGGACAAGAAGGTCTGATATGAAAAGGGAACTAAAGGAGATATGGCTAAACTTAAAGTCTTTGGATTTTCTTCACTAGCTTGTAAGACCTTCTGAGCAGTAAGGATAAGAAAGATGGGAAAAAAGAAGCTGTTATGTTCCTAATCAAAAAGCTTGCTCAAATTGGTGGATTGTGTCTCAAAACTTCCCAGAATCTCTCCTAATGACCTTTTAGGGAAAAAAAAAAAGTAAGTTCATAATGAGTTGCCACACAATACAGAAAATGAACACTTTCTAAAGCTATCACAAGCAATGCTAGCTTGTCAGTGGCAATTCTGAAAAGTTGAATTTTTCATTTACCCAACAAAAGGACTATATTTGTGAAATTAAATAAAACCATGTATCAAATACTATTATATTAATACATTATTCCCTACTTTAGAATTATTTATGTGTTTTGATCACTGATGAAAGCACAGATGAGAATGGCTTTTTCCCGAATCATGCGCTCAAGCAGGTTAGAGTTACACAAACCTGCATATACTTCTCCACATCTACATGAATTATAATGATAGTTAGTGCTTTAAAAACTTGAAATCTTGGTTAATAACATCTCACCATCTGAAGTAAAATGCATTATTCAAACTTTACATTTGCCATGACTTCTTGTATAAGGTCTTTTCTGATTTCTTCTAAAATCTAAATTAGTTGCTTCTCACATGTGAAAATAAATCTCTTCTATTCTCTTACCATGGCCTAAATAATATTAAATTATATTTGCTCAGTATTTTTATATTATCACTATGCTGTGAGCTTTTGAAATCATTGAATATGTCTTTGTCACTGTTACACATCAAATGTTAAACCGCCTCTTGGTATTGCAGAAAGACACAATAGATATGTGAAAAAGGAAAGATGAAAAAACAAGGAAGAATGATGGAAGGAAGGCAATAAGAAAGATAAAAGAAGAAAGGGAGAGAGAGGTGGGGAGATGATAGGAACTTATAAATACATATTTTTTTTTCACTCAAGTTTATCTCACATTCAGAATTGTTTTGTTTGAGGAATATAAATCCTTTAAAGAGATCTTTATCAGATAAATTTTCACCAACATAGACATAGTACAAGGACTTTGCATCTTAAATGGGTAAATATATATTTTTCCTGTGTCACAATATTTTTGGATCACTGTTCAGTGCCAGGTTTCAGAATACAAATCTGAGCAACACGCATGTGGATCTCTTTGGTCTTCACACCATAGATAATGGGGTTAAGGGCGGGGGGCACAAGCAGATAGATGGTAGACAAGAGGATATGAACATAGGGTGATACATGTCCAAAACGGTGGCTGAAGAAGGAAAAAAAGGCAAGGATATAAAACTCCAGGAAGACAGCAATATGGGCAGTGCATGTATTGACTGCTTTGAGTCTTGCCTCCCTCTGGGGAAGACGAAAAACAGCCTGAAAAATCAGAACGTAGGAGACAAAGACAAAGATCATATCAAAACCTAGAATTGCAAAGGCCACAAAGAGCCCATATGATCTATTAAGATAAACATCTTCTGCAGCCAGCTTGACGACTGCCATATGTTCACAGTAGGAATGAACAATAACCACAGACTGGAAAAGTTGCAAGCGTTTAAGTAGAATGGGTAAAATTCCAACAAGCACCGTTGCTCGGATGGCCACCATCAATACCATTCGAAATAGAAAGAGAGGTGTAAGCATAGATGTGTGCCGCAAAGGATTACAGATGGCAATGTAGCGGTCAAAGGCCATGGCCAATAGGATACCAGATTCCACGCCCTGCAAGGCATGGATGAAGAAGAGCTGAGTGAGGCAAGCATTGAAAGCCATGGAATAGGAGCCAAACCAGAAGATGGCCAACATCTTAGGAGCTATGGCTACACAGAGACCTAGGTCAGTGGCTGCCAAAACTGCCAGGAAGATGTACATGGGTTGGTGAAGACGGTGGTCTGAAGGGATGATAATTAATAAGAAGATGTTCCCCAGCAGAGCCAGCAGGCACACTCCAAGGAAGGGAAATCCGATCCAAAACTGCACATGTTCTAGTCCAGGGATCCCAATGAGGATCACTGTTTGTGGGTTCAGATATGACATGTTTGTAGATCCCATCAGGTCGATAAATCCTTTTCTCACCATTGATTCTGAGACTTATTCAGAGAAAAATCATGAATGAAAAAGAACAAGGGAATTCTTATAATTTCTTCTATAACATGAAAAACATGGATAGAAATGTGGCTTTATGACTTTGAATCTTTGGGAATCAAGTTAAGGCTGTGTTATATAGGATTCTTCAATATCTTTTCCCCAGGCCAATGTGGGTATTTGTGCATGAGGAAGTTGTAGAAATGAAATTTATGATTCTAATAGCATTGATGTTGTTAGATTCTGAAATGTCCTCAGAAGCTGCTACAGATGACATTAACTTTTTTGTCTATATCCCTCTCCAAACTCCAGGCACATTTCAGATTAGGTGAAATCCCTTTGTAGCACTTGAAGTTGTGGAATAGATTCTCAATCCCATAGCCCTGTCCATTGTGTTCAAAGTTTAGAATCTCTGGAAAGCAGCAGCCTTTCCCAGTCTTCTCATTTTCTCTGGTTTAGGGAGTAAAATACCTCCCTACAAATCTTAGAAATTGACTCTCAGCTCAGGGAGTGAGGAGATTTTGTTCTTTCAGCAAATGCTATTTGAGTTGACTGTGTGCAGACCCATTATCCAGTTCTTGGAAGTGATGTGAAGGAGCTGTATTTTATCAGTAGAAGCAGAGCGTATTTGACTCATTGGGATAATTCTGGACGGTTAGCTTTCAGAGTGGATGTGTAAGCAGAATAGGGTAGATGATGATGTAAGTCCTCTTGGATCTTAGAGGAGACAGAAAGTTGGGAAAATAAATAGGAAGTCAATGGAATAAAGAAGTACCACAAATTAGGATAAGATGGTAACATATAAAAACAGATCTATTAGAAAATGAGTATAGCTTAAATATTTTGATATTAATATGTTTCAGATGCAAAAAGTCAGGATTTGTTTTGTCCATAAAAGTCCAAATTTGGACAATCCTGTCCAAAAAGTCAGGATTAGTATTGTCTATAATGGAGCTCAACCTAAACCTGGTACTTTCATTCATTTTACTGGTGTTAGTTGACCAAGAAAATAATTTGCTACTTTTGATTACATTTCACACAAATGATCCCATTTCACACTCACGCCAAACTTCTGAAATTTTAAAAATTTTTCCTGTTCTCTTTCTTTAGAAATTTGTTCAGTAAACCTTAAGATAACTTTATGTACTCATTTTTATTTTTCATTAACCATTCTACAAGCTTAAAGTCATCCCAAAGTTTCATTCTGTTTTCCTTATGATTTTGTCATAGTTGAATCATTGAATAGGGAATACTGAATGGGATTTTATGTATTTTTCCTTGAAGAGAAACTAGAAGGATTACTGTTGTAAAATTATAGGAAAAAATAGTGGTTCCCAGTCAGTAGGATATATGTGTGGGTATAACTAGGAAGTCCCTAATGCAGTAAAATCTAAAATAGTTTACTAGTTCATTGAGAGTAGGAGATTGTTGTATGACCTTCTGTGGCTATATATATATATATCCATTGACTATGACCAAGGCAATAAAGAGACATATATTAAAATTGGAATTTTTGTGAAAAGTAATTCCCTATGATGCCCAGATAAATGAGTTTAGGTGAGCAAGTTGTGGATTCCCTAGAATTCATTGGGATAAACATGAATATATCTTGTCAAGGTGACATGAGTAGACAAAGGCAAAATCTAAAGGAACTAGAGAAGGCAATACATCCTAGATATGTTTAGAAATGCCTGACAATGTAAGGATAAAATTCCATATAGTATAGCATATATATTATATGTAAATATATATTAGTATTTATGAATATTTATATATTTATAGTAATATGTATTCATATTCTATTGTAATACATATATATGTAATATATATTTGTGTTACATTGTATTGTAACACAAATATATATTTGTATTGTTTATATATTTATAATGTATATTTATAAATAAATAAAAATATATATTATTATAGATACAAATATATTATATGTAAATATAGTATAGACACATATAATTATAATATATATTATATATATAATATAATACAAAGATATATATAAGTATATAATACATACATTATAAATACAAATATGTATTATAAATATGTAAATACTAATATATTTGTATATAAATATATACTAAATATTAATATAGATAATACAAATACTATGCATATATATAATACAAATATATTAAACGTAAATGTAATATGTAAATTGTATGTACATGTGAATAATACGAATGTATTACATAAATTGTATGCATATATAAACAATACAAATTTAATATAAAATTGTATATATATGGATAATATAAATGTATATTATATAAAACAGATTTATATTAATAAATTTTATATTTATATAAAGTTTATGTATAATTATATATAATTTATATACAATTATATAATTAATAAATTAAATCAATAAAATATGTTATTAAGTTCATGTTAATAAACTTGTAATTTACAAATATGTTTATTAAACATTTGTGTATACTATGCATTTTATATAAACATATAATGTTCAAATGTATTGAATATTTAAGTAGAACATAGATACAAAATATATAAAGCAACATAAAAATAATAAAAATAAATAATAAAAATGAAATTTATATGCTATAATACACATTATATATAATGTTTTATATATAATACTATATATATGTAATATTTTGTATGTTCATTCCTGGTTCCTGAGTAAAAAAGGACAGAGGAATGGGAAGACACCTTAAAATGAGGCAAGATAAAGTACAGGAATATACAAGATAAAGTAAGGAAGAAGAGACAAAAATACAAGATTTTGATACCGCAGATAGAGAGAAGACCATATTTCAGGGGATGAGATATGAGCTGAAGTTACAGGGTAACAAACCCAGATAGCAAAACAGATACAAGCAGTAAATAAGATGCTCCCATCTTCGACCTCCTCTCCATTTCTTACAAGCTCTCCTGCTCAAACTGCAAACACACACACACATACAGACAGACAGACACTCCTTTCCAAAATAGAGACTGCCTTCTTATTTTTGATAAGCCAAGCAATGTTAAAACTACTTTGTAGTCAAATTAGAGGAGGAGCCTGAAAACCTTATTTTTCTTGCCCTGCCACTAATTAACTGGGATGTCAGTTCAAAAAAATCACATGTGATTAAGAACATGCTACTAGATCACCTTTGCATCACTTCCATCTCTAAATGACATGAATCTAGTCCATGCCTCATATTATTGATAAATACACTTGGGTCAGAGAAAATAACATGGCATGCTAAAGGAAAGTATGTTACTGAGAGATGCAAGACTGAGATCATCTAATTCACTGTCCTTTCCATTACCTTTTAACATTTGCTACAGTTAGAAACACTGAGCTATACCGAGGTTCTGATTCATGGTGGAGTAACTCACGCAGAGAAACAGACAGCGGCTAGAATATAAAATTGATGGATGGAACAAGTTTTTGTCTGCCAGGATTTGGATTTGCTAAGTGTCTTTTATCATCTGTCTTTAGCTGTTGCTTTTTTTGGCCTTTGAATCTGAGGCAATCCCTGGGCAATTTTCAGACCTGTCCCTAAAGAGTTCATGACATGTCTGAAACAGAAACTCAGCTCTATTTTGGAGCAGAAAGGTATCTCTTGCCTGAACACAAAGCCAGAAAGCACTGTTACTTTCAAGGAATGAGAACCAGAAAATCTCAAGTTATGGGTCACATTCAGATCATGGTCAATCTGAGATCATTAGGAATGTGAGGGGTAAAAAAATATCTAAGAAATGGGGTGCACCTGGCTGGCTCAGTTGGTTGGGTGTCTGCCTTTGACAGAGGTCATGATCTTAGGGTCCTAGGATCCAGCCCCATGTGTGGCTCTGCACTCAGTGGGGAGTCTGCTTGTCCCTCTGTTCCTCCCCACCGCCCCATGCGTACCCTCTCTCAAATAAACAAAATCTTTTAAAAAATCTAAGAAATTGAAAATTTGGAAACTGAAGAGGAAAGAGAGCAATTTAGTTTACTTTCTGGCCTGTGGCTAGACTTGTGGCTTAAGGGAACAGAAGAAGCTTATCTTTATAAATACAATTTTACTACAGCTGAAACTCATACCATGCAAAATCACGTTTGAAAACTTAGTTTCCTCTTCTTGACTCTGTCAACTTAGGCATAAAATAGCCAGTTATTTTACTAGCAAAATGAGTTTATTCAGGAATACCAGAGGAGTTGTAAGTCAGGACAAGCAAACTATGGCAAACCATTGAAAAGTTCTAAGAGTCAAAGGAAAGGTCAGCTATTATTAATTTTTAGGAGAAAATTGGGGACAGTGGTTTTGAACAAAAGCTCATGGAGGAGAACAAGAGTCCAAGGTTGTGATGGTTTCTCATTGGCTGCAATGGAGTGTGCTGTTGCTGTCAGGGAGAGATCTTCACTCTTTTTATTAAAAGCAGGAAATAAGGGGCGCCTGGGTGGCTCAGTGGGTTAAAGCCTCTGCCTTCGGCTCAAGTCGTGATCCCAGGGTCCTGGGATCGAGCCCCACATTGGGCTCTATGCTCAGCAGGGAGCCTGCTTCCCTTCCTCTCTCTGCCTGCCTCTCTTCCTACTTGCGATCTCTGTCAAATTAAATAAAAATTAAAAAAAAAAAGCAGGAAATAAAATTCCTACGTGAAGTGTCTTCACTTGTCAAAATAAGAATCGTCTTCCTTCCATGTTCTGCATGTTTGATAATGTGTTTATTACACATAAGTTGATGTAGCACTATCATGTAAATGAAATTTGCTGAGAGTAGAATTTTAATGTTCTCAATAACAACAAGGTAAAAATATAAGTTGATAGGTGTGCACTAATTTGATGGACAAAATCCCTTCACAACATATACATATATCAAACCATCATGTTGTTCATCATATTGTACTTACAACTTTATTTGCAAATTATACCTCAAGAAAGCTAGAAAAATGTTAAAAAAAATTATTTTAGGTGTTCGACTAGGAATGAGCCAACTCCCTAACTCCAACCACCAGGTTGTCTCAGTTGTTGATTCTACGATCAGAAAAAAGATATTAATTCTACATATTCAATATTCACTGTAAGTAAAAGGGATGGATGAAATATTTCCTTATCTTTTGCTTCCTTAGTTTTTCATTTTTTTCCCCTACCAGACCTATGGTCAATCAGTTTCTCCACAAATTTGGCTTTAAAGTGTATTGCATTTGTTTTCCTTTTTACTCATCTTTTAAAATCTCTTCTGCAAATAAGATCTTTATTTTGTGCCCACAGTATCTTTTTCTTCTTTAATTTTTTTTCATTTTCTCTTGATGATTGACTTCAAAGTCAGGGGTTCCCCATCAACTGCCTTTTCTTCTATATCTTCCAGTATTGCCTTTCTATTTGATCCTTCTTTAAACAAGCAAGCATGTTCAAGTCTTATTTTAAAAAAAATAAGCTCTTGAAAACTAAAAGAACTCCAGAGAACTATCTCTCAGTCTTTTTCCCCAAAGCAAAGCTTTCATTGCCCAGTTTCTCTTGTTTTCATCACACCATTATATTGTTTCCTTTCTCTCTATTAAATATTCTACCTCACTTTGTTGAGGGCACCCATGTTTACAATTAACAACCTAACAACCTACTTCCTTGTCTCTATGGAATTAACTTATTCATAATTTTTACATGACCAATACCTAACTTTGAAATTATTTACTGTGTTGACTTTATCCCAACATTGTCAAATGCTTCGCTTTTCAATTCTCTTACCATTCCTTTGTTTGTGGATTGATTTTAAAAATGTATGTTAGGTTCCCCTAGGGAGGGGGGTTAAAACTCTAGGAACAATTCCTGTCAGTCTCTCTCTATCTAAATGGGTTTGTGTGTATATACATGCGTATATAAGAATGTACACAGGGATTAGAGAGCAGGTGGGTTGCAATAGTCTGTTGCAGTGTAGGGTAAACATGCGCCTCATGGATATTGGGGGAGGGTGGTGTCACAATCAAGAAAAATAGAAAATGCAAAGACATAGAGATAGAACATGTTATGCATGTTTGAGCTGCTGTAAGGAGGCTTGGGTAACTAGAAAGGAATAAGCAAAGGGGGATTCACTTACAAAACATAATTTCTTAGAGATAAGGGAGATGCAGAGAATATTTGTCCTGTAGCAATTTCAAGACTAGGCTATCACTAAAACTAAAAAAAAGGGGGGGGGGCACCTGGGTGGCTCAGTGGGTTAAAGCCTCTGCCTTCGGCTCAGGTCATGATCCCAGGGTTCTGGGATTGAGCCCCACATCGGGCTCTCTGCTCGGCGGGGAGTCTGCTTCCCTTCCTTTCTCTCTCTGTGTGCCTCTCTGCCTACTTGTCTATCAAATAAATTAAAAATAAAAAAGGTAAGGAAACAGAGAGAGAGAGAGAGAGAGAGAGGGAGAGAAATCTGGGAATCTAGGTTGGTTTTCTGTTAAAGGAGTGTTAAGGTCCTGAACTGTAGTTAAGTAAGATGCCTGGCTATTCCTTTAGTAATTGCCTAAATGGAAAATGCTGAGACAGGGAGCCATTTATAATTTGTATCAATCAACACAGACTAAATAATGTTCTGATAATATAAATTCCCTAAATCTCAAGAACTCATAACAACAAAGGCATAGTTCTCACTGATATGTCCATTTTGCAGCTTTTATCTGGGGCTTAGGCTGAAGATGGAGCCCCTTTGTGAACCACTCTGTTGTTGTGTCAGTGGAGAAAGAGACACTATGAAAGTGAATGATGAGTTTTAAAGCATTAGTTCACAAGTGATTAAGTCTCTCCATTTACATCTCCTTGACAAATGGAAGTCATATGATGGATACTGATGTGGCTAATATGGAACAATAATGCTCACGTAGGGAGAAGACGGATATGGATGACATTATTAGGAAAGTTTAGTAATTATTAGGAACTGATAATGCAATCTACTACATTGTGACTGCAAATGAATGGTTTGTAGCAGGTTGTTAGTAAATAAGGTGGCAAGATATTTTAATAGGAACCCGATACACTAAGATATTGAACCAGGAAAAAAAATTCATATTGATACATGCAGAAAAAGAATTTTTTAAAAGTTCTATATGCAATTTTCATTAAAAAAATAAATATCCAGTCATGAACAAAATTGAAGTATCATTCACATCAGCCCACATGTTTCATTTTCATAGTGGAAAACTGATTAGGAAACATAGCTGGCCTATAATCCCTTGTACCTCAGCTCTTAAAATACCTTCAGCTTTGATTTCAGGAGAGCTGAGTATTTACACTTGGTCTGAGCTTTCTTACCTTATTGCTGACAACAGTATCAGAATAAGATGAATTTCCATTTGTTCATCCTGTCCTTTGGTATCGTTCTTTTCTTTAGCGGATGTCGAAGAGAATATTTGATGGTCAGCTCTACAGGTGAGGGAGGCTGCGAGCACTAACACTCACTGAAGAGAAATGGCAGACTGCCCCTGCTTCCATATTGTGTTCCCAGTACATGTCCCAACAACTTTATTGTTTGCCATGCAGGTTGTGCTGGTTAAAGACTGATTGCCTCTCAGCTCCAAGTTCACTTTTTTGCCTTCTTGGTGAAAATGTACGTTGGCTCTCTGAGTACTTTTTCTTTCTGAGCTGGAGCAATGCTGAACTTTGTCAGTGGGAGGGCACCGGTAAGCCATTGCAAAAGGAGAAGGTTTTGCTCCCTGGTTCCTATTTGGTCAGTCCACAGACTCAATGCAGTTTGTTGGCCATCTATAGTCTACAGTGGGCTCCTCCAGTTCTTGCAACTTTTCCAAGGCCCAAATACTACAGTAAATAAAACAGGCAGCACCCAGTGGCCAGTAGTTTCTTAGAAACCAATTAACAGCTCTTTTGGGTATCCTAGAAGGTGGATTTCTGGCAAGTTCCACTGGAGCAGTGTCACAGTCACTTTTCAGTGATCCAAGGCTGTTCCTTCTCTAATGAGGTCTGGTTTACAAACTTGAGATTTATCATTTTTTCTTTAATGCTTAGGTATATGATTCACCTTAAATTAATTTTGCTATGGAATTATGAGGTAGTCATCAAAGTCAAAGTCCATTTTCTCGTACAATTATTTAGTTGTTCCAGCTTTCCATTTCAGGAAGAATTTCTAAATCCCATTACATTGCTTAGACATCTTCAAAAATAAACCATATATATATGATTTTATCTCAGTATCTCATAAGTAATACAGAAACACAATGACTATTAGTCTTATTTTTAATTGAATAAATGAAAACACAAAATACTAAAATGCGTGGTATACAAAAAAGCAACAGTTAAAGATAAATCCATACTTGAAAATGCATACATTCCAAAAGGGAAAGTTTGAAAAACAATAATCAAAGCTTCCTTATGAAGAAGTAAAAAGAAGTTCAAGTTAAACACAAAGAAAGTAAAATGAAGGAAATGATAAAGATTTGAAGTCAGATGCATTGCAGATAGAAAACAAGTATCATTGTTAATCTCGATACCTTTTATGTCAACCTGACTGTAAAAATAAAAGCTTTAAGATAGAGCATGTGAGTTCCCAACAATGAACACACAGAGTCCAAAGTCTCTTTATCTCTAAGAAATGAAAGTGTTCTCTACATGACCACAAGCATTTGATAGATCACTAGTGGGATATATGATTCAGAAGAAAAATCTGTGCCACACGCTTACGGATTACCTTGTTTTTTACACCATAGACAATAGGGTTGAGTACAGGTGGCACAAGGAGGTAGATGGTAGACAGAAGAATGTGGGTAGGGGGAGCAACATGTCCAAAACGATGGCTGAAGAAAGAGAAGAAGGCAAGAATATAAAACTCAAGAAAAACAAAAATATGAGCTGTACATGTATTAAATGCTTTGAGCCGTGCCTCCTTTTGTTGTAGACGAAAAACAGCCTGGAAAATAAGGATATAGGAAATGAGGATAAAAATCATGTCAAAGCCCAGTATGGTAAAACCCACAAAAAGACCACATGTTTTTATTGACTCGGATGTCTTCTGCAGCTAACTTGACCACAACCACGTGCTCACAGTAAGAGTGGGCAATTACAGTGGAATGAAAAACATGCAATCTTTTGATTAGGATGGGTAACAGACCAACCAGCACTGTAGCTCAGATTGCCACTATTACTATCATGTGAACCAAGATGGAAGGGGTAAGGATGGATGTGTGCCTTAGTGGATCACAGATGGCAATGTAGCGGTCAAAAGCCATAGCCAACAGAATGCCAGACTCCATGCACTGCAAGGCATGAATGAAGAACAGCTAAGCTAGGCAGGTGTCAAAGGCCATGGAGCAAGATCTGAACCAGAAGATGGCCAACATCTTGGGAGCAATGGCTGCACAGAGTCCTATGTCGGTGGCTGCCAGCACTGCCAGGAAGATGTACATAAGCTGATGCAGGCTGCATTCTATAGGAATGATGATTAGTAAAGTGATATTTCCTAAAAGAGCCACGAGGCACACAACAAAGAAAGGAAACCCAATCCAAAACTGCACGTGTTCTAGTCCAGGAATTCCAATCAAGATTACGGTTCTGGGGTTCATATATGAAGTATTGATGGATGCCATAGAGACTGGTATTCTGTCTTCTTGCTGCGGATTCTGACACCTGCAGAAGAAAATTTGGATGAGAAGTGAAAAGACTTTATCACTCACTATCATTCAGCTATTATCATTCAACCATATTGAACATTGAACAAATAAGTTCAGTTCTTTGGATGACAGTTTGGCCAGAGTGTTCTGGTGAAATTCTGTAATACATGTTGGAATGGCAGAAGCAAACAATCCTGTAGATCTTAACCAGAGGTAAAAAATGAGAAAATTTGGGGATCCCTGCCTTAGCCTTTGTGGAAATGGAAACCATGGAACTGAGAACACTGGTTTTTGTCATTTTTCTTGAGTTCTAGCCTAGGTTGCTTGAAAAACCACCATTAGGTGTTTCTTCTTTACCTAGATGACAACCCAATTTCATTGCAATTTGAAATTCTCCTGGTCCTAATGTCCTAGAAGAAATCTTGTTTCTGTCACTGTGTGTGCATTAGTTTATAATCCTTTGGGAGTTTTCAATATTAACCACAATACTCCTGGTGCTGGGGAGGGAGTTATTTATCTCGGAGGTGCTGGCATTGGTTCTCAAAGAGGTTTGTTAGAATGGTTTTTCTTCCTTATATTAACTCATTCCTTGATCAAAATATTGAACAATCTACTGTTTTTCAGTGCACTAATTGTGGCCCTATGAGGAAATTTGAAGATGGTGGTCACCTTTCATATACAGCCAGCTGAAATTAATTCTCTAAATAATTCATGCTCACTTATTTAGGATAGATTTGTGGAATAAGGAATATGAAATAGACTATTTTTAGGGGGGCTTAAGACAAAGAAGAAAAAGAGAAAGAAGGAGAAAAAAAGAATGTCGAGTTACCAAATTCAAGAAGAATGTAGGATAGTGTATAAAAAAAAAAGTATGGGACGCCTGGGTGGCTCAGTTGGTTGAGCAGCTGCCTTCGGCCCAGGTCATGATCCCGGCGTCCTGGGATTGAGTCCTACATCGGACTCCTTGCTTGGTAGGGAGCCTGCTTCTCCCTCTGCCTCTGCCTGCCATTCTGTCTGCCTGTGCTCGCTCTCTCTCCCTCTCTCGCTCTGACAAATAAATAAATAAAATCTTAAAAAAAAAAAAGTATAATCTGGCTAGTTTGGTCCTACTCTGAAGCTAGATTACCAGAATTATGTTTTTTCTCCCAGTGTTTAAAGATCAACAGATCACTAGACTCCTTGAGCTCTGGATAAACTTGCATATCCTGTTTTGCATGGTAAACTCCCTACTTTTGCTTTTTAATAACTTTACACTATACTGTGAGTGATTAACTGTCCCAAAGCTCCTTTGAGTACAACGCCCGGCTCTTAATACCTCCCTAGTTCTACAGTCTTTCTTGGAGAATTCGTCTTGGGGAATTCAAATCAATTTGACATCTTTTTTTTCTCCCTTTGGTCTCAGTTTCATTAATTGTTCTCTAATATTTTAAAGATTTCACATTTTGTTCCAATCTTTCCATGCCTAAACACTGATCCCAGTTGCTCCCACAAAGAGATTTTCTCAGGTCTGAACCTTTGTACATGCTGGAAAAAAAATCCTTTATGAAGTAGAAGTAGAAGTCTCTACTTCTGTTTTCCTCTGAATGCCAATTTCTTGAAAAAATATTGGATAAGTAGCTGTTTCGTGGTCACATGGAATACTTGTGTATTGTATAAAAAGGAGTTTTTTGGTGCAATAATTCTTATTTGAAAGAAAAAAAATGATAAAAGGACACTGCAATTTCTTTGCCAGTGATTCTGCAACAATACTAATGAGTGAACTATAGTCACGATAGTCATAAATATGGATTAAAGCCATAAACATTGTTGTGAAAATAATTGCTTTGATATTTCTATGTGGTATCTAGGGGTGTGTGGTGGTGGAAATAGTGAAATGTGTGAACACTATTGCTAATACTTATGTGTACAAGTTGCCAGGAATGACAGAAACTGAGAGAGAAAGAGATCTTATAAATTAGATGTATCAGTATTTCCTTACGAATCATTGAGAATGGATAAAGAACATATACATATATACGTATATACATATATATGTATATACGTATATACATATACAATGGAATATTAGCCATTCAAAGGAATGAAATTTTGCCATTTGCAATGACATGGATGGAACTAGAGGGTATTAAGTGGAGCGAAATAAATTGGAAAAAAATACCATGATTTCACTCATGTGTAACTTAAGAAATAAAACGAATGATCATAGGGGAAAAAAGAGAGAGACAAACCAAGTTCTCTTAACTACAGAGAACAAACTGATGGTTACCAGAGGGGAGATGAGTGGGGAAATGGGTTAAATAGGTGATGGGGATTAAGGAGTGCACTTGTGATGAGCACGGGATGATATATGGAAATGTTGAATAACTGTATTGCAGACCTGAAACTAGCATTACCCTGTATGTTAGCTGTTAAACTGGAATTTAAATAAAACTTTAAAAAAATCATTCAGTAGTTGATAGAAGGCAAATATAAATATTATACTTAACTCCACCTACTTGATGATAATGACTTTATCATATTATTTATTATTTATCATATTATCATATTACTTGCCTAGTGTGATGTAGTGATTTATAATTAGAAATACACAGTTGGCCTTCAACCCCTTTCCTGGCACTGGGCTACTAAAATTCTTGGCATTTTCTAAGTGATAAGAGCAATGGGAACATCTTTTCTTGTAATAGTTGGTCCTTTGTCCTCAGTTCCTGAAATAGCTCCAGAGCAATAAAGGTAAAAGGAGTATCCTTTGTTATTCCCAACACCTTTTAACCACAGTGGAGTTTATGTTCATGAGGAGATTTTTGGAAAGCCCCTAGATTAACTACAGAATGGGGCTGGTTGTCAAGGGAATGAAACTTGTGACTCTTGTGTTGGGACTTTCAATCCTATCCCCAGCTTCTGCAGAAAGAGAAGGGCTGGAGATTGACTTAATCACCTATGACCAATGATTTAATCAACCTCACTTATGTTCTGAAGCTTCCAGGAAAGTCACTAAAATACAGGGTCCGGGACCTTCTGGTTTACTGAACAGGTAGAGTTGATGAGAGCGTGGTACACCTGTAAAAGTTAGGCAAGCTCCATACCCCTTCCTATATTGTACGCTATGCAACTCTTACATCTGGATGGAAGTAAGTAAACTGTTTTCCTGAGTTCTGTAGCCATTCATTCTAACAAATTATTGAACTCTGGAAGGAGGCTGTGGGAACCCCTGATTTTGTAGCCAAACTCGACATAAGTTCTGGGTAGTTAAGGAATCCACTACTTTTGGATAACCTAAGGTTAGCCTCTCAGACGGGGGTGGTCTTACAGGACTGAGCCCTTAACCTGAGAAATCCAAAGCTAATTTCAGGTAGATAGTGTCAGAATTGAATTAAATATATAGGACACACAGTTGGTGTCTGCAGAAAAATTGGAGAATTGCTTATGTGGAGCCCCCTACCACGACCACCACATACAGGCACATCTAGTGTGAGAAGTGCTGGAGTGAATGTAGAGAAAAATTATGTGTTTGTTTTCCTTTCACCCAGTATTCAGCAACTAGTTAAAATCAAGGGCTGGAAATCAGAAAGATGACCTGTATACTAATTTTGGATCCCTCATCATTTATGGACTCTTGTTGAAAGAGCCATACCTACTACTCACAGTTTACTCATCTATAAATTAAGGATACTGTCCTCATTTGGCTCAATGTTAAATGAGTTAATATACAGAAGAGAGGAGTGTCTGGAACATTCAAATACACAAAATATGGTAGGTTATAAAAAGCCTGGTGTTTTTGTAAGACAGAAACAGCCTATAGAATATTAAAGAGAGATAAAACAAAACACAGAGAAGTGAAAATTTTTTCATGATAGAAATGAAAACTACAGGGATGACTGGGTGGCTCAGTCAGTTAATCATCTGTCTTCAGCTCAGGTCATGATCCCAGGGTCCTAGAATAGAGTCCTGCATTGGGCTCCCTGCTAAGCCAGCTAGCCTGCTTCTCCCTCTGCCTGCTATTACCCATGTTTGTGCTCACTCTCTCTCTGTCTGACAAATAAATAAATAAAATCTTAAAAAAAGAAAGAAATGAAAACTCTATTGAAAGAGGAAATTTCTAGAGCCTAAGAGCTTTCCTCCAACATCTCCTATATAATATTGGCTATTCCTTCAAGTAGCCACCAAATGGTCACAAGTGAAATAATAAAATGATATCCTAACTAGTTTACAGACTTTTTCTGCAATGAAAAAAAGTCATATGATTTGTTTGAGTACATAGAACAAAAGCAGGAAAAATGAATGCATCTAGATTTCATTAAGTCCAATTTCTATGAAAGACAAAAGGGCATAAGCTTGATCACTCTTAGCTGTTAGAAAGTAATGTAACTTACATCATACAAGGAGCTGTCTAATTCCTACCTACTTAGAGGAAGAAGAAGAAAAGGTGATAATATTTGAAGAAAGAAGGAAAGGTAAAAAAGGAGATTGCGGTGTCCTTTGTCCTTTGCCTGAGGGAAGACTGAGTTGTTGGAATCAGATACTAAATATTTTTAATGCATGTGTTTCTCCTATCTTTCCTCTACTTTTTACATTTTTCAAATACCTACTACATTGCAGGTTACTTCAAAATAATCCTTTTTCATTGTCAATAAACCAGGAAACACTAGAATTAATAAGAAGCTAGTTAATCAGAACCCAGAAAGCTTGGGAATGACCTTTGGTTTCTTGGGATTCAGAAATACAAACTGTGACTTGATTACCTATGAAAATCTTTCAACTCTAAATTACATTAATGCAGGGCCTCATCTTTTTCTAATAAAATATTTTAAACACAGAGACAATGTCGACAGAGGGAAAAAAAAAAAACACCAAGATTTAAAACCCCTATACTGTCAATGTTTACTAAAAGAAACTGCCATTACAACCCCTTATCAGCTACCAGTTCCCAATTTGTAGGGACAAAGACTTACCCGGAATGAGCCAAAGGTTGGCTGGCATGTAATGGGATGGTTGCAACCATGCAACCATCATCAGTCTGTTTCCATCAAAATTTCCGGTACATATGAATGGAAGAGTGGCGGGATATTCTTGAATGCCTGGGTTGATCACAGAGCATTATTATCCTTCTGATATCCCTAGAGTATGATTATTCTCATCCCACTTGGTCATCCCGGTTGGCCAGGAGGTGCTCTGGTTTCTAGAGAATGGAGTCTCCCAGGAATGAGAACTGGATAATATCTGGTCTTGGATCACATTTAGATCAAATTGGCTCTGAGTTCATGAGGGATTCTATAATACAATTTCATTGTGCTTACAAATACAGTTATGCCACCACCGTTACTATTACTACTTTAATGAATGTCAGTCACCTGTTTCCCAAAATTTTATAGTAACTTTCAGATTTGAATGAAAACTGAATACATTTTTTCAGGAACAAAATTTTTCAAGTTTCCTCCATTAACTGACATATTAGATAAGTTACTATTATCACCTCTATCTCTTGATAGCAGTTGAGATTAATTGCAATGACGATGCTTATCCAGTGGCATTAGAGAGCTACTCAAAATTCCCAGATAATAAATTGCATAGAATATTAGCCATAATATGTTTTTCCTTCCAGCTGTCTGGGGAATATATATATATATATATATATATATATATATATATATATACACACACACACACACAGGCACACAGACACACAGACACACACACATATATATGAAATATTTATTTTATATAAAATTATATATGATTTACAAATATGTATAATTAAATATAAAATATTTATAATTAAATATAAAATTATATTTTATATTTATTATACACACACACACACACACACACACACACTAAGATTTCATTTGTTCAACAGAGAAGGAGAGAAAGAGAGAGCACAAGTATGGGGAGGAGCAGAGGAAGAGGGAGAAGCAGGCTCACCACCAAGCAGAGAGTCTGAGACAGGGCCTGATCCCAGGACCCCAGAACCATAATCTGAGTCGAAGGCAGATGCTTAACCAACTGAGCCACCCAGGCACCCTCAGTCTGGGGATATTTTAAATGTAGTCTGTCCTTCTAACTTCAGGATTTTCAGTAGTTCACTCATTTGCCATAGAAAGCCAGTAATTCACTGGTTGTAATACGAGGCTGGCAAACTGCTTTCCTCTAGCAGAGTCCCAGATAACAGAACTGTAAATCATAATGACCAAAATGTGAACATGATTCCCACGTAGATACTTTTTCCTCTGTTACTTTCAGTGTTGTTTAGCTGTGAGCAATTGTCCAGCTTCAGAATCACTCATCCAGCCTCAGTATTTGTGCAAAAATCTATTTGAGAAGAAAACACTTGCAAGCAGAGTCAGTTGTCATCTTCATTCTTTTCCTTTTTCCTCTCAGTTTTCACAACAATCTGTCTATGGGTCGTTTTATCTATTTAGTTAGTCTAGCTCAGTTTCTATGGAATCAAGTCTCATCAATCTTCTGCTCCTTCTAGTACAATAACATAACCCCTGCCATTCCTTCTATACACCTGTGCAAATGTTAAATTATTATAAAAATAATACACCCTCTGTTTTACCCAGAAATATTGAAGATATTTTGTCCATTGTATTTTTTGACTAAGTTTGTCAGATAATAGTTTATATTCATTTATTCTTTTTCATACACCACATTAATATGAATCATCTTAATCTTTTTTTTTAATTTCTATTGAAAGATCACCTGCAAAGAAGCACACCTTCTTCTTGGCCCAGGATTTCCACTACTTGGTATTTACTCAAGAGAAATGAATACTGAGCACGTGGGTGGCTCATTCGATTAAGAATCTATCTTCTCCTCAGGTCATGATCCCAGGGTCCTGGGGCTGCTTGTATGAAGTTCCCTGCTCAGCAGGGAGTCTGTTTCTTCCTCTCCCTCTGCTCATCTCCTCCCTGCTCATGCTCTCTCTCTCTCATGCTCTCCCCCTTCAAATAAATAAATAAAATCTTTAAAAAAGAGAGACAGAGAGAGAAACAAATACATAAGTCACAAGAAGATGTGTTTTATGATTTTTGTAGCAGCTTTTGCATATTGGCAGTTACCTAAAAACCCATAGAAAGGATAATGGATCTAGATCATTCAGTTTGATGATATTTGGTGTGTGCACTGTTGTGTAACCACCATATAAAATAAGATATTGAAAACTTTTACTAGCTCAGAAAGTTTGCTCATGTCTCATTCCAGTCGTTCTCCAATTATGTTCTTTCCCTTCAGGAAATTATTTCCTGATTTTTATCAAAGACAAGCTTTACTTTTTCTTAGATTTCTTTTAAATTGAGTCTCAAGGGATGCCTGGACGGCTCAGTCAGCTAAGCATCTGACAAATAAATAAATAAATCTATCTTTAAATACCTACATACATACATACATAAATTGAGTCACAAAGTATAATTTGGATCCAATTAAGTGAAAAATGTAATGAGGAATTTAAGCAGAGGAATAGAATTAGCAAAAGAAGTGAGTCATGTAAAAATTTGTAGAGATATATACACATTTAGATGTTATTACAGTTCAAAAATTGGATGGAATATTGTGGGAGATGCATTCAGAAGAGACTGGTGTTGGAGTTGAAATTATAGTGTGTGTGTGTGTGTGTGTGTGTGTGTACATATAATGATGAGTTTCAACCTTATTCTTTATAGAAGAGATAGCCTTTGAATGATTATTAACAGCAAATATAGTCATATTTTTAATTGCATTATATTTTATTTACTTTTTCCTAACTATATTAATGAATAATTGGCAAATATAATTGTATATTTTTAAAGTGTACAATGTGATGATTTGATATACATATACATTATGGAATGATTACTAAGATCAAGATAATTAACTCATCCATCACCTCATATAGTTAAATGTGTGTGTGATAAGACTGCTAATGTTCTACTCATAGCAAATTTCAAGTATAAATATCGTATTATTAACAGCTACATGTTGTACATTAGATCCTCAGAACTTATTTATCTTATAACTGAAAGTATGTACCCACTGACATACATCTACTGTTTTCCCCTTCCCCTAGGCCTGATATCCACCATCTATTCTTTGTTTCCATGGACTTTTTTTTTTTTTAAAGATTCTACATATACATGATACCATGCAATATATATCTTTCTCTGTTTGGCTTCATTTAATATAATGCTCTCCAAATTCATTCATGTTGCAAATGGCAGGATTACTTTTTATGGATGTATAATATTCCATTGTACATATTCTTTATCCAATCATCCACTGACAGATTGTTTCCATATCTTGGCTATTGTAAATAATGCTACAATAAACGTGGCAGTACAGATATCTCTTTGAGATATTCTTTTGGTTCCTTTGGACATACACCCAGGACAGTGGGATTGCTGAATCAAAAGGTAGTTTTATTTTTAATTTATTGCAACCTCCAGACTATTTTCTTTCATTTTTTTAAGATTTATTTAATTTTGAGAGAAAAAGAGAGGAAGTGTGTGATCAGAGAGAGAGAGAGAGAATCTCAAGCATACTCTTTGCTGAGTGTGGAACCCATCGCAAGTTTGACCCAGGGCTTGATGTCACAACCCAGATATCACCATATGAGCCAAAGCCAAAAGTCTGATGCTCAATTGACTGAGTTACCCAGGAGCCACAATTATCTGTATGTACACAGCCCTGTGCCTCCAGGATCAACTTACTATCCAGGGAGTAGCCTCCTCAGGAAACCAAAAATGGCCTCAGGACAGCCTTGGAGGAGGGGCCGTAAATTATCCCAGACCCAACCTCCCAAAAGCCTGGGCTGCAGTGGGGTTGTGGCCATGGTTGGAACCTGTCAGCAACACCCCATAGAGGGTCTCCTATGGCTAATACCTGAGAAATGATTTATCCCAGAAGAGATGAGGTGTTCTTTGAGGAAGCAGGAAGCACTTGACTTTTTTTTTTTTTTTTTAAGCACTTGACCTTTTAAGAAACTACTTTAGAGGAGAAAAAGTGGGGGTGGAGATGATTGGAAACGGGTGGGCCAGAGAAAAGTAAATTACAGAAGACATAGCAGATGATTATGAAAGAGGAAGGAGAGGGTCTTTGAGGACCACCATGAGCTCAAAGCCTCTGCCCCGAGGGGACAAAGAGGAGGAGGATTCCAGCAGGCACCTCAGAGCCTGTGCGCCACACTCACCCTTTCACTGCTGGTATCCAGGCCCTGCCATCAGTGGTGTGCTTTAACAGAAAAGAAAGTCCCTCAGACAGCTGATCTTTTTGCCTCCCATCAGTCAGCTGTGACCCTGTCCTCAGTCATGTTACACAGTGTCCTGGCTCCTCTAGAAGACAGGCAGGACTGCACTTGGTACCCTGTGTTCTTACCTGAGTGTCTGATCATTTGCAGAGCAGAAGAGGAGTGGGAATGAATTCCAGATGCCTTGCCCCTCCTTTCCCAAGTCAGAACAGAGGCTTCTCTCTTTGTGTGAGCAAGGTAATTAGGTTGCTGTAACTTCTAAAGCATGGACTCCAATTGGCCAGAACCTCAGAGAGACCAAAACACTAGCAAGTGCAGCTGTCCTGGCCCTAAGGCCAAACCTGTGAGAAGCGCCTGGGCATGGCCCCACCCAAAGGGCCTATTGTCAGCCCAAGGCCAGAGTCAGCCAGACCTGGCTCATGATCTGAGGAGGCTGTCTTCAATACTGCATACAGGCCATCACCAGGTCCTTGTAGGTCTTGCATGCCACATACTTCATCTTCATGAGCAGTTACAAGTGGATAGCCCCCAAGATCCCTCTCCGTTGTCTGATGAGGCCACTCCAGGCCTCCCACAGAGCCAGATCAGTTCATCACTCCATAGCTCAGTAAACTGACACCTTCGTGGGTTTGAATCTCCTGTTTGGTGTTTGATGTCAGCTTTTTGTTTTCTCTGATGTCTTTGTTTACCTTCCTTACCCTTCTGCCTCCCAGCCAGGTCTCTCAGCCTATCTGTGCCACTGTGGGGTGTTTTCAAATCTTTCAATCACAGTTGCCTGGACTCAGGCTGGACAGTTCAGGGGTGAGAGTGAAGATAGGAGACCTGTTTGTCTTGTTTCCTCTTTGTGATGGTTAATACTCATGTATCAGCTTGGCTAGGCTATGTACCCAGATGTTTGATCCCCAGTCCAGAGGTTGCTGTAAAGGCACTTTGTAGATGTGATTCACAAATCAGTAGATTTGAGTAAATTGAGTAGATTGAGTAAAGCAGATTGCCCTCCCTCCCATGGGTAGGCCTCATCCAATCAATGGAAGGGCCTAAGAGAAAAGGACTGAGGCTCCCCAGTGAAGAAGGGGTTCTGCACCCAGACTGCCTTTGAATTTGAGACTGCAACCTCAACTCCTCCCTCGGTCTCCAGCCTGCTAGCCTGCCTTACAGATTCCAGTCTTGCCAGTCTGCACAATCACATGAGTTTTCTCTCTGGAAGATGATAGATGATAGATAGATAGATAGTCCTATTATATTCATATGTATATTCTAGGGGTTCTGTTTCTAGGGAGAATTCTGATATAGATTTTGATACTGAGAGTAGGGTTTCAAGGAAAAGAGTCTTTTTTTTTTTTAACGTATTTATTTATTTATTTGACAGAGAGAGATCACAAGTAGACAGAGAGGCAGGCAGAGGTAGAGGGGGGAAGCAGGCTCCCTGCTCAGCAGAGAGCCTGATGTGGGGCTCGATCCCGGGACCCTGAGACCATGACTTGAGCCGAAGACAGAGGCTTAACCCACTGAGCCACCCCAGGTGCCCCAAGGAAAAGAATCTTAAGGATGACTTTTCTAGATTAGTTTCAAGGTTTCTGGAACAGGTTTTATAATATGATTAGATTTAAAGGTATTAGTGATCCAAAAGGATCCAAAAGGATCTATGGACTTTTACTAGGGCAGTTGGGAAAAAGGAAATAATCGGATGACAAAGTTATTCCCTATTCCTCTTCTTGGTGACTATTCATTAAAATTTTATGATTTATCATCAAGCCTTATTGCTGGTGCTAATATTTAAATTCTTCTGGGATGGAGCACCTGGGTGGCTCAGTGGGTTAAAGCCTCTGCCTTCGGCTCAGGTCATGATCCCAGGGTCCTGGGATCGAGCCCCGCATCGAGCTCTCTGCTCAGCAGGGAGCCTGCTTCCCTTCCTCTCTCTGCCTGCCTCTCTGCCTACTTGTGATCTGTCAAATAAATAAATAAAATCTTTAAAAAAAAAAATTCTTCTGGGATGTGGGGCACCTGTGTGGCTCAGTTGGTTAAGGGTCTGCCTTTATCTCAGGTCATGAACCCAGGATCCTGAAATCAACCCCACATCAGGGGTCCTTGTTCAGTGAGAAGCCTGCTTTTACTTCTCCCTCTGCCTGCTTCTCCCCCTGCTTGTTCTCTCTCTCTCCCTCAAATAAATAAATAAAATCTTTAAAAAAAAATTCTTCTGGAATGTGTTGTTTCCCATGACTTAATATCTTCACTGAGTGGAGCAGTTACTGGGTTTTCAACTTACTCCTCACCATAGTACTAAGTTAAAAAATCAGAGTCCAGGACAAAGGTCTTATATGCTATTATCTTACTGGAGACTCTGATATCAAAACATTTGAATAAGGGACAAGAAAAGTAGGAGGTCCTTGATTATGATGTGTTATGCAGCTGGCTTTTGCTAACTGTGTCTACATGCTCTATCTCATGGGCCCATTCTGTAAACTTTTATCTCGTAATTGATGCTTGCAAGAGAGGAAAGGGGACATTCTTTAACCACTGATACCTACCTGTCATTTGTAAAAGGACCAATCACCCCATTACATTTTCTGATTTATAGTGTTGATTGCTCTGACCCTAGGAAGGGGATTTGTAGCATGGCATAAGGTGCAGCACTATGTGGTTGTACTTGAATTAAATTATTCAGAGTCCATCAAGGGTTTGTCATGTCAGATCAGTTGGAACAAGAGGCACCTTAGACCAGTGGTTTTGGAGGCTGCTTAAGAAGCACTTGATATAGTTTTATTTTCCATGTTTTTAATAATTCTGAACTTTCAATAAATGTGTGAATTTTTGTTTTCCCAAACTAAGTCCTCTGCGTTTCTTAGGCTGAGGCACTTGATTTTCTAGTATTTGCTTATTTGTGTTTAAATTTATATAAGAAACTATTGAGAGAAATTAAGTAAGCATTTACCTTTAAAGAACATTTTAGAAACTGTATCCTACAAGTAAGAACAACAATAATAATAATTATTAATAGTAGTTGTAGTATCTACTGTATGTATGCAAGATTTGGAGTAAAGATCTGATCCACCCAGTAAGTGTGGTAGGAATTAAAGTTAATGAGTCATTAATGAATCAACTTAAAATGTATGGGAAAAGCAGAAAACCCTTCACTATATATGAGGCTTAATAATGGGACCTACAAAATATTCACATCTTTACCAGATTATCAAAATCATGATGCATAGAGAGATACATTTTATGAAATAATGCATTTTTCTTACAATTTTGCATGTCAAATACACTTTTTATGATTATATTTACTAGCAAACATATTTATCCTTATTTATAAATGCCAAAGTACATTATTTTATGGGGAAAAAATAGAGACTCAGTCCATTTAAGAAATAGTCTTTATTCACAAATATTGAATGCTTGCTTATTATGTTTTAGGTATTATTACAGTTACTAGCAATTGAACAAAACAAAGGGATTGAGTAAAGTAGTACTATGAAATTTATATGACTTGCAGAGGTAATGTTATTTGTCCAAATAAATATAAAAAGTTATAGTATAAATGTCCTCTCACATACACTTAGATTATTATAAATGTATTTAACACTTAAAAGAAAACAAGTACTCCATTATTAGGTTATATATGGACATATAACATATTTTAAAATTTAGAATTACCCTTGTATTTTTCAGTGTTAATGTACTCATGAATTAGGTCCATTCTTCTCACCAATAACAAAGTAACGGTAATCATGTATCTGAACATTGCTGATGGAGTGTTGTTTTTGAGGTTTTTGTTTGTTTGTTTGTTTTTTTCCTAAAAAGAGGTGGACAGGTTCACTTCTCAGCACTGTGAGACTCTGGCTATCTGTCATTGTGAGCCCCTAATGCTGCTGGGTTCAGGTATTCTCTTCAAAACTTTGATTCTTTTCCTCTAGCTGGGACATTTATACCTCATTTAACATGATGCAACTTCCCCAGGTAGTCACCTGTCAAGAACCTCGTGTTTTTAACAACTCTTTCATGTAGTTGTGAGAAAATGAAAAGGCACAGCATGGCACCATTTCAGTTATGAATGTACTACAGTTGGTTAAAGAGGAGAAATCTAATTCTCTCTGACTCTACAGCCAAGGTTTTAAATAATGTGGTTAGATTCATATAATGTCTGTGATACCTGACAACATTCTTGAAGAATTAATTTTACTTATACTCTCTGTATATTTTACTCTTATATTGTTTTCTGTGTTATCAAAAGTTTAAGATTGCCTTATGTGAGTGTTTTCTTCAAAACTACCACTCCTAAAGATGCTAGGGTCTTTTATCCCTCCTCCTAAATGAGTTTTTGTAAGGTTTTATAGAATCTGTAGAGCTGAGTTTATTACGTATAAGACAGTATTGTATTGTATTTTCAGTACTTTTCTACTGACTCATTTTTGTCTGTCTTGAATGCACACAAAAATAAATTAGGAGCTGGAAATAAGAAACATATTCCACAGTCAGGCCAATACATATGTTTAGAGTAAGAGCTTCAGTTTTTCTGGAAGTGTTATTATTATTTTTTTTAATCTTTGCATTTAGGTAGAGGTGAAATTTGCAAAACGACCAGAAAGGAGGTGTAAATGTTTCTAATCCATGAAAATATTTTCGGTGTTTGTACTATATTGAAATGTTAAATTGAAAAATTGAAACATATTACTTAATAATGTAAAGAATCACTTCATATTATAGGTACCTTATTTTCATATATTATTATACACTAATTTTTCTTAAATTATTATAAATTCATTTTACTTAATGTGAAATTCACATAACAAATAAGTGAATATCTGTTAGATACTCTTATAAACACATTAAAAAATATATTAAAGCCTTTGTCAAAGTATTTGAGAGGAACTGGGAACAATGAAACTTTAAAATCTAAGAAAATGGGCAGTTAAAGATTCCTGACACTTATGTGTATCATCATATAATTAGATAACTGATCCCTATTTTTGAATTTTAATTAATGGATAAACTACTTGAACCCTGCAGTGATGTAAACTACATTGTTTCTATGGTTTCTATCCACTTGGAGCCTGAAAGTATATTGTTCTGTACACCAGGAGACTAAACAGAACATTGAGACAGCCTCATACAATCAGTTCAAGATATCCCATATATCTACTTACATTATTAACATAGGAGCAAAGAAGTAAAGCAAACTGATTTCTGCTTACCAACCTTCATTGGGAAACAAAAAGTAGTCTTACCCTAAAAACTCTGCCAAACATTCCAGTAAAGCACTAATCAAAGATGACCCTAAAAAAATGTTTTCCAGGTTTTTTATCTACTGTGATATGACATTCATTTCTATTAGAAACATATTATGTTCACAATGGAGTGGTGTTGGTAAACTCTGAGAGTGAAGACTCAATGTAGAGGCTGTACAGATGACTGCCAAAAGTTACAATAACTGCAACAGACAGGATGATTCTGGATTTGAATTTATAGCATCAGTTTTCCTTTGTTAAGAATAAAAATTGTACTCTCAAGCCTCTTTATTTATGTCATCTTTTGGGGGGAGTGGAGGGAAGTGTTAATTATTTTTTAAAACTTTTTGATATATTTCCCTAAGATTATATTCATGAGGTAAAATAAGGGAAATTAGGGAATTTGAATATAAATTTATAAAATGATTTGTACATAATATTCTTGGAAAGAATATTATAGTACTGTTACATACTCTAAGATTTATCTGAACGTTTACCACAGATAATTGGAATAAGCTTAGACTTACTAGTAGACATTTCACACAGAATTCTGTTACATTATATGAACACCAAGTTTAATCAGAGAAACTTGGAAACATTAAATTATAGGGGACCATCTGCAAGTCTTCTGATTTCTCTTTTCCTCAAGAATAATGAACTACCACAGTCAGAGGCTACAGTCCTTCAGCAAAAATAATGAAAACTTAAAAACAAACTTAAATCAGGAATTATTTCCCAAAGCTTGGAATATTTGTTATGGCATATCAGTTTGAGGCTTCAATTACTGTTTTCTCACATGGACAAATACACTGGCAACTGCTTCTCAAGTATTAATATGGAGGTGGCTTTAATGTTGTGACTACAGGCACCTCTTCATCCCTAAAGACCAAGTATAGTGTTCCTTATTTCCCAATAAATACTTGGCTCACACACTCTCTGATTTGTTTGGTCCTTACCCCATAGATGATAGGGTTGAGGGCTGGTGGAAGGACCACATAGATGTTGGCAACAAGAATGTGGACATAAGAGGGTATTTTTTGGCCAAATCTGTGAGTGAGAAAGGAGAAAAGAGAGGGTGTATAGAAAACAAACATGACTGCAGCATGAGAACTGCACGTGCTCAATGTCTTGTGGCAGGCCTCTTGCGATTTGAGGCGGAATACAGCATGGAGGATGTAGCCATAGGAGATTCCAACAAGTACCAGGACAAGAACAAGGAAGGAAGCAACAAAGAGACCATAGATAGCATTGATCTGAATGTTGGCACAAGCCAACTTGGCAATGCCCATGTGCTCACAGTAGGTGTGGGCAATAATGCGGGCATTGCAAAAGGGTAGACGGTGGATTAGGTAGATCATGGGCAGTGTGAGCACGACTGCACTCAGTGCAATCCCTACTCCAATTCCTGACAATACTCGGACTGTCAGGATAGTTGTATAGTGGAGGGGGTAGCAGATGGCTACATAGCGGTCAAAGGCCATAGCCAGCAGAACAGCAGATTCCATTCCAGTGAAGGTGTGTATGAGAAACATCTGGGCCACACAAGTTCCAAAGCCAATTTCATGAGCATTAAACCAAAAGATACCCAACATTCATGGCACTGAGGTTGTAGAGAGGGCCAGGTCTATGGCTGATAGAATGGCAAGAAAGAAGAACATTGGATTCCGGAGGGTTCTTTCTGTCCATATGACTGTCAAGATTGTGACATTGCCAATAAGAGCCATAAAGTAAATACAACAGAATGGCAATGAAATCCAGGCATGGGCAGTCTCAAGCCCTGGGATGCCTAAAAGAAAAAAGGTGGATGGATGGAAGATAGTTATGTTTTGATGGGGCATTCTGGATTTGGCTAGAATAGGAGAAGTAGATATGTATGTCCATTCCTAGAAGAAAAATAAAACACAAAAATAGTTTCAAATTATTTCAAATTAGTTCTTGTTTTATTGTAGTGCAAGAGAAGGCAGTGATATTGTTTCCTAACTGGTTCCTTATACTGGATTTACCAAAAGGAAGATTCCCATTACTGGACACAATTGAATTCAAAGGACACATCATTTATGATGACTACTAGCACAGTCAATGCTTACAGATAATATAACATCTTATGCAGTTCCAATCCAAAATATTCTACAACCTGGTACTTTTTTCATGAGTGAAGAGTGGTATCTGGATTAACACATAATGTAATAACTTCCTAAATTGAGGATGTTGAGGACCAACATAATAAAAGCAAAGACAAAAATGTGTAGCTACATATACACGGCCACAATGACATAGAAAAACACAGATATAAAAGCTATACACATATAATGATACCTTACATGCCAAATGCCTTCAGTGTGTTTTATTTAATCCTAATTTTCATACATTCAAATTTAAAATGTCACCTTCCAAACCAACAGGTCTTCCTCACTAAAGCATTCCGTAAACACTTGTAGATAAACACCATTAAATAAAGCTTCAACAGACAGGCACAGGCATTCAACAAGAACAATTTTAGACCCCAAATATTTCTTACTAGGACAATGTGAATCCCTTTGTTGCTTAGATCATAGTGAGGCATAAGGCATCAAAGAGAACTTGAACAGAAGGCAATAAAGGATTTTACCCCGTTCTACATAAGGGGAACATCTAAAGAAATAGTTGTCAGGTAAGTTGAAATAAAGGTGTTTGAGGGAAGAACTGATCACAGACTAATCTCTCCCAGGTCAGGAATAAATAATAAGGTTTTAACCTTGCTCTGAGCAAATACCTAGAGGATTTTACCCCATCTCTGATAATTCATGTTTAATGGAGAAAATTAGATGAAACAAGGAAAGAGGAGAAAACTTTAGGGAAGCAGTAGGCATGAGGGAAGGAAAAAGGGAAGAAACATGGGAAGCTAGGTGGAAAATAGGAAAGAGGAAATGAGAGAAAGAATGGTAAAAAGTTCAGTCCCTCTCTGAATTTAGGTTAATTGGAGAAAATTTTAAAAAATTGTGGTAAATGTATCTTCTTGAAGATCTTTAGGCATACTGACCAACTGGCTAATCGAGGTGCTCTGAAAGTAGTAAGATGCAGGAGGCCCTCTTAGACTCTTAGTTCCCTGCTGCCTCCTTTGTTGTTTGCTTTTTGAGCCTACTTTCACCTATGGTCCTATCCTAATTTGGATTTTTCTACTGCCATGAAAAGCCATTATCATTACTATCCTGCAGTTGTCAGAGAGAATAGAAATTACTAAATACTAGAAAAATCTCTATGTTTCCTATTACTGAGTAGAAGTTGTCATCAAAGACCTCACTCTTAGTCAGTAGCCTACAGAGCAGAGTCCTGGTGGATGCACGATATTCCCTTACAAAAATTAATTGAAGCCACCCCCCACACACACACACCCCAGCCTTACCTCTGAGCAAAGAGATTTGGGTTAAGGCTCACTTAGATTCCTTGGTCAACATATAACCTATCTCCAGCTGGAATGGGAACTGGAGTCCCTATTATGCCCACCTTAGAGAATAGATTTTGAAACTTCTGGCCTTTTGTCTCCTGAGGGACAGCTCTGAAAATAAACCCGAGCCTTTAGCTCCCTATGGCCTTGGGTTTTAGGACCATGATCTCAAAGTCTCCTTGGAAAGGGGCTGACATTATTTGTTCTCCAGGAAGGAGGGAATGGAAAAGAAGCAGATGAAAGACAAACACACAAAAAGGCAGAGACAGACCCTACCATCAAAATATATACCCATATACATGCACAGAATATACACACAATAAATACTGAGTATATTCAAATGATTGTAAATTTGTATGTGGTCTTTTCAGATATCACTCCTCTCTAAAATCAGGACAAGATATTTCTGATGCATAGGCTTCTTCTTCACACATGCTTATCTTTGTGTAGAAAAAGAAAGTTCCTGATTTCCCAAGTTATTAAATTGTCATCATTGTTCTTAAGAGCTTATCTTGCCTTATTTATTGTTGCTTCTATCTACACATGCAAGGGTCTTACTTAGATGGTTTAAAGTAGTTTTTGTTCCATAACATTTACAAGGCATCCTATATAAATTATGATTACCACCTACTTTACCACACTTACTAAATTTCATGTATCTCTTTGCTGTCTAACATATAAACATCATTTTTCTGTGAATTATATTCTTTCATTCTTTTTCCATAATCATTGGACTATATTTGTTCTTTCTCTCCTCTCCCCTCTGCTCTCCCCTTCTCTTTCCCTTTCTTCTTTTGATTAATAACCATTGTAATAGGTGTGAAGTTGTCTCATTGTGGTTTTGATTAGAGATGTTGAGCATCTTCTTGCGTGTTAATTGGCCATTTGTAGATCTTCCTCAGAGAGGGCTAGTACAGACACCTTAACAATATCAAGTCTTCTAATTCATGACCTGGGATGTCTTCCTGTTTAATTGGTTTCTTTTTTAATTCTTTCAGCAAAGTTTTACAGATTTCAGTGTACAAATCTTTCACTTCCTTGGTTAAGCTTATTCCTAAACACTTTATTTTTTTTGATCCTATTTCAAAACTGTCAAATTGCCATCTGCTTTACCATACTATTTGGGTATTTTATTTTCCATTAATTGGATTATTTTTTAAATTTCCTTTTTAGAATGTTCATTGTTAGTGGATAAAAATGCAACTGAATTTTGTATCCTGAATTTTTATTGAATTTGTTTATTATTTCTAAACTTCATATTTTGGTGGAATGTTCAAGGTTTCTACATATTAGATCATGTCATCTGAGAACAAAGATAATTTTACATTTTCCTTTCCAATTTGGATGCCTTTTCTTTCTTTCTTTTTTCTTTCTTTTTTTTTTTTTTTTAAGTAGGCTCTTTGCAGGTCTTGAACTCAGGGCCCTAGGATCAAGACCTGAGCTGAGATAAAAAATCAGATGCCTAACCAATTGAGCTAACCCAGACATCCCTTCTTTCTCATTTTTAACTGATCTGGCCAAAACTTCCAAAATTATGTTGAATAGAAATAATGAAACTGGGCGTCTTGGTCCTGATCTTAGAGGAAAAACTTTCATTTTTTACCATTGAGCATGTTGTTATCTGTATAAATGTAGGTTTTTCTTTTTTAATATAAGGGTTTGTGGCTATACATTTCCCTCTCCCAAGTGCTGTTTGGAATGTAGTGTTTTCATTTTATTTTTGCAATGTTTTCCAATTGTTCTTGTGATTTCTTTCTTGACCCATTAATAGTTTTGTTTAATTTCTACATATTTGTGGATTTTCCAGTTTTTCCTCTATTGATTTCTAGTTTCATTCTATTATGGAATAAAAATATTCTTTCTCTGATTTCAATCTTTTTATGTTTGTTACATCTTAGCCTCTTGTCTACTCTGGAGAATGTTCCATGTGCAGTTAAGAAACATGTATTTTCTGCAATTGTTGTGTGGGGTGTTCAGAATATATTATGTCCAATTGTTCTATAGTATGGTTCAAGTTCTCTGTTGGTGTAATGGATTACAATCATTGAATTTAAAGGGTGAGCAAGTTTTATATAACTGGAACAAATTGCGCTTAGTCATGGTTATAATTCTTTTTACACATTGTTGGATTAGATTTGCTAATATTTTCTTGAGAATTTTTGCATCAGTGTTCCTGACAGATATTGGTCTGTAGTCTTCTTTTGTTGTAATGTTTTTGGTTTTGACATTAAGGAAACAATGCCCTCATAGAACAAATTAAAAAGTATTCTATTTCTATCTTCTGAAAAGGATTGCAAAGAGTAGATGTACTTCCTTTCTTATATATGTCTGGTAACATTCATCAGTAAATTAGTCTGGGCTGAGTGTTTTCTGTTTTGGAAGACTGTCAATCATTGAGACAGTTTCTTTATCAGATACTAGCCTATTCAGATCACCTAATTCTTATGTGAGTTTTAGCATATTGTGTCTCTCAAGGAATAGTTTCATTTTATCCAGGTTATGGAATTTATGGGCATAGACTGTCCCTTGTATTACTTTTTTTTAATGTTCATAGACCTATAGTGACATCCCCTCTTTCACTTCAGTAATGTGTGTCCTCTCTTGCTCTTACTTTGTTAGCCTGTCTAGAGGCATATTGTTATAACCAACTTTTGGTTTCATTGATTTTCTCTATTGATTCACTGTATTCAATTTTACTGAGTTATAGTCTAAATCTTGTTTTTTTATTTCTTTTCTCCTGCTTATTTTTTATTTAATTTGTTCTTCCTTTTCTAGCTTCCAGGGTGGAAATTGTGATTTTTAAATTTTATATCTTTCAGGATGCCTGGGCGGCTCAGTTGTTAAGCGTCTACCTTTGGCTCAGGTCATGATCTTAGGGTCCTGGGATCGAGCCCCACATTGGGTTCACCGCTCAACAGGAAGCCTGTTTCTCCCTCTCCCACTCCCCTGTTTGTGTTCCCTATCTCGCTGTGTCTCTCTCTGTCAAATAAATAAAATCTTTTAAAAAATTTATATCTTTCTTATTTTCTAATATATACATTTAATGCTGTGAATTTTTCTCTAGGCACTGCTTTAGCTGCATTCACAAGATATTTTGTTTTAATTTTATTTAGCTCAAAATATTTTTTATTATCTCTTTGAGATTTCTTCTTTCACTCATTATTTAGGAGTATATTGTTGAATCCCAGAGTATTTAGGTATTTCTCAGCTCTCTTTCTTTTTTTTTTTTTTGTTTAGTTTCAGAGATAAAGTTTAATGATTCATCAGTTGCATATAATATCCAGTGTTCATTATATCAAGTACCCTCTAATACCCATCACCTAGTTGGCCATCCACCCACCCACCTCCCCTGCAGCAACCCTCAGTTTGTTTCTTATATTTAAGAGCTTCTTATGGTTTGTCTCCCTCTCTGATTTCGTCTTATTTTTTTTTTATTTTCAGCATAACAGTATTCATTATTTTTGCACCACACCCAGTGCTCCATGCAATCCGTGCCCTCTCTAATACCCACCACCTGGTTCCCCCAACCTCCCACCCCCTGCCACTTCAAAACCCTCAGATTGTTTTTCAGAGTCCATAGTCTCTCATGGTTCACCTCCCCTTCCAATTTCCCCCAACTCCCTTCTCCTCTCTAACTCCCCATGTCCTCCATGCTATTTGTTATGCTCCACAAATAAGTGAAACCATATGATACTTGACTCTCTCTTCTTGACTTATTTCACTTAGCATAATCTCTTCCAGTCCCATCCATGTTGATACAAAAGTTGGCTATTTATCCTTTCTGATAGAGGCATAATACTCCATAGTGTATATGGACCACATCTTCCTTATCCATTCATCTGTTGAAGGTCATCTTGGTTCTTTCCACAGTTTGGCGACCATGGCTATTGCTTCTATAAACATTGGGGTACAGATGGTCCTTCTTTTCACTACATCTGTATCTTTGGGGTAAATACCCAGTAGTGTAATTGCAGGGTCATAGGGAAGCTCTAGTTTTAATTTCTTGAGGAATCTCCACACTGTTCTCCAAAGTGGCTGTACCAACTTACATTCCCACCAACAGTGTAAGAGGGTTCCCCTTTCTCTACATCCCCTCCAACACATGTTGTTTCCTGTCTTGCTAATTTTGGCCATTCTAACTGGTGTAAGGTGATATCTCAATGTGGTTTTAATTTGAATCTGTGAATTAATTAACAATTAATTAGTTAATTAATGTGAATTAATTAACTAATTAATGTGAATTAATTTGAATCTCCCTGATGGCTAGTGATGATGAATATTTTTTCATGTGTCTGGTAGCCATTTGTATGTCTTCATTGGAGAAGTGTCTGTTCCTGTCTTCTGCCCATTTTTTTTTTATATGATTGCCTCTTTTGTGTGTGTTGAGTTTGAGGAGTTCTTTATAGATCTTGGATATCAACCTTTTGTCTGTACTGTCATTTGCAAATATCTTCTCCCATTCTGTGGGTTGCCTCTTTGTTTTCTTGACTGTTTCCTTTGCTGTGCAGAAGCTTTTGATTTTGATGAAGTCCCAAAAGTTTATTTTTGCTTTTGTTTCCTTTGCCTTTGGAGACATATCTTGAAAGAAGTTGCTGTGGCTGATATTGAAGAGATTACTGCCTATGTTCTCCTCTAGGATTCTGAAGGATTCCTGTCTCACGTTGAGGTCTTTCATCCATTTTGAGTTTATCTTTGTGTATGGTGTAAGAGAATGATCGAGTTTCATTCTTCTACATATAGCTGTCCAGTTTTCCCAGCACCATTTATTGAAGAGACTGTCTTTTTTCCACTGTATATTTTTTCCTGTTTTGTTGAAGATTATTTGACCATAGAGTTGAGGGTCCATATCTGGGCTCTCTACTCTGTTCCACTGGTCTATGTGTCTGTTTTTATGCCAGTACCATGCTGTCTTGGTGATCACAGCTTTGTAGTAAAGCTTGAAATCAGATAACGTGATGCCCCCAGTTTTATTTTTGTTTTTCAACATTTCCTTATGATTCGGGGTCTCTTCTGATTCCATACAAATTTTTGGATTATTTACTCCAGCTCTTTGAAGAATACCAGTGGAATTTTGGCCGGAATGGCATTAAAAGTATAGATTGCTCTAGGCAGTATAGACATTTTAACAATGTTTATTCTTCTGATCCAAGAGCATGGAATGGTCTTCCATCTTTTTGTGTCTTCTTCAATTTCTTTCATGAGTGTTCTGTAGTTCCTCGAGTACAGATCCTTTACCTCTTTGGCTAGGTTTATTCCCAGGTATCTTATGGTTCTTTGTGCTATAGTAAATGGAATTGATTCTCTAATTTCCCTTTCTGTATTTTCATTGTTAGTATATAAGAAAGCCACTGATTTCTGTACATTGACTTTGTATCCTGCCACGTTACTGAATTGCTGTATGAGTTCTAGTAGTTTGGGGGTGGAGTCTTTTGGGTTTTCCATATAAAGAATCATGTCATCTGCGAAGAGAGAGAGTTTGACTTCTTCATTGCCAATTTGGATACCTTTTATTTCTCTTTGTTGTCTGATTGCTGTTGCTAGGACTTCTAATACTATGTTGAACAAGAGTGGTGAGAGTGGCATCCTTGTCGTGTTCCTGATCTCAACGGGAAGGCTGCAAGCTTTTTCCTATTGAGGATGATATTTGCTGTGGGTCTTTCATAGATAGATTTGATGAAGTTCAGGAATGTTTCCTCTATCCCTATACTTTGAAGCGTTTTAATCAGGAACGGATGCTGGATTTTGTCAAATGCTTTTTCTGCATCAACTGAGAGGACCATGTGGTTCTTCTCTCTTCTCATATTAATTTGTTCTATCACAATGATTGATTTGCGAATGTTGAACCATCCTTGTAGCCCAGAAATTAATCCCACCTGGTCATGGTGGATAATCTTTTTAATGTGCTGTTGGATCCTGTTTGCTAGGATCTTGTTGAGAATCTTAGCATCCATATTCATCAGTGATATTGGTCTGAAATTCTCCTTTTTGGTAGGGTCTTTGCCTGGTTTGGGGATCAGGCTAATGCTGGCTTCGTAGAAAGAGTCTGGAAGTTTTCCTTCTGCTTCAATTTTTTGAAACAGCTTCAGGAGAATAGGTGTTATTTCTTCTTTGAAAGTTTGGTATAATTCCCCAGGGAATCTGTCAGGTCCTGAGCTCTTGTTTTTTGGGAGGTTTTTGATCACTGCTTCAATCTCGTTACTAGATATCAGTCTATTTAGGTTGTCAATTTCTTCCTGGTTCAATTTTGGGAGTTTATAGTATTCCAGGAATGCATCCATTTCATCTAGGTTGCTTAGCTTATTGACATATAACTATTGATAATAACTTCTGATGATTGTTTCTACTTCCTTGGTGTTAGTTGTGATCTCTCCCTTTTCATTCATAATTTTAGGAATTTGGGCTTTCTCTCTTTTCTTTTGGATTAGTGTGGCCAATGGTTTATTGATCTTATTGATTCTTTCAAAAAACCAGCTTCTAGTTTCATTGATATGTTCTACTGTATCTCTGGTTTCTACCTCATTGATCTTAGCTCTAATCTTGATTATTTCCCTTCTTATGTGTGGAGTTGGTTTGATTTGTTGTTGATTCTCCAGTTCTTTAAGGTGTAGAGACAGCTGGTGTGTTCTGGATTTTTCAATTTTTTTGAGGGAGGCTTGGATGGCTATGTATTTCCCCCTTAGGACCGCCTTTGCTGTATACCATAGGTTTTGGACTGAAGTGTCTTCATTCTCATTGGTTTCCATGAATTGTTTCAGTTCTTCTTTGATCTCCTGGTTGATCCAAGCATTCTTAAGCAAGGTGGTTTTTAGCTTCCAGGTGTTTGAGTTCCTTCTGAACTTTTCCTTATGTGAGCTCCAGTTTCAAAGCATTGTGATCTGAGAATATAGAGGGAATAATCTCAGTCTTTTGGTATCGGTTGAGTCACTATTTGTGACCCAGTATGTGATCTATTCTTGAGAAGGTTCCATGTGCACTTGAGAAGAATGAGTATTCTGTTGTTTTAGGGTGGAATGTTCTTTATATATCTATGAGGTCCATCTGGTCCAATGTGTCATTCAATGCTCTTGTTTCTTTATTGATTTTCTGCTTTGATGATCTGTCTATTTCTGAGAGAGGTGTGTTAAGATCTCCTACTATCAATGTATTCATATCAATATGACTCTTTATCTTGATTAACAGTTTTCTCATGTAATTGGCTGCTCCCATATTGGGGTCATAGATATTTACAATTGTTAGATCATCTTGGTAGATAGTCCCTTTAAGAATTATGTAGTGTCCTTCTGTATCTCTGACTACAGTCTTTAGTTTAAAATCTAATTTATCTGATATGAGAATCACTACCCCGGCCTTCTTTTGAAGCCCATTGGTATGAAAGATGCTTCTCCATCCCTTCACTTTCAGTCTGGGTGTATCTTTAGGTTCAAAATGGGTCTCTTGTAGACAACATATGGATGGATCCTGTCATTTTATCCAATCTGCAACCCTGTGCCATTTTATGGGCACATTTAGGCCATTCACATTGAGAGTGATTATTGATAGATACGTTTTTATTGACATCGTGTTACCTTTGAAGTCTTTCTTTCTGTAGATTGTCTCTATATTTCTGTTCAATGCTATTCTTAGGATTTTTCCTCTTTTATAGAGCCTCCCTTAATATTTCCTGCAGTGTTGGCTTGGTGGTTGCATAGTCTTTTTAGCCTTGCCGGTCTTGGAAACTCTTTATCTCTCCATCCATTTTGAATGTCATTCTTCCTGGATAAAGTATTCTTGGCTGCATGTTCTTCTCCTTTAGTGCCCTGAATATATCTTGCCAGCCTTCCTGGCTTGCCAGGTCTCTGTGGACAGGTCTGACATTATTCTGATGGGCTTTCTTCTGTAAGTAAGGAGCCTCTTTGTCCTAGCGGCTTTCAAGAGATTATACTTACAATTATGATTCCTCAATTTGACTATCAGGTGCCTTGATGTTTTTCTGGAATCTATAATCTTGGGTGGAGACCGTTCGGCCTCTAGCACATGAACGCTGGTTCCATTCGTGAGATTGGGAAAATTTTCATGAAGAACTTGTTCCACTATATCTTCTAGACTTCTTTCTTTCTCCACCCCTTCAGGGATTCCAATAATTCTGATGTTGGAATGTTTCATGGCATCATTGATTTCCCTGATTCTGTTTTCGTGGTTTCTAAGCTGTTTGTTCCAGGCTTCCTCCTGATCCTTTCTCTCTATCTGTTTGTCCTCCAGATCACTAATTCTATCTTCTGTCTCAGTTACCCTAGCTTTGAGAGAATTTAGATTAGATTGGAACTCATTGAGAGCATTGTGAACCTCATCCCTGGTAGCTTTTAGCTCTGCCTAACATTGCGAACATCATCTCTGGTTGCTTTCAGCTCGGCCCTAATCAATTCCTTTTGGTCATCCATGGCTTTCTCCAACCTAGCCATTGCCTGGATAACTGTTAGCCTGAATTCTCTTTCCGACATATTGTCTATGTTGATAGCCATTAGCTCTGTTGCATAAGGTCCATCCTCTGTATTTTTCTTCTGTTGGGCATTCCTCCTACTAGTCATTTTGGTGAGAGATGACTGAACAGATGTAGCTGGATTTATCAACCATGGTGCAGTCAAGGTGCACCCTGGAACTCTTCTGAGCAATCAGGATTCCCCACCCAAATGAGAGAAAAAAGAAAAGAAAACGAAAAAAAAAGAGAGAGAGAGAGAGACAGGAAAGAAAGGGAAGATAAAAGAGAAGGTTCAGCCCGAATGGGCCCCAAGGTAAGATTTATGAAGTATACAAACAAAAACAGACAAACAAAAAGACTGATAAAAGTATATGACAAGAGAAAAAATATATATATATATACATATATATGCAAATAAAGGAAGAACCTCATCAAAAAGAACCCCAAGTGTAAGATTTATATACAAGGAGGACAAACACAAAAACACAGAAACACTGGTGGAAGAAAAAGATGGGAGAGTGGTTATAAATTCTCAGTGTGGGCGAGGAAAGTTGTTTTGATTCTTCCTGGATGTATCTTGATATCTTTGTTAAAGGACTCAACTTTCCTGAGATAACGGGGGATTAAAAATTGGTTTACCTATAGGGGTAGTATTGATTGGGGAAAGGGGATTACTTTGAAGTTTAACTCTATATGAATATTAGAAAATAAAAATAAAAAAGGAATAAACTAGACTAAACTAAACTAAAATTTTTAAAAATTTTTAAAAATAGAAATGCAAAAGAAAAACGCAGGTGTATGTATCAAAAAGTTCAGGTTAGAAGGTTATTATAGAATTTGATGTACTGGACAGCTCACTGTGATGGTAAATAGGTTAAAAAATTATCTATATATAAAAAAAGTGAGCCAGAATAGTGGGAACAAATTAAAAATAAAAGTTGTCCTATGAAGTAGTGGTGGTGGTTCTCTTGTAGGTTTTTTTTGTTTTGTTTTGTTTTGTTTTTTTCTTTCCTGGTTGGTTTTCTGGGGGAGGGGTCTGCCACGTGGGTTTTCAGTCAATGATGTTCCCTGAGTTAAGTCCTCCAGTCCCCCTCAAGGGGGTGGGCTCTGAGGAAACTGGTTTTTTCAGGCTTTTGTTCTCTGGAGGTTTTTATGTTTGTTCACTTTTTTTTTTTTTTTTCCTCTCGCCTTGACCGCTTTTGATGGTTTTTGTAGGTTTAGAGGAAAGCAAACTGCACCCTGACCTCCCTCTCAGAGAGAAGCCTCAGTCTGTTCTTCTGTGGGTGTTGCAGAGCTCATATAAATTTCCCCTTGGCCACTGGCAGAGCAGGTTCCGAGTAGCGGTCCCTGGGGATGCAGGATCTTCCGCGTGTACCCAAAACCACTGCAGTGGCGGCTATCTGGGCAGCTCCAGACCGCCAGAGAGGTTCCAAGCAGCGTTTGCACACTGAGATTTTCCCGCTGGCCCGGTCTGGGAGTGCCTGGTCTTTCTGGGTCTAAGAGCGCCGGGCTTGCACGCACATCTCTCAGGGGAGGCTGCAGGTCGCGCGCGCGCGTGTCTCTGGCTCTGAGAGCGGAGTGCAGGTCTTAAAGCACCAGGCTGGGCCTTCACGCATCTCTCTCTGGGGAGAGTTTGGGGCGCTCGTCTTAGGCTCTGAAACAATGGCGCAGGTCTAAGAGCGCCGGCTGGGACTTTGTGTACCTCTCTCAAGGGAGGATGGGGGGCACATGCATCTCAGGCTCTGTAGTAGGGCTCGCACGTTCTGCTGTCTGGTGTGGCTCCCATCCCCTCACAGGAACCAGACCCCACACAATCTCGGGCACGCTGGCGGCTCAGGGACCAAGACCTGGTTTCTCCACCGCACCCTCTCTGGCTCAGTGCCAAGGGAGGCTGTCCTGGGACCGGGGACTTAAGCCCCTGTCCCTAGCCGCCAGGATTCCCACAATTTCCTCCCCGCGATCCTTTGCTCTTTTGGAGTGCTTTCAACCAGTCTCCAAGTTAATGCTGGTCCCCAGATGCAGGACACTCTCGCTCGTGTTAGGGGTATTACTTTCCAACCGGTCGCCTCTGGTGGCTCCCTCCCCCTTTTGTTTATCTTCCGATATCAGTCCGCCATTCCCACTCTGCTTTACCTGCCCACTGGTGTCTTCTGCCCCTGTAGAGATCCAGACGTGTATAATTCTGATCTCAGGCTGATTTCATGGGTGATCTGAGTTCTTTGGTAGGTAATCAGCTCACTTTAGGGTACAGGTTGAAAAGGCGCTTCTTCCTACTTCCCTGCCATCTTGTCCCCCCATTAATTCTCAGCTCTCTTTCTTTTGTTGTTTACAGTGTAATTTCATTGTGGTCTAAGAACATACATTATGTGATTCCTATTCTTTTAAATTTGTTAAGGTGGTTTTATGGCTCAAAACAGGCTCTATACTGGTGAGTGTTCCATGCAAGCTTTGCAAGCTTGAGAATGATTTGTATTCTGCTGTTTTTGGATAGAGCAGTCTATAGAGGTCAATTATACCCGGTTGATCAATGATGTCATTTAGTTCAACTGTATCCTTACTGATTTTTCTGCCTGCAGCAACTGTCAATTTCTGATAAAGGTATGTTGAATTCTCCAAATATAGTAGCAGGTTTATCTATTTCTCCTTGGAATTCTATCAGCTTTTGCTTCATGTATTTTGATATTCTGTTTTTAGCTACATACATGTTAAAGATTATTATTGTGGTTTTAATTAAGAATTTTATATAATTCTATTTTCTCTCCTTCTTGGCATATCAGTTGTACTTCTTTTTATTTTTTTACTTTTTTTAGTCACTGCCCTAGAGTTTGCAGTATACATTTACAACTAATCCAAGTCTACTTTCAAATAACACTACACCACCATGAGAGTACCTTTTAATAACAAATTAACCTCCCTCCTGTCCTTTGTATCATTGCTGGCACTCATTTTGCTTATACATGTACATGCACATACATTTATCTAACAGGTAAACATTTATTCAAAATAATTATAGCAACTGTGTATAAATGTATGTTTATATATAATGTTCATATAATTATTTTGAACAATCAACACTTTAGATAAATTACAAACAAGAAAACTAAAAGATTTTATTTTACTTTCACTTATTTCATCTTTAATACTCTTCCTTTCCTTAAGCAGATTTGAATGTTTGACCTACATCATTTTCCTTCTCTCTAAGAATTTACTTAACATTTCTTTCAAGCTGGGGTACTTATACCAAATTATCTCAATTTTTGTTTGTCTGAGAAATTTTTTATTTCTCCTTCATTTTTGAAGAATTATTTTTCAGGATATAGAATTCTCCTTTTTTTTCCCCCCTCCTAACACTTTAAAATTTCACTCCACTTTTCTTGCTTGCATGGTTTCTGAGGACAAATTAAATGTAATTTTTATCTTTGTTTCTTGATAGCCAACGTGTTGTTGTTTTTGTTGTTTAAACTCTGGCTTCTTTAAGGATTTTTTTTTTCCCCATCATTGACATTTTGCTGTTTGGAGATGATATGCCTAGATCTATTGTTCTGTTGGCATTTATCCTACTTGGTATTCTCTGAAATTCCTTGATAAGTAGTTTGGTGTCTGGCATTAATTTGAGAAAATTCTCCATCAGTATCCCTTCAAATATTTCTTTTGTTCCCATCTCTCCTTTTTCTCCTTCTGATATTCCTGTTACTCATATGTTCCATAGTGTGTAGTTATTAGTTGTCCTACAGTCCTTAAACATTGCTTGCTTGCTTTTTTTTTTTTTTTTTTGTCTTATTTCTCTTTGCCTCTCATTTTGGGAAGTCTCTATTGAGGTATTCTCATGATCAGAGATTCTTTCTTTAGTATGTCCAATATACTAGCTAATAATCCCCTCAAAGTCTTTCTTCATTTCTGTTACTTTTTTGAAACTTAGCATTTCTTTTTGGTTCTTTCTTAAGATTTCCATCTGTCTGCTTACATGGCCCATGTGTTCTTGAATGATGTGTGTTTTGTCCAATAGAGTCCTTAGTATATTAATAATAGTTTTTAAAAGTTATGGTCTAGGAATCCCAACATCCTTGCCATATCTAAGTTTGGTTCCAGCTTTTGCTCTTTCTCTTCAAATTGTGTTTTTTGCCTTTTAGTATGTCTTGTAATTTCTTTCTGATAGCTAGACACAATGTCCTGGGTTTGAAAACTGCCACAAATAGGCCTTTAGTAATGTGGCAGTAAGATGTAGGGAGAGGGGGATTGCTCATTGTTCCATGATTAGGTCTCAGTCTTTTAGTAAACTTTTACATCTGAGCTATAAATTTCCTGTGTTATACCCAATTTCCCCTTCATTCCGCTTAGGAGGAACCAGATGTCTAGGGTGGACTGAAGTTGGCTCTTTCTCTTTTCCCACCTGGAAGGCTAGAGCCAGCCAGAATTGAGTATTTCCTTTCCTCCAGACCAGTTAGACTCTGATAAAACCTTAGCAGGTTAGGGTTTGGCTAACTAGTTTTTCCTAAATGCAGACCTTGTTAAGAAGAACAGAATGCTGTGATGTATTTCAAAATGGTTCACTTTCCCCTGCCCCTGCCGAATGAGAGGATTTTCTTTTATAACACTGTGAGGACCTGATGAGTTCCTGTATGTAAAACTTATGGAAGAGTGGCGACCGATCAATGACTGGGTTCCCCTGGAGTTTATCTCTCAGGCTTGCCCACACTAAGCCTCTAGCAACTTGTCAATTGTAGTTTGTATTTTCTTATCCTGGCACTGCTTCCCATGGAGATTTCTGCTCCAGTAAATTGTATTCTTCCGTCTTAACTTACTGGTTTCTTCAGCTTCGGAAGCAGCAGTTTGCCCTGTAATCTTGCTTCTCTTATGGGTCCAAGAAGAGTTGCTGACTTTTCAGATGGTTCCGCTTTTTACTTGTGGTTAGGGTGCAGTGTAAACTTCCAGTGTCTCACATGCTTGACTGGAAAACTGAAGTCTGGATTCTGGTTTTTTTTTTTTTTTTTTTTTAAGATTTTATTTATATATTTGACAGAGAGAGATTGAGATCACAAGTAGGCAGAGGCAGGCAGAGAGGAAGAGGGAAGCAGGCTCCCTGCTGAGCAGAGAGCCCGATGTGGGGCTCAATTTGGGGCTCGATCCCAGGACCCTGAGACTGTGACCTGAGCTGAAGGCAGAGGCTTAACCCACTAAGCCACCCAGGTGCCCCTGGATTCTGTTGTTTTAATCCATCCTGCCACTCTTTGTTTTGACTGGGGATTTTTAAACATTTACATTTAAAATAATTGTTCATAAGAAAAGATTTACTATTATCATCTTATTGTTTTCTGTATGTCTTATAATTTTTTTTTGTCCCTCCTTTCCTCTCTTACTGCCTGCCTTTGTATTTTTTTTAATTTTTGCAATGACACTACTTGATTCCTTAACATTTTGTTTTGTGAATATTTGACAAATATTTTCTTTGTGATTGCCAGAGGGGTTATATATAACATCCTAAAGTTATAACAATGTATTTGAAACTGATAACAACTAGATTGCAATTGCATACAAAAGTTCTACTCCTCCCTTTAGAGCTTCACCATCCACACTCTATGTTATTAATGTTACAAAGTACATCCTTATATGTCCTATACCCATTAACTTAGATTTATAATTCTGTTTGTGCTTTTGTCCTTCCTATCCTGTAGCAGAATAAAAAGTAGAGTTATGAACCAAAATTGTGATCATACTGGTTTTTATATCTGTGTGTGCTTTATCTTTACTGAAGAACTTTATATTTTTGTATAGGTTTGAGTTACTCTCTAACTTCCTTGAATTTCAACATAAAAGACTCCCTTTAGCATTCCTTGCAGAGAATGTCTAGAGATAATGAACTTTCTCAGTTTTTGTGTACCTGGAAATGTTCTAATTTTTCCTTTATTTTTGAAAAGCAGTTTTGCTAGATAAGGAATTCTTGGTTATTTTTAAAAATAATTTAAACATACCATCCCCCTCTCTTCTGGCCTGCAAAGTTTATGTCTCAAGTTGACATTGGGATGAAGTTGATGTATACAAGGAATAAAGAATGTGTTCTGTATTTTTTCAGTTCCCTTCAGGTCCTGTTATGTGATTGATAAATTATACCAAAATACTGGGCGCCTGGGTGGCTCAGTGGGTTAAGCCGCTGCCTTCGGCTCAGGTCTTGATCTCAGAGTCCTGGGATCGAGCCCCGCATCGAGCCCCGCATCGGGCTCTCTGCTCAGCAGGGAGCCTGCTTCCTCCTCTTTCTCTGCCTGCCTCTCTGCCTGCTTGTGATCTCTCTGTCAAATAAATAAATAAAATCTTAAAAAAAAAAATTATACCAAAATACTAAGAGATGGCTTCATCTGTAACTATGCCTGAAATTAGGAAGATTATCAAACCTTTTACCAAAGTACTAATACTGCCCCTCTCCTAGTGATTCCATAAGGACCTGGTTGTGTCAGATGTTATCCCTGCTTATCCTCTGAGATTACCATGTTGAAGCTGCTATATATAGAAACTGCATGTTTAGGCTGCTTCTTTGTTCTGAATCAGTTTCTTCTTGAACTAATTAAGGTTATGAAACAAGAAATGGATGGAGAGAAAGATACAATCTGAATGATCTAAGGAAAACTTTCAAGGACATGGGATTTTCTTAACATCTTTTTACTTTCTGAATGTCCTGGAGTCAAGAGGGAAGATGTAATTCTTTGAAACTGAGAGAATGCACATTTTTCATTCTTTATGGATAAAATGAAGAAAAAAAATTCTAGGAAGCAAAGATCTTTTTAAGGATATCATAAAATGAGGATTATCTCTTATTTTGACCATATTTCATATTATATGAATTTATTGAAGGAACAAAATAAGGCTACTTCATGATCTCCATACTCAATGACAGGTTGGCATTTTCAGGGAGATGATACCATAGAGGTTGTATTATGTGTGTTTGTACAAGAAAAAAAAAAATTAGAAACCAGCGTGTGTGTATCTGTGAGTGTGTGTACTTTCCAGTTCCATTTTTGCAAATGCTCTGTATTGTATCTGTAACTCCAACATGTACTTAGCACCTAAACAAGTGATAGCCACTACATTAGTCTAGATTATAACATTTCCTATTGGTTATGTGCTTACACATGAATGTTGGGGACCTTTGTTTACTCACAGAATTTTATTTCACTTTAATCTCTTTGTAATCTTTGAGTCCCAGCTACACTAGATTTATTTAATTACATCATGATTGTCCTTCAGGTGGAACTTCGCTTATGCTCCTTTCCTTTTCCTTTGTTTATATGTGTGTGCATATGGGTGCAGATAGGTAGATATGCATTATTTATATCTATACCTAAATATCTATATTCAGAACCCAGGGGAAAAACTCATGCAATCTTCACATTCTAGCCTAAGTAGAAGACTTTTCTTAACTCACTAAACTTAATTTGATCCCTTGCTATCATTTCTGTGTAACTCATCCTTCCATCTCCTTTGGGGAAAAAATTTGCCTTATATATTACCTGTTTAAAGTTATAGTGTAATTACTTGTTAAAAGCTAAATCATGGGCAGGGGGAAAGCCATAGTTGTGTTCTTCAAGTGTTTTTCACTATAATAAAGCTAGGTTCTAGTAAGTGTAAAAGCCTAGAAACTATATATGTATATATAGTTTCTTATATGGAATATAAGAGTTTTGGCATTATTCAGGAAAGCCTATATAGCGATAACTCTGTGTAACTTATTAGTTCATATTGCATTTATGAGAATTTGTTTGAGATATAAGGAAAGCAGATTCTCCTTAAAAACTGATGACAACATAACCACATACATACTAAGTACTGCCTTAATAGGCGATAAGAAAAGCAGAAAAGTAGTAACCAAGGGTTACTCTACAACTAGAGTATTTGTAGTGACTTAGAAGTTAGTTCTTTTCTTCAACTCTCCCAGCTCCTGCCTCATGCTCAACCCCTTTATCCCAGGGCTTCTCTGCCACGGAGGTTTGACTATATGTTGGAACTATAGGAAGAGGTATAAAGAAACCCACTACAGTCAGTAACTGGTACCTAAAGCATCATTAGGTAAATATACAAGTCCAATAAATAAACTGTTGTGCATGTTTGGAAATTCGGGTTTCTGGATCAATAAATGAAGGAGCACAATTAGTATACAACTGTGCAGTGAAATAATCTAAATCAGAAAAAAAAAGAGGATAAAAAAGTAGTGAGGGGTTAATGTTAAGAAATACCTTATCTTTACAAACAGATATCTGCTGGTTCAAAAAAACATAATATGTGCCTACTTAAGTAGTACATGATAGAAAGAAATAGGCAAAAAGAAAAAAGTAACATCGTTGATAACTTTGACAGATTAGTTACATATGCAGAGTTGCAAATGAAAGGCTAAAGATAGAAATTGAGTTGATGCTACTTCAAAAGTTGTGCCAAAGACTTCAATATCGTGTCCAGAGAGGGACAAAGACCATTTATTTCTATTCCCCACATGAATGGCAGAGTGGATTATAAGGGTCCTTTCAATAACTCCTAGATATTTTCACAGTCTCTGCTAGATCACTTCCAGTTATGGAAAACTCACTGACCTGAGGGGAATACTGAATGAGAGCTTAAGGAAAAAACTCAGTAACCCCTCAGTAAATATTTGTTGAACTAAGTACAGGTGTGACTAAAGATGGAATCTTTTATTGCAAATGAAGGGACAAGGTGACATATAGGTCCCTGATATAGTAAGTATTATCTTTCTGTACTTCTGTCATTTGGTATGTTATTACCGATTTTAGCATTATTATCCTAGTGAATTTAAATACACATGATTATGACTTAAATTGTTTTTAGCAACAAATCATTAAGGGTCTTCTTGAACTGAACCTCCATGTTTTCAGCATCTGGTTGTGCTGCTTCCTCTTCAGAAGTAGTGACAAAAACCAAAGGGAAAAGCAACATGCCTCCTCTCAACACTTTTCATCCCTCTCCTGTCACCTTCCTGTTGATGGGCATCCCGGGACTAGAGCACCTGCATGTCTGGATTGGGATTCCCTTCTGCTCCATGTATGTGGTGGCTGTGGTGGGGAATGTGACCATCCTAGCTGTGGTGAGGGCAGAGCGAAGCCTCCATGAGCCTATGTTCCTCTTTCTCTGCATGCTCTCCATCACCGACCTGGTCCTCTCCACATCCACCCTGCCGCGAATGCTCTCTCTCTTCTGGCTCGGAGCCCATGACATTGCTTTTGATGCCTGCCTGACCCAAATGTTCTTCATTCACAGTTTTACTGCTATGGAATCAGGCTTTTTCCTGGCCATGGCCTTTGACCATTATGTCACCATTTGTCATCCACTGTGCCATGCTCACTCATGCTCACATCACCATAATGGGTATTATTGTGGTGATTTGGGGCATAGCCTTCTTTTCTCCACATCCCATCCTGCTCAAACAGCTGCCCTACTGCAGAACACGAATCATTGCCCATACCTACTGTGAGTTCATGGCTGTGGTGAAGTTGGAGTGTATAGACATAAGGGCCACCAAGAGTTATAGCCTCAGTATGGCTTCTATCATTGGCTCATGTGATGCCATTCTCATTGCTGTATCCTATGCCTTCATCCTCCACTCTGTATTCCACCTGCCATCCCGAGAAGCTGGCTTTAAGGCTTTGGGCACATGTGGATCACATGTCTGTGTTATTCTTGTGTTCTATTCCACAGCCGGTTTTTCCATTTTCACTCACCATTTTGGGAAGAATGTGCCTGCACATATCCATATTTTTATTGCAAATATGTACCTTTTGGTGCCCCCTTTGTATATGGAGTAAGGACCAAGAAAATACGGGAGCGCGTTCTTAGGATATTAATGGTCAAAGTTGCTTGATTTTAGTTGGATTGACAAAATAAATGGAAATAAAAGAGATGATATGAGTAAGATAAGTTGCTGCTCTTACTCCTGCAAGTTGAATTGCATCTACTGCCTGAAAGTTCTCTTGTTTACTACATGTCTATGAATTCCAAAAATTCTAATCTAACAAGTTATTTCAGCTTAGTCATTTATTAAATATTGGAGGACACATTGTTAATCTCCTTCTAACTGTATGTCTTTTGGAGGATAATTACAAATAGAGAGTGAACAATAGAAAGAGAAAAAGAAGAGAAAAGACATACATTGTAAACAAAATAAGATTCCTCTAGAGAACTAAATGATGGATACTTTCCTACTCTTGCTTATGGAACAGTTTAGGGTACAACTGAAAGAAGCTTCCCCTGATGTTTCTTTTTGTTAATATATATTTGTATGTTGGTAATAAAGAAAAAGCCATGAAGATCAATCTATCATCTACGTATCTATCTATCCAATATTACCATTCATGTTTTTATGCATTAAGGTGGAATGTAACTAAAGGGTGTTTACTGGTGCCTTTTTTATTATTGTGGTAAAATACCATAACTAATAGTTATTATTTTAACCACTTTTAATTGTCCAGTCCAGTGATTCATGCGTTCACATTGTTGTGCAATCATCACCACCAACCTTCTTCAGAGATTTTTTTAATCTTCCCCATCTGGAATTCTATGCATTAACATTAACTCCCCATTCCCTACATCCCCTGACAACTACTATTATTCTTGCTTTCTCTGTGAATTTGGCTCCTCTAGGTACTTCATCCAAGTGGAATCATAACAGTATTTGCCCTTTTGTGATTGGCTTATTTCATTCAGCATAAAATCTTCAAGGCTCATTCATGTTGTAGAATGCATCAGAATATCCTTCCTTTTTAATGTTGAATAATATTCCTGATATTATAGTGGACTATAGTTATACAGAGAAAACATATAGATCTAGATGTAGATTCCTATCTATCATCCATCTATCATCTATCTATCATCTATCATCTACCTATCTTACATTTTACTTATCCATTTATCTGTGGATGGATGTTTTCCTTCTACCTTTTGGCTATTGTGAATATTGTTGCTATGAATATAGTTGTATAAATATCTGTTCGAGTCCCTATTTTAATTTATTTGGGATATATATCCACAAGTCAAATTGCTGTATCATATGGTAATTCTTTGTTTTCATTTGTAAGGAATGATCATGCCTTTTTCTACAGCATCTGTATCATTTTACATTCCCACTAGCAATGCACAAGTGTTCCAATGTTTTCATATCCACACCAACTGCTGTTTCCTTTTTTTTTTTTTTAAGATTTTGTTTAGTTATTTGAAAGACAGAGATCACAAGTAGGCAGAGAGGCAGGCAGAGAGAGAGAGGAAGGGAAGCAGGCACCCCACTGAGCAGAGAATCCGATGTGGGGCTCGATCCCAGGACCCTGAGACCATGACCCGAGCCGAAGGCAGAGGCTTAACCCACTGAGCCACCCAGGCGCCCCAACTGCTGTTTCTTTTTTAATTTTATTTTTTAAAGTAATAGCTATCATAATAAATGTGAAGTAATGTCTCATTGTGGTTTTTGATTTTCATTTCCCTAAAAATTATTGATGTTGAACATCTTTTCACGTGTTTATTTGCCATTTGTACACATTCTTTGCAAAAGTGTTTATTCAGGTCATTTGCTCATTTTCTGATCCAGTCATTTGTTGTTATTGTCATTGCTGTTGAGTTTTAGAAGTTCTTTATGTATCCTGGCTATTAATTTCTTATCAGATGTATGATTTTCAAGTATCCTCTCCTATTCTGTGGGTTGCCTCCTTTTTACTCTGTTGATAGTGTCCTTTGATGCACTAAAGTATTTTTTCTGTCATTTTTAATTAAAGAATAATCAACATACAGTGTTCATATAAGTTTCAGGTGTACAATATAGTGATTCAACACTTACCTATATCACCTGGAACTCATCACAGCAGGTATACTCCTTAATCTGCATCACCTATATCACCCATCCCCCCATCCACCTCTCCTTTGGCAACCACCAGTTTGTTCTCCATATTTAAGCACAGAAGTTTTAATTTTGATGACATCCAGCTTATTTTTTTTTTTTTTACTTCTGTTGCCTATGTTTTGGTGTCATATCCAAGATATTGTCAAATGCAATGAAGCTTTTCTTTTATTTTTTATATTTTTATATTTATATATTATTATATTTTTATTTTATTTATTTAGTTTTGCATGAAGTTTTTCTTTTATTTTTTTTCCCTAAGAATTTGAAAGCTTTAGCTCTCCTATTTAGGTGTTTGATCTATTTTTACCAATCTTTTATATGCTGTGAATCCAACTTCATTCTATTTTATGTGGATCTGTAGTTTTTTCATCACCATTTGTTGAAAAAAATTATTCTTTCCCCATTGAATGATCTTGTAGAAATTACCTGACCATATGTGTGAGAGTTTAATTGGGAGCTCTCCTTTTTATTCCATAGGTCATATGTCTATCTTTAGGCCAGTAACATACTGGTTTAATGACTTGTCATTTTGGAGTAAGTTCTGAAATCAGGAAGTATGAGACCTGAACTTTGTTTTTATTTTTCAAAAAAAAAATTTTTTTGGCTATTTTGTGTTCCTTGAGATTTTGTATGAATTTTACATTGGATTTTTCTGTTCAAAAAATGCCAGTATGACTTTGATAGGGATTGCATTGAATTTGTAGATCACTTTGGGTAGTATTAACTTATTAACAATATTATGTCTCCCAATCTATGGGTATGGGATAATTTTCCATTTATTTGTGTCTTCGTTAATATCTTTCTACAATGTTTTATGTTTTTTTACTGTACAAGTATTTGTCTCTTTGCTTAAATCATTCCTATTTTATTCTTCTTGATATTATTATAAATGGAATTACTTAGATAATTTCCTTTGTATAAAATGCAATTTTTGATTTTTGCATGTTGATTTTGAATCCTGCAATTTTGCTAATTTATTTATTAGTTCTATTAGGTGTGGGTGTGTGTGTGTGAGAGAGAGAGAGAGAGAGAGTGAGAGAGATCTTTATGGCTTTCTTCTTAACAAATCAAGTCATTTGTAAACAGAGATAATATTATACCTTCCTTCCCAACTGGGATGCCTTTTATTTTTTTTTTCTTGTCTATTTATTCTGGCTACAACTTCCAGTACTATGTTAAATACAAGTGATAGAAATGGGTATTCTTTGTCTTGTTCCTGGTCATAGAGAACAAACTCTCAGTCTTTCACCATTGAGTACAGTGTTAGCACAAGTGTTTTTCATATATGGCCTTTATTATGTTGGGGTCAAGGTTGCTGGTTATTTTTTATTATTCCCTTTCTAATATTTTTTTAAAAAAGTTAACTATGTAATACTGTCATTCTTTCAAATCAACCAATTACCAAAGCCATATAGTATTGTGAAAGGTATCTATATTAGTCAGAATCTAACCAGGAAACAAAAGTTCTTGAATATTTAAGATAGGGCATCTTCAATACTAATAATTATATAAGCTATAGAACTTCCAAGAAGTGAAATATTTAAAAATAAAGTCTTCCAGAAATTAAGAAGTATAGGTACTCATTGGGGTACCTGGGTGGCTTAGTTGGTTAAGACTCTGATCTTGATCTTAGCTCAGTTCTTGATCTTGGGGTCATGAGTTCAAGCCCTGCGTTGGACTCCATGCTAAGCCTGGAGTCTAATTAATAAATTAAAAAAATTTTTTTTTAATTTTTATTTTATATATTTTTTCAGTGTTCCAAAACTCATTGTTTATGTACCACACCCAGTGCTCCATGAAATACATGCCCTCCATAATACCCACCACCAGGCCCACTCCATCCCCATCCACCACAAAACCCTCAGTTTGTTTCTCAGAGTCCACAGTCTCTCATAGTTTCATATCTTTGAGATTTGATTGAGATATGAGATATGATTTGTATTTCTTATACAAAAAAATTTTTTTAAAGAACTATGGGAAGCCATACCAACTCTAGGTCTGTGAAACAGAGAGAAGAATCAGGAGTTCAATCATATCTCAAAGATATGAGTCTCTCAGTGGAAGCTTAAACCATGGAAGTCCCCTCTGGCAGGATCTGGAGTCCTGGAGCAAATGGCAGTTAAAAAGAGTAAGAAATAGGGAGAAATAAACCAGGTTTTTCTTTATTTTTCCCTAATATTTTCCCACCAGTGCCCCCACTGAACAAACCCAGCATAAATATAGATCATCTGTGATCCTGAAAAATATAGCCTATAATGTTCATCACTCCTGAAATACAGAAATAGAATAGGAGGATGAGGAAGGACATATCTATAAGGAAAACATACCCATTATTTGCATAACGCACTAACCAAAATGTAATTAGTGATTCCTTTGTAGAGGGGGATAATGAATATTCTGTACTTGATCAAACAAGTAAAGTTCATGGGTGATTCAAGAATAGGAACATGGCTAGAAAATATCCTAGAGCTTCAGTTGTTTTTCAGAACTAAATAAGAATAAGAACTAATACTTTAGAATATCTGGAGACATATAGGAATGTTAATGTTGACACCCTAATTAAATCATAAACATGCACCTTTCTGGTATCCCCCACTCCTTCTAGTTCTCATCACATACAATGTAAGAAGACATTAATTTACAACCTCTGAATGTGCTTAGGCCCAAGGGGTATAATAAATCAAGTATCTCAAGAGACTTGGGAGTCCAGAGGCCATCTCCTTTTTGTTTCTAAGCTAAGAGCTTAGGTGGTGAAGACACTACAAGATTGATTCCCTTCAAGAGACCAAATTGTGCCTGGAGAGACTGGGAGAGACTAGTGAAATTGTTTACAATCAGATAGCATTCTCATGAGTGGTGATAGGCAGGATATTCCTTGCAGGCCTCTAGTCCCCCAAGAAAAGAGGTATAATGGCTCTTGCAGTTATAGCCAGTATTAAGCTGACCCTCAGGGTGAGAAATGAGACCATCTCATTGTAAAGGTAAGATAACCAGGATATAGGGTGAAAAATTGTAGTTGAGTTGGGATGGGAAAATTCAGGGCTTGCATGAGAAGGGAATATTGGAGCCTATGATGGGGCTCTAGATCCAGTCTTAAGTAATGAAGGCAGCACCTATGGTTCTCTGAAAGATGCTTAAACTTCTTAACAAAAAATAAGGTAGAAGATGAACTCAATATTTAAGATGATCTGAAACCTTTGTTCATAACTATTAATCTACTCCTAGGATTTAGTACTGAGCCACATTTGTCAAAACCTTTAAAAAAAATCACACTTAGTTTTATTCTGAGTGAAAGGATACCTCATGTTACATAAGATCACCATATACCAATATTTGAAACAAAATAATGATTTATCGATTTTGTATTGTTAGGATACCTTTCCAAAATAATTGCTTACATATTCTA
>NW_019154152.1:9622486-9641738 GCF_002288905.1 Enhydra lutris kenyoni
AGGCACCCTTTCTGGCAATCTGATATGTGGGAGCCAAGAGTTGCATTTAAAAGTTGGCTTCAGAAATCAGACCTGTAAACGCAGACAACAAACTGAGGGTTGCTAGAAAGAAGGGGGTGGGAGATAGAAAAAAATGGGTAAAGAGGAGTGGGAGATAGAGGCCTTCTGTTATGGAATGAATTAAGTCACAGAAATAAAAGGCACAGGCACCCTTTCTGGCAATCTGATATGTGGGAGCCAAGAGTTGCATTTAAAAGTTGGCTTCAGAAATCAGACCTGTAAACGCAGACAACAAACTGAGGGTTGCTAGAAAGAAGGGGGTGGGAGATAGAAAAAAATGGGTAAAGAGGAGTGGGAGATAGAGGCCTTCTGTTATGGAATGAATTAAGTCACAGAAATAAAAGGCACAATATAGGGCATATGGGGGTGGGGAAAGTTTGCTTTGGAAACAAAAGTCAGTGTGAAGTATATTGTCTGATTGATGAATGTATTACTCACTTTCTGGAAAAATTTGATTGATCTTTTACAAAAAACATACAAATATCTGGTAATCTGAATAATTGTGCTTTTCAGACTTAGTCATTTTCTCTATAGTCCTTTGCTAAATATTTTCTTATCATTCAGTTGAACTCATTTTATGAAGATAAGTGTCCTTCACTTATTAGCTCAATGAATCATCTTTAAAAATAGGACCAGTTTTGTTCATACCTCTTCATTCTGCTTTTTTAGATCATTTCCCCAATTGTTCTTTAGTATTTCCCAAGTCACCTTTTCCTTATATCTGTAAGTTCTATCATTGGGAGGGGAATAAGAGAATTAAAATATCACAAATCACTGATCTCATTCGTGATGGTAGTACTTACATTTTTTTTGCTTTTCTCAAACAGTAGAAAATTATATCTTCATTCTCAGCAATATATCAACTACTACTTCTGGAATACTTCTGAAATGCACCTGGCTATCTGAGCAACACTTTGTGAAAAAAAAAAAAAAAAAAAAAAAAAAGTCAGGGAGATAGAATAGATAGGTAGATAATAGCTAGCTAGCTAAATAGATAAATGATTTTCTACTGATTTTTCTTACCCTCCAAAATGCAGTCCCATGTATTTGATGCCTTTCAAGATTATATTACTGAAGGATTAATTCAATAGCCAGCATCCACTCTGGCCTAGAATAATGAAAAACAAAACAAAACAAAACAAAAAAACAAACCTGGTATCCATATATTTATAATTTTTGTGATTTTTTTTAAAAATTTGGACAGGGCCATGGAATATCTACTGTTTGCATAATGTTAAATTATAACAGGACCAATCTTCACCCTGCCACCTTCCTACTGCTTGGCATCCCAGGATTGGAGACTGTCCACGTATGGATTTCTATCCCTTTTTGTCTCGTCTACATAGAGTCACTAATGGGAAATGCTGCCCTTCTATTCATTGTCAAGACAGACCACAAACAGCATGAACCCATGTACCTCTTTCTATGTATGCTGTCCGTGGCTGATTTGATGCTTACTTCTTCTACACTTCCCAAGATTCTCAGCCTCTTCTGGTTCAATTACAGAGAGATCTACTTTGAAGCCTGCCTCACTCAAATGTATCTTATTCATTCTCTATCTACTATGGAATCTGGGTTTATTTTGGCTATGGCTTTTGACCGCTACATAGCCATCTGCCACCCATTAAGACATTCCACTATCCTAACACCTGCAGTGATTGTAGGCTTGGGTTTGGGCATTGTCTTCAGAGGAGCTATACTCCTCAGTCCACACCCCTTTCTACTGAGGTGGCTTTCCTACTGCCGAACTAATGTCATCCCTCATACCTACTGTGAGTTTATGGCCCTGATAAAGCTGGTTTGCACCGAGACCAAGATTCGTAGAGCCTACAGCCTAATTGTGGCATTCCTGACAGGGGGACTGGATTTCATATTGATCATCTGTTCTTATGTCCTTATTCTTCTCACTGTCTTTAATCTCCCATCCAAAGCTGCCCGCCTCAAGACCTTAAGTACATGTGTCTCCCATGTATGGGTCATCTTAGTGTTTTATACACCAGCTTTTTTCTCTTTTCTTACTCATAGGTTTGGCCATCACATTGCTCCACATATCCACATTTTTATAGCCAATATATATCTTCTTATTCCACCCATGATGAACCCTATTATTTATGGTGTGAAAACCAAGAGAATCAGGGAGAGATTCTTTAAGTTCTTAACAATCAAATGTATTTAAAATCATATCTTACTGCTTGGAAGATTATCCCTTTGTTTTCTTCTTTCAAAAGTTTGACACTCTGTTTAAGAATATCTTGATTTCATCCTACTTGAAATTTGCTGAGCTTCTTGTATATCAGGGTTGTTTTTTTAAGCAATTTTTGGAAAAATTTCAGCCAATATTTCTTCAAATGTTATTTCTGTCTCTCTCGTCATTTTCAGTTTTCTTTTATAAGTAGGTTGTTATTTTTTGTTAGTATCCTGAAAGTTTTTGAGACTTTGTTTTTCTGCAATTTTTTTTTCTTGCTTCTTTAGTTGGGTAGTCTCAATTGGCCTTTCTTCATGTTTGCTTATTCATTTTTTCTACAAGTTCAAATATGCTTTTGGGCACCGGGAGTGAATTTTACATTTCATTTATTATATTTTTCCATTATATTTGGTTCTTTTTTTGTAATTCCTATCTCTTTATTTATATTTTCTATTTGGTGACACATAATTCTCAAACTTTTTTTTTCTGCTTTAGACTTGGTTTCTTTTAGTTCATAGAACTTATTCATAATAGCTGATATGAAGTCTTTGATTAGAAAGCAAATTTTTATTTTGAGTGTTTTTTTTTTTTTAATCTTGTGCATGTACTATGCACACAGGTATATGGTTCTAGATTCTAAGGACTATGTTGGAACTTTTCAAACTCTCTGATCGGCATCTCATTCTCTGTTTTTTGCTTGTTTGTTTGTTTAAGTTTTATGGTCAGTCTTTTGTTAGCCCAATCAGTAAATTTGCCTTAAGATACTCCATTGGTAAACAATTGCCACTAAAAATGTCTTTTATTCAGGGTGATTTCTGAGTCACGTCAAATTAGAAAAATAAAAAACGCTTTTGAATGGGGCATTTTAGTGAGCTTCTAGTTGTGTCAAATAGTGACAGTTTATGTTGATGGTGAATTTTGGACAGCCCTTGGATGCTAGGATGCTGGTTTTCAAAGATATGGAATGAATTTGTAAAGACTTTAAATGCTTATATCTATTAATTCTCGTATCTGTGTCATTTGTCTGGGTCAGTTTAAGTTGATTCATTGTTCTCACTTATGAACCTTTTTTCTACTTAGTTTCATGACTGGTAAATAGGAACAAATGCCAGACATTATGTATTTTACCTTGCTGGATGCTAATTTTTTTTTTAATTTCTCTGTTTTCAAGCTTTATTCTGAGACTTGATTAGATTGCAAATTGGTTGATCTTGTCAGGTTTTGTTTTTATACTGTCCTATGCAAAAGCAGAGCATCTGGTATTCATTTTGCCTCACTGTATGGTCTCCCTCTATCTTTCTATCACTATTGTGATATTGTGACATAGAGATTACTCTATAGATAAAGCTATCACAGTAAATTATGAAAAATTCTGGTGTGGCTGCTCAAAAAGAGTTAGCTTCAAGTATTACCCCAATTTTTTGTGTGTGGTTCTTCCTCCAATTTCGGGTAGACTGGATCATACATGTTATGGGTAGATTAGCTAGAACTAATTAGTTCGTGCATGAACTAATCAGCATTAAAGTAAGTTCTTAATACAGTCCTTCTGAAGAGCAAAAGAGTTCCCTCTCTGTGAAGATTATTTCTCTTTGGTATATTGGTTGATTGTTTCTAATTGTTTTATTCTCCCAAGAATCCCAGCTCCAGATCCTGAATTTAGGAATCATGTTGAACTCTGCCTGGGTTCTACCTTTCCCTAATGTGTTTTGATAGCTTTCCCTAGGCAGTAAGCTTGGGGATAACCTCAGTTGGTTCCCATCCCTCAGGTTCCATTGCCCCTCATTATCTGATGTCCAATATCTTGAGTACCTTGACTTCATTTATTTTGTGGTATTTTAGTTCTTTCTTGCAGGTCCCTTTACTCCAATTTGTCCAGAAACAAATGTCCCCATATAATTCTTTAAATTCAAATTTAGAAAACCTAAGCTATCTAAACTCTTATATCTGAGTCTTCATTATACAAATTGTGAGACATTTTTCCATATTATTCAGTGGTTGAGTAAACATACAGAGACACATGCATATACATACACACACAATGTATCTACACAGATTGCCATCAGAAATGTCAGTTGAGGACCAGCCTATCCAAAAGGATACAGAGTGGACTGTAGGTTTACTCTTTAAAGTCTTACCTTTTCCTTGTATTCTTTAAATGAGTTTCATTTTATCATGTTATTTTCCTCATATTATTAAGTGAAAATATGTCCTAAGGAAATAGAAAAGTCTGTGAAAACTGTATTCCAATCTAAGAGACATGGAAAGGCCCATACACCGGAAGCAAATTCTCATTCTCCTTCCCCAATACTAAGTAGCAATTATGACCAGAGCTGCATCTCCCTTTTTTTCCCCAAATTTTTATTATAAATATTTTTAAACAAACAGAAAAGTTGAAAAAATCACACAAATACTTGTCATGTTTATTCAGTCCCTTGATTCTCCACTTAACATGTTATGTTTCGTTTATCTCATATCTATCCTTCTGTTCATCCCTCTATCATTTGTCCATTCATCCTATTTGTTTTTTGATTCATCTCTTTCTTACTGACACCAAAACTTATTGAGATAAACTCAGTAGGTAATTAATCATTTCAATTGGCTCTGATTATTCTATTTTAATTTGCTAATGAAATGACTATAAATGTGCCGTGCTTTTTTAACTGTGTATTTATGAAAGGGTGTATGTTACTGATGACACAGAGAGTAGACTATTTGGAACCACTACATCAAAAACTAATGATGTACTCTATGTTGGCTAATTGAACATAATAATAAAATAAAATAAAATAAAATAAAATGAAGGAAAATAAATTATTCATATCTATTCTGTTGATTATTTTGCATATATACTCCAACATTCAAGTAATAAGGCAAGTGTAATAAGTAATTGATGTTAATATACCTATATTGGATAGAAATAATTGATATAACATTATACACTTGTTTTTGAGTGTTTAAGTGATATCTAGGGAAATCTGGGAGACTTTTTAAATTAGCTAGGAACAGGTTAATATTGTTATTATGTATTTAAATAATGAAATGGGGGTTGATACTATTCTAAACTTTATTTCCTACTACATTTTCTGTAACAGATATCATTTAATAAGTAAATGTATAATTCTATTTTTAATGCGATCAATTTTTTCCCTATGGAAAAAGCCTACTACATGGAAGACTTATTGCCAGATATCAGGCATAAAACAGTGATAACATTTAGATGTTGCTCTCAGGAATCCAGCAATTTATTTGGAAGATAAATTTAAATATACATTGTATAGGGGGCACCTGGGTGGCTCAGTCGCTTAAATGCCTTCAACTCAGTCATGATCCTGGGGTCCTGGGATGAGACCCCCATCAGGCTCCCTGCTCAGTGGGGAGCCTGCTTCTCCCTCTGCCCCTCCCCCTGCTCATGCTCTTTCTCACTGGTGCTATCTCTTAAATAAATAAATAAATACTAAAAAACATATATATACATTGTACATATATGTAAAATAGCATAAAAATTAGAACTACTTGAATGTGTGTTCTGTGAGTGCAAATGAGAAGCAAATAAACTAGGCTTTATCACCAGAGTCATTCAGAGATAGTTTCCTGGGAAGTTAATACTTACTTCAATTGAAACTAGTGGGTATGGGGATTTTCTTGATAAAAAAAAGAGTGTGTTCTGGGAGGATTATGAGAGAGAATAACTCCTACAGAGAATCACAATAATTCTAGATAAGTTGCATGTCTGACCAAAAAAAGGGATCTCCAATTTTTCTTCATAAACAGATCTGTCGATTAAACTTCACAAAAAATATATGGCAGAGTGTTTTGCTTTTCAAAGATTATCTTCACATTTGGATATATTTGGAGATTTTATATATATATATATATATATATATATATATAAAACCTATATTACCCTGAGAAAAAGAAAACAGGGACTTTAGTCTTTGAGAAAGGAAACTCAGGTCCTGGGAAAAAATTCATTATATAGCATTATAATTTTTTCCCCTTCCATTCAAGCTGACATATGAAATCCCCCAATTCTAAATGTGTTCTCTGAGAAATCCTCAGTTGCTCTTTGTTTGATTTTGGCAAGTCATATATCCTATGAGCTTTATGAAGATATCATAAACAACATACACATCATATGCAAATATTGGTGGTATAGTTGATGGTCCAGGGAAGTCTGTAACCACAGACTGGTCAGAAAAGACTAATGATAGGAGAAGCGATAGAAAAGGGGACAAAGTGACTCAATATATGGTCTGTTTTGACTCACGTCTGGTATAATAGTTCCTTCATTAGTCATCAATTATTGCCAGTACTAATTTCACAGATTCTTTCCAAGGCTATCAATTAAAGAGCAACAGGGAATTTAATTACACTGCTTGACATTGTTACTTAGCTCTTCATGTTCATTTGGAAATGGAAATTCCAGGCTTAATTTGAAAGGCGACATTACAATAACAACAATAATAATAAATATAAAATGACTTTTTTATTTGTTAAATAGTAAATAACCTGGGTGGCTCAGTTAGTTGATAGCCTTTGGCTCAAGTCATGATCCCAGTGTCCTGGAATGCAGTCCCTCATCAGGCTCCTTGCTTGGCAGGGAGTCTGTTTCTCCCTCTGCCTGCTGCTCCCCCTGCTTGTGTTCTCTCTGTCTGATAAATAAATAAATAAATAAATAAAAAAGAACTTTACTGTTCAAAAATGTGGGGCTATATAAAGTTTAATCAACTTCATGCTGCGAAGACTGATGTTTTCCCTATGTAATCTGTAATGTTTAGTCCCACAAAAGTACAATTAAATAATCACCATTATGACCCTAATACCCACGACTCTTTCATTATTGGTTCCCAAGGCTAGTCCTCTAGTGACTGCAGAATTCTCAAAGGCTGTCATCTGTCTGGTCAGTGAGACTCCTCTAGAAGAACAAAAAGAGATATTCTCATTCATGATCATTGACAGCCAACCACATGGGGCATTAATTTTGCATAACCCTCCTGAAAAACCCAAAGGCACCAGAGCAAGAAGTAGGAGGGAGCTGATTTGTCTTGCCACCATCTGGAAGCTGAATACAACCCAGGTAAAAACCAGTCAGATAAAGAAACAGGACTACATGATATAGGCATTTCTACTCCAGAGAAAAACAGAAGAAGAATTTTAAAAAATGGGCAGAAGATATGAACAGACACTTCTCCAATGAAGACATACAAATGGCTATCAGACACATGAAAAAATGTTCATCATCACTAGCCATCAGGGAGATTCAAATTAAAACCACATTGAGATACCACCTTACACCAGTTAGAATGGCCAAAATTAGCAAGACAGGAAACAACATGTGTTGGAGGGGATGTGGAGAAAGGGGAACCCTCTTCACTGTTTGTGGGAATGCAAGTTGGTGCAGCCACTTTGGAGAACAGTGTGGAGATTCCTTAAGAAATTAAAACTAGAGCTTCCCTATGACCCTGCAATTGCACTACTGGGTATTTACCCCAAAGATACACATATAGTGAAAAGAAGGGCCATCTGTACCCCAATGTTTATAGCAGCAGTGGCCACGGTCGCCAAACTGTGGAAAGAACCAAGATGACCTTCAACAGATGAATGGATAAGGAAGATGTGGTCCATATACACTATGGAGTATTATGCCTCTATCAGAAAGGATGAATAGCCAACTTTTGTATCAACATGGACGGGACTGGAAGAGATTATGCTAAGTGAAATAAGTCAAGCAGAGAGAGTCAAGTATCATATGGTTTCACTTATTTGTGGAGCATAACAAATAGCATGGAGGACAAGGGGAGTTAGAGAGGAGAAGGGAGTTGGGGGAAATTGGACGGGGAGGTGAACCATGAGAGACTATGGACTCTGAAAAACAATCTGAGGGTTTTGAAGTGGCAGGGGGTGGGAGGTTGGGGGAACCAGGTGGTGGGTATTGGAGAGGGCACAGATTGCATGGAACACTGGGTGTGGTGCAAAAAACAATGAATACTGTTATGCTGAAAATAAATTAAAAAAATAAAAAAAATACTTAACAGCATGTATAGCAAATTTAGTGACCAATGAATGGACTCCAACTATAGGAGAAAAGCAGGGTCAGGAAGGTCTCCTCCTGTGCCAGTCTTTACCTCAGAAGCTAAACTGTAATTGTATCTAGAGTGTCTCCAATATAGTAAGGTGAGTAAAAGGAAGGTGGCGCTTAGGGAATTTTAAATGGAAACCATTGACAAGAACATTTTATGGACTTACTGGTGCATACAGCTGAACAAAATATTTTGGAAATTTAAGATACTTAAGAGCAAAAATGATGATAAATGAAGTAGGCTAAATTCTGAAATAGTGCTTATTTTGTTGCTGCTATAGAAATGTGTCTGAGAGATGTAGCTAGATGCTTTGTTTGAACTTCATAAAGTGAGAGTAACAAAGATCAGTAAAACTAAAAATCAAGGTTTAGTTTTTAAAATGAAAAATCAAGGTTTAAATGGTCCAAATTTTCATATTTGTCTTTGCATATCAATCTGATCATATTCACAGAAATTGATTTGTACTAGGTTCAGTAAGTGTTTTTAATCTAAAATAGCAATATGCTTTTATAGAGAGTTTTATGAAAAAAGAAAATTTTCCAATGAAGAGAAAAAACAAGCTTAATAGAGCAAAAGATGTTTCAGAGGCATAATCAGAGCAATAAGTTTCTACTTTTCATTTGAAAATAAGTTTCTTTTGTACTTTTTTATTTGTTTAGTGAAAATATAATCAAAATAAGTACTTGACATGTTTCCAGCAATTACTAGATGGTGTTTATGCAGTGAAGAATAAATGAGATATGGAGCAAAATGTCACAACTGTAAGTTCTATTCTTTCTTTCCCTAGGTTTCTGTTCTTTCTTCTGAAATCCTACTCTTTCAAGCGCCTTTTGAATTTTGAGATAAAAACAAATATTATTGGCTAATTCCATGTCCTCACCCTGATACCTGAATCTGGCACAAAGTTTCCTACTATAAATTGTCATAAGATATGTATCACATATTTCATGTATAAACAAAGAGTATTTTTTATGCTCAACCTATTGAAAATAACATTGATGACACTTAAATTACAGCAAGTTTAGTGACTGAAAATGTTAGTTCAGAATAGAACCAGTTTCCACCCAACTACTTTCCTTCTCCTTGGAATTCCAGGGCTGGAGGCAGCTCATGTCTGGATCTCCATCCGCTTTTGCCTGGTCTACCTACTGGCTCTGATGGGGAATTGTGTTCTTGTGTTCATCATCAAGATGGACCCCAGTCATCATGAGCCCATGTGTCTCTTCCTCTGCATGCTCTCTCTGAATGACTTGATGCTTAGCACCACTGCCCTTCCCAAGATTCTCAGCCTTTTCTGATTCAATGACAGAGAAATCAGCTTTAAAGCTTGCTTCTCCCAGATATTCTTCATCCACTCTTTGTTCGCCATGGAGTCAGGTTTTTTATTGGCCATGGCCTTTGAACGATATGTGGCCATCTGCAACCCTCTAAGGCTCTCCACCATTCTTACACATGGAGTAAGCATGGCTTTGAGTTTGCCCATTGTCCTACGTGGAATTATCCTGCTGAGTCCTCATCCTTTCTTACTGATGAGGCTTCCCTACTGCAAAACCAATGTCATCACCAATACCTACTGTGAATTTATGGCCCTGATCAAACTGGCCTGTGCCAATACCAGGATCCACAGACTCTAAGCCTTAACTCACCTCCCTTTCAGGTGGGCTGGACTTAATATTGATAATGTGCTCTTATATTCTTATTCTTCGTGCTGTGTTTCAACTTCCATCAAAGGAGGCTAGACTCGACCTTAAGCACATGCAGCTCTCATGCTTGGGTCATCCTACTGTTTTACATTCCCGCCTTTTTCTCATTCATCACTCATAGATTTGGTGAGAACATAGCTCCTCACATCCACATCTTTATAGCCAACATTTATCTTCTTATCCCTCTGATGATAAACCCTGTCATCTATGGTGTCAAAACAAAAAATATTGGGGAGAGATTTCTTAAAGTCTTCACAAACACATACATTTTGATATGTTTTGTTTATAAAGTTTGTCGTTGTTGTTGTTTTGTTGTTTTTAGTTTTTCTTTTTGTTTTAATTAGCCAGCAAGACAGGTGGATACCATGGAATTATGGCCTTGTTTATATTCAATTAAATCACTACTACCTAAGAAGACAGAAATTTCCCAGGTGAATGTGTCATACTTACTAAAAAAATTTGTAATTAATATATGGAATACAGTAGGTACCAACACTTATATACTATTTTTGAAAGACATTACTATTTTTAGTATAGGGCCATTTCCTAATTTGTGTTTCCAAAACAAACTGCCCAACACTTAGAATTAAATCAAGATGCATAAGTTACTTATTATGTTTCTTCAATGACAAATGTTTTCTCATTCCATCTTTCCTTAGCACAGGCACACTCAACCTGGAGTGGCTAATACACTGATGAAAGTATAACTTTGTAGGGAGTCAGCATTTTTTTCGCTTGCTTGCAACAGTTAATAATCTAGGACTTAAAGGTAGAAGAACTGAAAAGGCAAAGTGTGTCTCTGAAATTTTTAAATTTTCTTCCATTTTAAAGAAACTGAGCATATAATTGAGGCTTTAATTATCATATATTTTTTGTTTTGTTTTGTTTTAGTTTATCATATATTCTTTAATTTTGTGTAACCAATGTAGAGGTCAGCTATACATATAAGTAGAGCTCTTCTATATAAGTCAGCTTTGGCCACAGCTAATTTAGGAGCTGCTTTGCTTCAAAAATAATATATACATTCAAATTTTTTAGTTTGGGAAAAAGTATAAAACAAAGGGAAAGGAACAGAAGCAGAAAATCTGCATACAATTTTCCCATCCATCAAGACTGTTATTCTTCAAAGTAGCTATTTAAAACTGAAGTTAGTTTTGAGGAGAAATGCAGCATGTTATTAAATTGGCTTTATATGATATAGATCATCTCAATTTATTCACAATGATCATATGGCAATGACTGTATACTTTTCCTGACAATGCAACTGAAATATATTTTAGAAAATTTGAACACCGAAAAGGTAAAAGAAAAATATTTGTTTAGAAGTGTAAATCAAAGGGTGCCTGGGTGGCAAAATTGGTTAAGCATCTGACTCTTGGTTTTGACTCAGGTCATGATCTCAGGGTTGTAAGATCAAGTCCCATGTCAGGCTCCATGCTCAGCATGGAGTTAAGACTCTCTCTTCTTCTACCTCTCCCCCCTTAAAAAACATAAATCTTTAAAAACATAGATCTTTAAAAAAACCAAAGTCTAAATCTAGCATACTGACAACAAACACAATGGACATTTTGTTAGTCTTCCTTTCATGAAACTCTGTGGTTTGGAGTGTACATAAATTTTGTAATTTTCCATGATGTGGACAGTATACTTACTTTTCTTACTCTAGAAATTACCTTTTGTTTTTTTTCTGTCATTCCTTATATATTCTTAAAAGTATCTCTCAAGTTAACTAGTGTGACCAAATTGTCAATCCTTTTATACCTTTCACCATTTTTATTTGTAGTTGAAAAAAGTATTAGGGAAAAAAATATTAGAATCAAGAGAATATAGGTAGTGTTAAAAACTACTGAAAATGGAATATTTATTTTAAGTGATATTCTACACTTACTCAGATTTTACTTTATGACTATGAATGATTGTTAGGAATAATGTCAATGTTAATATCTAATTCCTTTTTGATTTCCACAAAATATTCATTAGTATAGGTATATTGGACCTTATTAAATTCACTCTCTGTTGCTAGGCATTCAATTTCTTAAAAAAAAGTTATTTATTATCTACCTAGTTATGTAAACTTTACTTTTTAGATCCAAAGCAAAATCGAGAGGAGGTTACAGAGTTCCCGTATCTCTGCCCTCACAAACACATAGCATACCCTACTATCAACATTCCTCATGAAGGTGACGCATTTGTGAGAGTCAGTTACCTTACAGAGGCACACCACTAGTACTCAAAGTCCACAACTTTCATTAGGGTTAACCCTTGGTGTTGTACATTCTGTGTATGTTGACAAATGTATCATGACATATAACATGTATCCATTGTTTTAATATCATACAGAATAATTTCACTGTAGTAAAAATCTTCTGTCCTCTACCTATTCATCCTTCCCTTCCCCCAGGCCCTGAAACTGAAACCACTGGTCTTTTTACTGTCTCCCTAGTTTTACGTTTTCCAGTATGTCATGCAATTGCAATCATACAGTATGTAGCCTTGGTTTCTTTCATGTAATAATATGCATTTAAGTTTCCTCTATGTTATTTCATGGCTTGACATGCTATTTTTTTTTGACGGTTTTATTTATTTACTTGACAGAGATATTACAAGTAGGCAGAGAGGCAGGCAAAGAAAGAGGAAGGGAAGCAGGCTCCCTGCTGAGCAGAGAACCTGATGCAGGACTCTATCCCAGGACCCTGAAATCATGACCTGAGCCGAAGGCAGAGGCCCAACCCACTGAGTCACCCAGGTGCCCCGACATGCTATTTATTTTTAGTGCTGAATAATATTCTACTATCTGAATGTACCACAGATTATTATAATTATTATTTTGTACCACAGATTATTTATTCATTCACCTGCTAAAGAACTTGGCTGCTCCCAAGTTTTGGTAAGTAAGAATAAACATTCTTATTGTTTATATTGTTATAAACATTCATGTGCAGATTTTGTGTGGGCATAAGTTTTCAACTCTTTAAGTAAATACTGAGGATAGCAATTGCTGACTCATATGGTAAGAATATGTTTAGTTTTGTAAGAAACTGCCAAACTGTCTTCCAAGTAAGTGTACAATTTTGCATTTCCACAAACAATGAATAAGAGCTCCTATTCTTCCACTTTGTCCTCAGCATTTGGTATTATCAGTGGCTTGAATCTTCCCCATTATAATAGATGTGTTACACTATCTCACTGTTGCTTTAATTTACAATTCTCTATTAACAGATAATGTTGAGCATCTTTTCATATGCTCCTTGCCATCTGTATATCTTCTGTGGTGAGATGTCTATTGAAGTTGGGTCAATCATTTTCTTCTTGTTGAGTTTCAAGAATTCCTTATATATTTCATGTAACAATCTTTTACCAGATATGTCTTTGCAAATATTTTCTCCCACTTTGTGACTAGTCATCTTACTCTCTTGACAGTGTCCTTCATAGAACAAAAGTTTTAAATTTTAATTGGAGTCTAATTAATCAATTATTATTTCATTTGTGGTGCCTTTTGGTGTTGTAAAAACTGATTGCCTAACCCATGGTCATCTACATGTTCTATGTTATCTTTTAGGAGGTTTTAGTTTTGCATTTTACTTTTAAGTCTGTGATCCATTTAGAGCTAATTTTTGTGAATAGTTAGAATGTGTGCATCTAGATTTTTTTTGTCAGGAATTCAATTTATATTTAAGTTTATGTTTAAGTTTATTTATAGTGATGTTTATATATATATTTAAGTTTATGCAACTTATATTTATGTTTAAGTTTATGTCATTAAGAATTGCTATATCAACTACTATTGTAAATATTTTCTTTTTTGTTTGTTTTTTTTTAAAGATGTTATTCTTAAATAATATCTATACCCAACCTGGGATGCAAACCTACAACCCCAAGATCAAGAGTCACATGCTCTACTGACTGAGCCAGCCAGGCTCCCCTATTCCTTCTTTTAAAGTCAGGTTTATTGGGATACAATTTATGCAGTATAAATTTAATTCTTTTTAGTGGGCAGTTCTATGAGTTTGTTTGTTGTTTTTTATTTATTATTTATTTATTTATTTATTTTAAGTAGGCTCCATGTCCAACATGGGACTTGAACTCATGACAACCTCTGAGCTGAGATCCAGAGTCACATGCTTTACCAGCTGAGCCAGCCAGGTGCCCTTCTTCTACTTATAAGCAAATTCTGAATCACCGTATTACTTTTATTACTTATATTACTTGTACTATATTACACTTCAGTTCAAAGTTATATGCATACTGAACAATCTTTAATGAGATGAGCCATTTTTAAAAAATGTATAGTCCATACAGAATTGCTCTCTTTTGGATTACTTGTAGATATCATTTCATTAACTTTTCTGTTTGTTTGAATTGATTTCTCTTCCATGGTCCACATTTCTTTGTACATTGAGGAGTTTATCATTTCCTGTGCAAGATATATGTTCTACAGATCTCATTTTTAAGAAATCATGATTGTGTTTTCTTTTACTATAATTATTAAAAATAATTTCTTAATTGTCAGGTGCTTCTGTATTTTCATTTGATAATTCCTGCCTTAATTTCTTTATAACTAGCCAACAAGATAAGAAGATAGGTATCTATCTATTTATATAGATGCATATATAGTAGAGAACATAGATTATGATATATGAAATTAAATTCTATAATACAGTCTAGGATATTGTATGTACCAAACCATTTGTTGTTTTTTAATACATTTAAGTTTTCAGGATAATTTAGCAGAACCTTCTTTTTCATATGTATTTTGGGGTATTTTTGCATATATATAACCTCTTGTGCTGACACCATTAGTTACATGAAATAAATTTGCCCTACGGATTTGGAAAAACCACATTTGTCATATACAAAATTGTTATGTATATTGAAATTTTCACAGGGCTCTTTATATTTTATTGTTCTTATTGGAAGCAGTGCTCTTATTTAAGAAATCATAGCCTATTTCAAGATAGTGAGATAGTTCTATGTTTTCTTCTAAAAGCAATATTTTCTAATTCACTAACTGTATAAACATTATGAAGCTGATTGATTGGGGAGGAGGGTGTAATATAGGATGGGCATACATATTTCCCTAATTTGGCTACCTTTTCTTTGTTGGAAACTCCATTCTATCCACACATTGTTATAGATCATATGTGGATTTCTCTCCCCCGCCCTTTTTTTTTTTGTTTGTTTGTTAAGGTACAACACAGATAACATAAAATTTACCATAACCATTTTTAAGTGTACAGTTCATTGGAATTAATACATTGACATTGTTTGTAGCCATCAACATGACCCATTTCATGCCTCTTTTCATCTTGTAAAACTAAAATTCTATCCCTAAGTTATAATAAATCCTCACTTTTTCCTTCACCCAGCTCCTAGCAACAACCAAATACATGATTTCTTTTTCTTTTGTTCCCTATGCCTTTGGTTTCTTATTTAGTAAATCATCACTAAATCCAATGTCATGAGGCTTTTTCCTGACATTTTTCTCTTAAAAGTTTTATAGTTTTAGGCCTTTTATATATTTTGAGTTAATTTTCATTTGCGGTCTTAGGTACGAATTAAACTTCATTCTTTTCCATGTAGATATCCAATGTTCCCAGAACTGTTTGTTGAAAAGACTGTCCTTTCTTCATTGAATCATGTTAGCATAATTCTATGGTTGTGAACAAATAAGAAACATATACTTTAGGGTTTCACCTAATAATGATATGTATACCTGCCTCCAGTTTCTGACACAGGGGTCCTAAAACTCTTGTAAATTTCTAAGTGATTTGAACATTAGGAATATCTTTTGCTCCTAGATAGGCACTGGTCACCAGAAAGACCAAACCATAATTAGAAGCTTGGAAGTTTCATCCCTAAACCCAGCCATTTTTCCAGATAGAAGAGAGGGGCTGGAAATGGAGTTAGTCATTGATCATGCCTAAGTGAGGAAGTCTACATTAAAAAAATCCCAATCGTATTGGGTCTGGAGAGTTTCGAGGTTGGTAAACATCATCCACCTATCAGGAGGTTGATGCACTCCAACTGCACAGGGACAAAAGCTCCTTCCCTGACCTTGTCCTATGCATCTCTTCATCTAGCTGTTCATCTGTATCCTTTATCATATCCTTTAGTAAACTAGTAAACATAAGTAAGTGTTTCTCTGAGTTCTGTGACCCACTCTAGCAAATTAATCAAAATTGAGGAGGACAATCTAGCAAGCTCTGACTTAAAGCCCATCAGTCAGGAGCACAGATGACAGCCTGGATTTGTGATTGGCATCTGAAGTGGAATGGGAGCAATCTTGTGAGACTGAGCCCTTAATTTTTGGGACCTGATGCCATCTCTAGGTTAATAGTGTCAGCATTGAGTTACATATAGGACACCCAGATGGTGTTGCAGAATTGTCAGGTGGGAGAAACCACCCCGACATCTGGTGTCAGAAGTGTTATGAGTGAGGTGGTAGTATAAGAGTAAAGGAGAAATACAGGAGGGAGTTTTTCCTAACACAAAGGTTAAATCCCATTTGGTTATAATGTGTACTCCTTTTAATATGCTGCTGAAGTTGGTTTGCTGGAATGTTACTGAGGATTTGTGCCCCAATGTTCATAACAGATATTGTCTATTCTGTTCTTTTCTTGTATCTTCTAGGACACCATATGTGACTTTATCTTTATTCTGTTTCACTGATCTATTTTTCCGTCCCTGAACTGATACCACACTGTCTAAATTATCCTAACTTTTAATTTTTCTATTATCTTGTATTGAATGCCCTCCAGGCACCTCAAGGGAGAATTCGAATATTTTACCTTTAGTGTAATGCTTACTGTAAGTTACTTATTTATATTTTGAATATATATACATCTCATTGTAAACTTAATTTCTGTTGATTTTTAGTCATGAATGGCTATTTAATATTAACAAATGCTTTTTCTGTATATACTGATATAATTATGTTTTTTCCCCTTTTCTGTTATATTCCTTGATTATCAGATATTAAACCAAACTTGCATTTCTGGGATAAATTTAATTGACAATATTTTTTTATCGCTAACATTGAGAAGTCTTCTATCAAGAATAATTTATATTTATATGCTTATTTGGGTAATCTATCTTTTTACTCTTTTTTTTAAAGATGATGTACTGTATGGTGACTAACATAACACAATAAAAAATAACTAACATAAAAACAATTTTACTTATTTATTTGAGAGTGAGAGATAGAATGAGAAGGAGCAGGCCGGGGGCAGGAGAGGCAGAGGGAGAGGGAGAAGTAGGCTCCCTGCAGAGCAGGGACTGCCCCCCATGTGGGGCTCTGTCCCAGGACCCAGCTCAGGTCATGATCATAGGATCATGACCTGAGCTGGAGGCAGATGCTTAACTGACTGAGCCACCCCAGATGCTCCCACTCTATCTGTTTTAAGATCTCTATGAGTTCTGAAACTTGACTTTTTAAAAAATTTATTTATATTGAGATACAGTTAACATATAACACTGTATAAGTTTAAGATGTACAGTTGTTAATTTAGCACATTTACATATTGCAGTATGATTACCACTGTAGCATTAGCTAACACCTTTAATCATATCTTTTTTATTTCTTATTTTTTATATTTTTATCTTCTTTTCCATTTCTATATTCTTATCTTTTATTTTTTATCTCATTACCATTTCTTTTTTGGTGGTAGGAATGCTTAAAATGTAATCTCTTATCTACTTTGAAGTTTATAATGCAACATTTTTGTCTAGAATCATTATGCAGTACATTAGATCTCCAGGATATATTACTAGTTGTAACTTTCCATTGACATTTTGCTAATTTTTAGAACTAATTGCTAAGTTCTAAATTTTTTCATTCATTTTATTCATTTCAAAGCCTCACTCATATCAAATTTCATTATAAACGGATATTATGTGACAGAGTAATTATGAGTGTAATTTTGTACTCTCTCTGGTACTATTTATACTCCTCAGAAGGGAAAGAAACATCTGTTGTAGGGTTCGAGACCCTGGGACTAATCTGAAATTAGCCATTCATGTGGGAATACTTCAAATCTCTGAGTTCCTGGTTTTGATTCAACAACACAATCAATATGGAGGAATAGACAACTCATCTATGTTTGCTCAAGCTTAAGAAAAGAGAGAGGCAGTGATGGGGGACTATAGTATATTAGTTTGAGGAAGAGCTTTCTAGACCTCAGGAAAAAATATTCAAAATTACTTTGGACTCTTGAGACTCAGCTGTGCTGAAAATAAACTGAGAGCATGAAGACAAGGTGATCCCTCTGAAGATAAGTTAAATAATTATTTGGATCACCTCATTGTTGAGAGATAAATCAGTGTAACCCCACCATGAAGAATTAGCCATTTATAAAGTTAGATGAGGATGCTCTTAAAGTTCTCCTCAACCATCCTTTAGAGATTTTGGCCCACAAGTCAGCTGGTAACAACTTTGGAAAAGGAAGTGTATGCAGGTATATTCTCTGGGCTTAGGAATAATTTAATAAGAAATAACATACTAACCATTAGTTTCATGGTGAATTAGTTTCACAGTGAACATCTGGCATTAACAGAGGTGTTGGAGTGCTTGCTTAGGTAGCACATATACTAACAGAAGTGTTGGAATAGAAAGTTAGGATTATTTTATGGATTTTGCATGGGCCATATTAGTCAGTCCATGAAACCACAGTTATAAAGCAAAAGAAATCAGAATGTATGTCCTTATTGCTTCTGAGTACGCTGTGAGAATCACTTATGATAAAATTTGTGAAAACCTTTAACAGGAGCTTTCTTTTTATCGCATATTGTAGTGGAACAAAGGTGAAATTTTGGAGTGAAACTAGGGTGTGTTTTCCCCTACAACATGCTGATTGTGTGACTTTGGAGGAATATTTAGCTTATATAAAGTATGTTTCTTCTTTTATAAATTGAGAATAATGGCAGTCTCACCAGATTTTATGCAAATCAGCAATTGGGCACTGGAAATGACATTTGCATTTTGTGTGGTACATATAATGATACCAAAAGGTAGTAAGTGTTACTACTTTCAAATGTGGATGTTGATTGATTGATTTAGAACTCAGCAGTCCTTCTTTCCCGAAGTGTATTCTAATTTCTTAGGTGTAGTAAGAAGCTCATGTACCCTAGTTAGTACTGCAGTATAAATTTTATAAAAAAGAAAGATTTAATGATTTAATGAGTAATGTATAGACTGGTGGAATTGTTTTTTTTTTTTTTTTTTTTTT